>NC_089760.1:30645000-30710000 GCF_040412425.1 Macrobrachium rosenbergii
TATGGTTTTGGTCGAGTTACAGAGTAGAGAGAGAGAGAGAGAGAGAGAGAGAGAGAGAGAGAGAGAGAGAGAGAGAGAGCATGGTTACATAAAAACGAAAAGATTATGCCTGTGCTAGAAGGTATAAGTATGTTGAGGTGTAAGAATTGTTTTTGAATACTGGAGAAATGTTGATTTCTGAGCCTAATGAATAAGTCAGACTTCATTTTGTATCCAAACTGTGTCAACGCTGATATGGAACAAGTCTAAGAGGAATTAGCAAGCAGGGCATGTTGCTCCGAAGTAGAAAGCCCATAAGTAAAGAAGGCTAGGGGCTAGGCTGATAATACAACCAGTAACTAAATATCAATAAACTTAGTAACTGCGAACATTGGCAAACAGTAAATGGCGCGTTAAAGTAGCCTTATGGCCACTTCTATCCAGATTTGCAAGGCTCCAACGTTGAACTTGGAACTCTCTCACGGACATGTGATACACTTCAGGCAACGACTCCACTCTGATAACACGTAATAATTCACATGCCGGGGAGCATTCGCTCGAGAGTCCAAAGTTTGGTCAGTAATCCTCGAGGAACTTCACGTGCTAAGACCAAAGTTTGGTCAATAAGCCTACGACACCGGTTGGGAGACTTGACTACGTATTTCAATGTCAAATGAAAAATCAAACTTCATTCATACCGGTTATTAGGTTACGATAGTTTTTTTTTGTGGGGGGGGGAGTGTTGGTTCTGGTTGTTGTTCAAGCTGCTGTTTTTTCGACCTTTAGAAATAAAATAAGAAAAAATTCACTACGCTTTGATTAAATCATTGACCTATGCGAATTATGGAGGCCTTTGCTTTCACGGCCTCAGAACTGATCTCTAGATAACTATCCATCCTTAGAACTCAATTTGAGAATTTCAAGTGAGCGAACGGGACACATTCCAGCAAAGGTAGACAAGAATAGAAATGATGTGCCACCCCCCAACTCCACCACCACCCCCCCGCCCCTCATATTGACTGACTTTTGAAAACTGGCATCAAAGAGGATAAAGTCACAGACACCTGTATTTGCAAAACAAACAGCCGAAGAAAAAGTTGAGGAAATGTATAAAAAAAAACGTTGGCTTTAGCAGAAACGTTCAAAAGCACAAAAAACGTTGGCTTTAGGAGAAACGTTCAAAAGCACAAAAAAAGTTGGTTTTAGGAGAAACGTTCAAAAGCACAAAAAAAGTTGGCTTTAGGAGAAACGTTCAAGAGCACAGAGTTGAATAATTATTAATGGATGGGTGAAGGACAGGTCTCTAGTTTATAGAAAAGAGAGGCAAAATGCTTCATACAAAGAGAATACAGACATAGAACTCCCAGTCATTGCAGAGATAAACACGAGGTCACTGACCATCAACAGAAGTTTAGAATGAAGTTACTGTACCAGGCCAAAGTTATCGCACATAACCGGACGGGCAAGCATTATCGCACCGAACGGAGGAGAATTATTGTCTTACGCAGCAGGTATTAAAGTTTCCCAAAGATAAAACCTTTATAATCTAGTACGGTGTTTTCCATTAGCAGAGCCTGGTTTGGCCCTATTTATATGCGTAGCTGGAAAATGAGGGCAGAAATAAATTGTGAGATGCGGAAAAGAGCTCCCATTTAAAATCTCTCTCTCTCTCTCTCTCTCTCTCTCTCTCTCTCTCTCTCTCTCTCTCTCTCTCTCTCTCTCTCTCTCCCTATTTATTCACAGATGTGCCTCTCCTGACATGGATGTCCCTGTATTGTTTTCTTTTGTGCGCCTTCCTTACAAAAAAATATATATTTTTGATTCTCTACAGTTTTTTGTTTGTTTCAAGGGTGCTCTTTCTATGGTGCTTCTGTGAAACAAAAAGAAACATTCAACAAAAATCTAAATATGGCTTAACTATTCTATTTCTTTTTTTTTAGATTTCTTTCGTAGAGTCCAAAGCTTAATTCAAATTCGCAGTTTATATATCTGCTTATAAATTGAGAAAAGACCTTAGGAGAGTTGTGTGAGAGAAACAATGAATAAAAATAGTTTTAATTTTGAATGATCAAATTCTCCATCACCAAGCATTAATACAACGTAAGGGACTCATTTTCAATGAATTACTTACAAAGGCTGGAATTTTAGAGTGCCTGTTAATTAACAAACCAAATGCTATTCATTCTGGAGTCTTATATGAAGTAGCTATAACCATATAATGAAAATTTAAATTGCGTTTATAAAAGACAATTAGTACGAATCTGTGCATGATTTGTTTTAATTTCCGAAAGCAAAACCCCTACTTGGCCCCTTCTCAATGAACCCAGTAACTGGTTCTCTTCTGTCGTAATTTATCTTAATTTTAAGCATTTGTCCGTGTATTTTCAGGGTGCAAAGTGTATGGATATATATGGCTGACCAAATCAAGCCGGGCTACTACCCCGCCCCTCTCCCTAGGCTATCCACATCCCATATTAAAAGAGACTTGTTTATTAGTCGAAAGGAAGCATAAGCAAGAATGATCATTCAGTCACTCATTCCGTTGTTCACCGAACTTCACTGAGACTCATTACTGCTAACACTAGACTCCTGTCGCTCCGTGGTCATGGGGGCTTTTGTCAACGACATTCGTTACTGTTTAAAGTTTCGACCTAACCCAACTTTGTTTCACTGATCATGAGTATAGCGGACTTTTTTCCCGTTAATACAAGAATGAAAATTAAAACATCGAAGCACCTGTTGTTATAGATATGCAATACTTAGAGCTTTTGAATTATAGGAAGTCCAAAAGAATTCATAATAGATACAGCACTTCTTCGTACCCTGTTGACCTTTACATCAACGGCGGCTATACCCCCAGAATCTTCTCATCATCCCTAGGATTCCTTTTCCATGCATGTATATCTCCGGAAGGATATTTCAGAGTCAACATCTTATACAAAACCCAGGGCACTTCTCGTATCTATAAACCTTTCCGGTTTATTTATTTGTTATTAGAATTTGATATTTTCATGTTCATTTTAAAAATTCCACTTACATTACATATCTTAACACGGTTATTTTCATTAAGTCGTCATGATATGGTGTGACAAGAAGACGTTTCGGGAAAATGTCATTAAACAGTATATAAAAAAAACGACTCCTTTACCATAAAGGACACATTCCAAAAAGTTATAAAAAAATGTAGAGGACTGGTAAATATTAAGAATTACCAAGTCAGATCCAACTGGGAGTACAACCATTTGCCAAGATTATGGAAAAATGTCCTTAGCTGAGAATTGGCTCAACACAGATTGTCAATGGTTGGCCAGCCCCTGCCATTTTATGACAACTGCATTGCCTGTTGACCATGCGGCACTTGCTGGTCTAATCCCCTAGTCTTGTGGACTTAAGAATAGGTTGCCTCTCTTAGTGCCTGGATAAGGAAAGCAATTATCCTTTACCCAGAGGTCCTGAAAATGGCATTGTCTTTAAGCCAAGTTGTATTTTGAAGATCGTAGGAGAAGCTGGTCTTCTTCACGAGATGTACTTTTTTTAAATTTTAAGTTTTTCAAGATTTTTACTAAAACTCGAAGGCTCGAAGGGGCGTGCTTATTTAGGCACGTATGGATTGTATATACGACATCAGGGGGAGGAAAATGTCTATAAGGATATTTCCCGTCAGAATCAATTAATCATTCGAACAAAAAATAAACAAGATGGTCACTAATTCACTGCCCTGATCACGGTTCACTCTCTTAAGTCTTTGCGGTTACAAACGGTTTCCATCTGACATATTTCGCCACCTCTTAGGGATGCCACCTCATAAGCTTAATGAAGATCTTTCGCTCTGTAGGTCCCCGAGGATGTAGACGGTTTCTGCCTGACATATTTCGCTCTTTGAAAATATTCCTATCCTTCAACCTTATTTTGTTGAAAGGCCTCCAACCTTCGCCTGGGCCCGTCTTCAAAGACGTTCGTCAAGACAAATCTCCAACCATAAAAGTTCTCCAACTTAGACCACCGAGTTCTCCTTCTTATATCAATGCCTTGATAAAGTTCTTTCCCAACACCTACCCCCCAACCCGGCCCAGCTATCCTCCGACACCCCATCAACTCCCCATCGTATATTTTTGCCCTCCAAGTCGTTCCTGATCGAGGAAATAGTATTTCCTTAAAAGATCAAACGCCTCATTTTTCAACCTGGGAACTTTTTTTTTTTAATGTTCGGCCCTAAGCCCTCATCACGGCATTCCTGTTTACTGTTGCTCTTGAAGATTGTTTAACCTATTCGAGAAACCGATCGTTGTCTTGAGTTTTGAAACATGACCTAATTGCCTTAATTTATCAGTTCCAATGAAACAGATACATGTTCTCATTATAATTTTGGTTAATAGACTTATACGCATCTATTTCCATGTGTAATTCTCGTGTGATAGAATTATTGCTCAAAGCTGATAACACTGGCTTTTTAACCGAAAATTACTTTACAAAAAGCATGCTTTTTACTTGATAGATTCTGAATATGAAAAGTATACAAGATATGAGATATTTGTTACGATACATGTGATATGAGAAATGAATCGGGAGATCAGACTCACTTTATGAAAAGGACACCTTTTACTTAACAAATTCGGAATACGAAAAGTAAAAAGATATGCAATATTTGCAACGATATATGTGATGTGAGAAATGAGAAATGAAACAGATTTGAATGATTAAGTGCGCAGCATGAGAAATGAGACAGGAGACATCAACTATTGAGAATGAGGTATGAGAAATAATATATGAGACAAGAGGCACAGCGCTTCATTCAAATTCTCATTGTAAAGAGTGAGGAAGGTTTGAAATGTCAAATTAATATATGTCATATTGAACGTGACGTTTCAGTTTCATCGTATCGTGAATTGGAAAAGCAAGTATAATATGAGTCATGAAATGAGATGACAGATATGAAATACGATATATGATATGATTTGCCAGATAAGATTTAAGGAACACAAGTTACAAAATAAGAGAAAACGAGAGGAGAAATAAAATTAACGAAACATACAATAAGTGATAAGAGAAAAGAAATGCAACTGACGATATTAGTAGAACGATATGTGACAAATACTATCTGACAAACGAAATATACAATAACTGATAAGGGAAAAGAAATACTATTGACGATATCAGAAGAACGATATGTGACACATGACATCTGTGACACGAAAAATAAAATAAGTGATAAGAGAAAAGAAATGCTATTGACGATATTAGTAAAACGATATGTGACACATAATATCTGTGGCACAACAAATACAATAATTGATGAGAGAAAAGAAATACTATGGCGATATTAGAAGAACGATATGTGACACATAATATCTGTGACACTAAATATATACAATAATTGATAAGCGAAAAGAAATACTACTGACGATATTAGAAGAACGATATGTGACACAGCGATACCTGTGACACGGCCGTGCCTTGTCACTTCATTCGCGCCTTCCACCAAAGCATGGCTGACAGGGAATGAAATTTTGGAGAATTTTCCCTCGGGACATATTTCTGTGACACCCCGGTAAGAGAGAGAGGAACGTCACTATGTCTGTCAGGTGTCAAAAAAGAGCAGTTCAGCGCCAGGTCAGCTGTCCGGTACAAATGCCATGAAATTCTGTCCGGATAGGGGAATCACCCATTACCGGACGTGGCAGATGTCCGGATACGGAAACCACCCATTATCGGACGTGACAGATGTCACGTGAGCGGGAAATAGAAAGACGCGTCTTACGTAGGTGTCTTTTATGTCAAAGATTTCTGAAAGATGACAATTAAATCTAACAAAGAATTTGAACTTTTATATTTTTCTTAAACTGTAAAAGGCTGAAAAGATGACGAAGAGACTGGTTACCCTTACTGTTGTTATATGGAGAGTCAGTCAGGCTATGCGTCCTTTTAGAAGCTAAGTCGATAAAATAAGTTTTTGTTGACTGATTTCACCAAAAAGTGACTCGCCTCCAAAAAGATTCGGATTCTGTCGGTCAAGAAACATGGTTGAGGGCAGAAAATTCCATATTCTGGGAGTGAATGACAGAATGACTGATCAAACCAGTTTGCCCTAAAATTCCCAGCGACTAAACAGTTTCCAAAAGAATGCCTAAAGGAGCAATATGTAATCATGAACAATTCCGCGAATTCATGAGAATTGATCTGTGTATGGTATAGCTCTATGGCGATTCTCGGCGACTGCTTGTTTCCATAATTGTATTTGTGTTGATCAAAATCAGTCTTTTTTATTGTTATTTGTATTATACTCTACTTCTCTTTGCTATATTTTTCTTACTTGGACCTGTTCCACGGAATTTAGTGTAACTTGAGCATAAATAATATAACAAAACCTAAGGGGGTAAAGCATGAGTGAATTCCCAAAATATGCCAAAAGGCAATAATTGTTCAAGAAATCTTTGTGAAGATTATGATTCGTTTCGATTTTATAAAGCAACCAGTTATTTTCCGGCGTCGATAACCATTGTTGTTTTGACGTAGTCGTAGTCTAAAGATCGTAGTAAATCAATCAACGTACGTAATTATACAAGAGCTAAAGTGTGAAGACTGCTGAAGAAAGGTTGCATATTCAAACAAAATTATTACGAAAAAAAGGGAGTATAATTGTGCATGCCTTTGCACATAAGTACACTGTACATATTACCGCTCGTACATATGCCTACGGTACAAAGCTGTGTCCCACCGAGAGAAAAGAAATAATCCAAGCATGGTGGACAACATATTGTAATTAACTTCATAAACCCGCATGAAATATAATTGCTTCCACCAATCACCGATGCAGCTGTACAGCAGCAAACTCTCCAACATGCGCTCTCTATTCTAATTGTCGGGCATTTATTGGAATATGTGTGCAGCTGGCCCCAGTTATTTAATAACGGCTGTTCCTTTGCAGCGCCAATATTTTGTGTTGGAGGGAAAAGCGAAAGTCAGAAATTGGCAACTCGACCTCTGATAACCAAGCAGTCCTGAAAATCTACTCTTTCATCTAGAACCAAAAAAAAAAAAAAAAAAAAAAAAATTCTGCCTTGTATATTCGTGCAAAAATTCAACCTTTCCAACTACAAAAATGGGCAAAAAAAAAAAGACCCTCTTCCCTCAGGCTTCATGGTAAATGGATCCCCTAAATAAATGACCCTGTGCCCCAGTATGTCCCAGAAATTTGATTATCCCATCTACTGCATAAAACTTGACCCTTGATTTTACAATGCTTTATCAAGATTAGGCTCTAATTTACAGGCAAAAAGGAAAAACATGAGAAGTAAACATTTACTGAGTGACACTCTACCCTCTTCTAGCCTCGCAGAAGTACTACCTCTCTGTCTAAACCGCTAAACACAAACAAACACACATGTACACGCACAGTTATACAATCGACCCGGTGTCCCAGCAGACCTTCCGGAAAGTCAACTCACATTTACAGAGCCAAAATAAATAAAAATTCTAACAATAGGGCCCTACCTCATCTACGGAAAAAATACACCTACAATTACCCACGTGCTCCACCAAATTTCCCAGAAAATCAACTTTTCCCTGTGGGGGAAAAACAACGGATCCTTGTCCCTGAAAAGCCTACCATGCGAAGGAAAAGGGTAAAATAAATGAATTTACATTCGCCTATTTATATAAGTTTTGCCATTCAATATATAACAAAGTGCCAGGCTATTAAGAAGCGCCGGGAAGAAACATCTAGCAAAAATGTTCATTAAGACCTCAGGTAATTAATTAGTCTTCCATTAGCATGCCTTGAAAAAGGGCCATTAATTATTAGGTTATTTCACTGCTCTTTCCTTCCTCTTTCTCCTATTAAGGCGAGAGGGATATTCCCTACTTCAAAGGGAGAACGACGCAATAGGAAGAAAAAATAAAATGGGAAGTTAGTTAATGAGAAAGGGGAAAATAAAGTCGATTGAAAAGGGGAAAGAGAATGACCGCGTGGGAGAAAATGTCCTTGGGCAAACAAAAGAGGCGAAATGAATGGAGTAATCAATAAAGTCAAGAATAAAGGAGAGAAGTGAAAGGACGAAAGGGTTGATTCATAGGTTCAACTAAAACTGGAACACAGGAGAGAACAAACGGAGTAGAATGACAAGACAGTGTATGAGAGAGAGAGAGAGAGAGAGAGAGAGAGAGAGAGAGAGAGAGAGAGAGAGAGAGAGAGAGAGGAGCAGAATACAGAATTTAGAATAAAGTGAGAGAACGGCAGACAGAGACAGAGAGACAGGGGAAGGAATGAAAACTGAGGGAGAAATAAGATAGAGAATGAGAAGAGAGATAAGGAATCTTTCCCTAATGGCGTGCAAATCATTTTCTTTGTATTTTTCGTGCGCTTCCGTTCACAGCTGTGCCCGTAGTGAGCTGGACTCTGGCGTAAGCGGAGGTAGATGTATTTGGAAGCCCGTAAAGCCTAAAAGGGTATATAAATGGTATCGGTCCAGCTGAGTTTGACTCAGTTCAAGAAGATTTGTGGAATCAAATTCGTTTAGAGTGAATATTTTGAGGATTTTCATATCAATTTCAATTTTTAATATAAAAAATTCGCATAAATTTTCACTCAACAAACGGAAAGGTAATGAACTTAGTAAGATCCTTAAAATAAATTCAATATATATATATATATATATATATATATATATATATATAAATATATATATATATATATATATATATATATATATATATATATATATATATATATATATTAAATATATATATATATACATATATATATATATATATATATATATATATATATATAAAAAATATATATATATATATATATATATATATATATATATATATATATATATATATATATATATATATAAAAATATATATATATTATATATATATATATATATATATATATATATATATATTATATATATATATATATATATATATATATATTTACTTTGAAAGTCTAATGCTACAACTCCAAGGGTCCTAGTAGGAAAAGCGACCCGTTAAGGAAAAAGCACAGAAGTGAAGATTAAACTATAAAATAAATTATAAAAAAAAAAATAAACATTACTTAAAAAGTAAACTTTGAAACGAAACTCATGTGAACCCGCTCAACGAAAAACACATTCTCATCAAGTTTGAACTCTTAAGATTCCAGAGATTCAATTACATGATTAGGATGATCACGCGTGCATATTTAATGAACCTGAAAAATTACTTAACTTTCAACAACAAAATCGATCTTCATACATGAATGTTATTACGCATATTGTATGTCTGTGTATCTAAAATATATGCTTATTTACTCAACTATTCTACACACTAACCTATGTGGTACATAATTATTAGATCAGTTACACTTAAAAATTTACACTTATAAATTCAAGACACACACACACACACACACCGAGTACAATTTTATGAGGGACAAAACTGAGAAATTACTCACTACACAAACTATCTGTATTTTTGTGTAAGTTTTAAATGTAAGCTTTGATTATCATCTAAAACAGCACGTTAGTTCGCGTGAGAGTATACACACACATAGGTCTCATGTAAAGATGATATATAAATAAAAAATCTATTCCTTAGATACTCACCGCTCTTCTTCACGTTAGACTCTCGTTTCCTGAACGTCCTGAAAAAAAGATCAGACAATCACACATTAATATGGAAATTGCTGACAAGTATTAAAAAACATTCCAAGAATTATCTAAAATTGCCATGTCTCGACAATGGAAAACACATTCAAACTAATATGATACAGAAATTACAGAACGATACAGAAATTATAAAACAGTTGGCAGGTTTGATCCTCATTACAGAGAATAGGTTCCTTGTTCTTAAAGGTAATTAGGGAAATTCTTTCAGTTATTGGAAGAGGAAAGCCACTTAAAATTAGGCCGGCCTTATACCAGTTCAAGCTCTGGCCATTAGGCAAGCATCGTAAGAAGTGGAAGGTGCAGGAGGTCTGGCTTGGACCTCCGGACTCTGCCTTAACGGAAAGGGAAGGGGAAATTCAGCGGAAAATTTTAGCATCGTAGCAAAGTCTTGAGCTCCGATGCAAGAGACTAAAAGTTTTCATATGCTTATTTCTGCATTACTGGAATATTTACAAAGTTGTCCTACTTACTCCACTTAAAGGGGAAAGGGCCTTCAGTCTTAAAATACTTCTCCTTCCATTACAACTTCTCTTTTTTTTATTAATTACCCCTCGTTTTATATATTTTCCTCATTTCAAGGAAGGATGACGTTCATTTTTAACGGTTTGCAATACATTTTCGTGTTTTATATTAGTATATTCACCAGATCCCAATAAATTTCCTCAATTTATAGGGAAAGGGACGGTGAAATTTAATGTTTTGCAATAAATCTCCGTGCTTTATTATGGCCTTTTTTTTATTCGTTATGAAACCAGCAGTCTTCGCGCGGATACTTTTACGAGTACTTGCCTCAAAGTTTTGACCGAGGATTACCACAAGGCTGCAGTAGTAGTACAGGAAGCGGATACCGAGTTACGCGAACATCTGGTAATTTTATTACTTGAAAGCTAGGGTAAACAAGGACATTTTTTATCACTCTGTTGTATTAAATAATGAGATTACTTTGAATTTGTTTCTATTTATTTTTGATTGCTTGAAAACTCAAGTAAATTCGAAAAGGAAACTGACAGGTTTTTACCATTGTTTTATCGCTCTGTTGTAAAACATAAAATTTCTGAGATAGTTTTCGATCTATTTATATTTGTTTACCATTACCATTGGGGGTGGGTAGGCTTTCTCCTTTATGTAGATTCCACTCACCGCCTTTTGAAACCATTCGAGTAAACATATGAAGCCTACTCTCCCAACAAAATGATACTGATAAATAAATAAAAATAGATCGAAAGTTATCTCAAGAATTTTATATTGTACATCAGAGTGATAAAACAATGGTGATAAGTCGGTCCGTGTTCTTTTCAATTTACTTGAGTTTTCAAGTAATAGAAAATAAATAAGGCGCTAAGGTTCTGTATAAAATCAACTTGTAGAATTAACGGTAATAAATATCAATTTCTTCGCTTGATGACTGTCTTGTATCTACTTCTGCAAGATTTTGGAATTTCCCTCTCGCTTCCACTCTCCATTTTCCATTTTCTCCCTTCTTTTCAAATGAAGGGTTTATCGCCTCCTACAGTTACATTCCAATAATTTTAGCCTTTGTAGTCTGGTTAAACTAAGATATACTTAGTTTTCAGTAAAAGAAAACTATTGCGACGGATTTGTCTGTCCGTCTGCACTTTATTCTGTCCGCCCTCAGATCTTAAAAACTACTAAGGCTAGAGGGCTACAAATTGGTATGCTGATCATCCACCCTACAATCATCAAACTCACCAAATTGTAGCCCTCTAACCTCAGTAGTTTTTATTTTATTTAAGGTTAAAGTTAGCCATACTCGTATCTCTGGCAACGACATAGGACATGCCACCACCGGGCCGTGGTTAAAGTTTCATGGGCCGCGGCTGATACAGAACTATACCGAGACCACCAAAAGATAGATCTATTTTCGGTGGCCTTGATTATACGCTGTACAGAAAACTCGACTGCGCTGAAGAAACTTCAACGCATTTTTTACTTATTTTAATTTTTCCTTAATTCCAGTATATCTGGGCTAAAGAAGAGAGGAGTACTAATTAGAAGGTTCCTAATCCCAAAATGAAGCCATCGAGTTAACCTATTTTATGGAGAGAAAAATTATTCTTTACTCACTTTAGACGGCTTCCATTAGTAAGTGATTAGATAAGGAAATTGATCTTATTACGTTCAGCGATTTAAAACGAATTAATATTAAGGACTCCATCGCAACCAGCCCTTTAATTACTCTAATTACTAACGTTACTGACAGTGAGCTACATAATTATCATAAGTTGTTACACCACTTTTTCAGATATTTTTTTCAATTGACGATTCTCAGCTCTCGAAGGAAGTATTACGAAATGACTGCTAATAATTCCCGGAGAGAGAGAGAGAGAGAGAGAGAGAGAGAGAGAGAGAGAGAGAGAGAGAGAGAGAGAGTGCCTCTGTATCAGTTCACATCAAATAATATGAGACGCCGGAACGCCGGGAGGTCTCCGTTACGATACATATCTGAGGCGTCTTCATGAACACTCGAGCCGCAGGAGTGATTGAAAAATGAAAAATAAGCTTTGGCATCGGGATGAGGCGGGGTAGGGGATACCACATCGCTCTTAAAAGAAGCAGGGAGGGAAGGGGTGGGGGAGGAATCAGCGTAAATCTCCGACAGTAAATGGCGTGTGAAATTGTAAAGACATCGTTACTCAATACGGAACAAAGATGTCCTGAAAAAAATGGCGGATGTATTCAGCTGCAGGGGCTCTCTCTCTCTCTCTCTCTCTCTCTCACACACACACACACACACACAATTTTAAGGAAGTAGATGTGGGTTTTAAGAGAGAGAGAGAGAGAGAGAGAGAGAGAGAGAGAGAGAGAGAGAGAGAGAGAGAGAGAGAGAGAGCCTTATGTATATGAGTTAGAGTTAACAGCGATCAATAGATTCTAAATGATTTATAAATAAGCCTCATTCTATCCTTTTACCCACACGCACAAACACACACACACATATCATATAGACATACACGCACACACATACACACATACATATACATTATATACATATATGTGTGTGCGTGCATGTGTATGTACGTATGTATGTGTGTCTTTTTGTCTTTTTTACTGCGTCAATATTTATTTTCTTGATAGTCTCAGAACACATTCACACACGTATATGCAGTAGATCAAGCACTCCACCCGAGTAGTTCGTTTGCAAGGATACTTTCACGGTGTCTTTCCTTAAGTTTTCAACCAAGTACAATCTCAAAGCACCAGTTATACATTAAAGTGATATGATAGTTACTATCACGGCCTTATCAACCTGGCCTTAAGCAAGCACGGCTCTTGCATGCGCAAGCAGTTAATCTGTCGCAATCTCGCCAGACCCCAAAACAAACAAACACTCTGTACCCTGCAAATGACTCAGTATAAGCAAGCAAGAAACCATGATAAAAAAGGGGGTGGGGTGCGGAGAGGGGAGGAAGGAAAAGTAAGCGTGCGCCAGGCGCGAGCCAAAATAGACCAGAGAGACACCTGAAGCATATAATTATAAAGTTGACGAAAAATGGCCCAAGTCATTTCGGAGGAGGAATTTTCCCGACGAAAGTTCCCATCAGACGACAATGAGTTTTTTCCTCTCCAACTGCCTTTGTCTCTCAATACCTCATTAATTCTGCATTTTCTCATTACGACTTTTTCGCGCTTTTCGATTTTTTTTTTTTTTTTTTTTTGCTTTTTAAAAAAGGATTTGAAAATGGAAACGCTGAATGCTACGAAAACTGAATGAGGGAGTGTTGTTAATTTCGCACTGGAGGCGACTTTGTGCCAATAAGAGAGAGATATTTGCATTGTAGTTTACCAGAAGTACTTTACATACATTTAAGAGTCTAGACTAAAAAAAAAAAAAAAAAAAAAGGAAAAAATTAGCCGAAGTTTCTTCGACGCAATCGAGTTTTCGTACAGTCGCTACAGCGGATAACCAAGGCCACCGAAAAAACAGATCTATCTTTCGGTGGTTTCGGTATAATGCTCTAAGAGCCGTGGCCCATGAAACTTTAACCACGACCCGGTGGTGGCCTACCCTAAATCGTTGCCAGAAGCACGATTATGGCTAACTTTAACCTTAAATAATATAAAAACTACTGAGGCTAGAGGGCTGCAATTTGGTAAGTTTGATGATTGGAGGGTGGATGATCAACATACCAATTTGCAGCCCTCTAGCCTCAGTAGTTTTCAAGATCTGAGGGCGGAGAGAAAAAGTGCGGACGGACAGACAAAGTCGGCAACAGTTTTCTTTTACAGAAAACTGAAAATAGACAGATAATGTAGCAATTACTTCTTATTTACTGTACACTACCTCCAAAAGCAGAGTTTGTGTTTTCGCAAAGAATTTTTATTAGAGATTGGGTCTTTTTACGGAGCTGTAGGATAGAAAGTAAATAGAATTTGTTTAACCAAAAGTTCACATGGTATTCGTGAGAAAGAAAATCCAGGAGTACAACGATCATTGAAATTTTAAAAGAGGAAGCTGAATACTGAACAGTGATGGATGAAAGAATGTCTGTTTTGAAGAAGCAAGATTTCTGCTAAGGTCATAAAGCAACATTCGATTCAAATAACCGATTTACTTATTGTTTAAAAGTCACCGTAAAATGACATTCGTCTAAAAGGGAACTGTATAACCTTAGCACTTTTTTTAAAGAAGCTTTCGGAAGGAGTCCCTTTTGTTTTTACCTAAATGGAAGCAAGTAAAAAATGCGCCGAAGTTTCTTCGGCGCAATCGAATTTTCTGTACAGCATATAATGAAGTATGAAACTCTCAGCCGGCCGTGATGGCCTGTGTTGTTGCGCTGATAGATGCACGATCATGGCTAACTTTAACCTTAAAATATAAACTACTGAGGCTAGAGGGCTGAAATTTGCTATGTTTGATGACTGGAAGGTGGATGATCAACATACCAATTTGCAGCCCTCTAGCCTCAGTAGTTTTTATGATCTGAGGACGAACAGAAAAAGTGCGGACGGACAAACAAAGTCGGCACAATTGGTTTCTTTTACAGAAAACTAAAAATCTTAACCTGAACGAAATCCGTAAAAGCTGTTGAATTATATTTTTCCATTTCCTGTAAAACTCAACAGATAGTTTTAAAAGCCCCTACGAACGACTGGCTATAGTTTCGAGGGGCATTCTGAGCCCTGTCACTCGATAAAATGATTATTCAATTAAATTCAGTAATCACATTCGCCGTTATTGAATTTAATTACGCAGTGGATTTAAATATTAGTGTGGGCGGAAGAGTTCGTGCGTTTGTTCGTGTGGCTCTCCACTCACGTGGCCGTTCGTGGACTGAAATGAATTTATTCACAAACATCAAGAGCCTTTCCAATTCACTTCGGTCAAACGCCATAGTGGGTTACCGCCTACGGTACGCATTGCGTGCCTACTGTAATCACTAGTTGCGTTGGTTTGGCTAATCTTTTTACGTTCCACCAGTTCTCTTCAGTCTCTTTCCACTTAGCTGTTCAACTTCCTTAAGTTACTGGTAAACAAATCCCCCGGGCCAGTAATCAGCGCGTCGATAAATGAGAAGAAAAAAAAACTGCCTCGTATCATGTACAGTAAAAATCTCATTAAACTTCATATACATCATTTCTAGTATAGAAAAAATCCTTCTGCACCCAAAATTTTATGTAGAATTTTGTTTTATTCCCATTACTCATACATTTAATTCATTTGCTTCTCGATGATATCGTGTTGCAATAATTAGACGCATCGCCATAAATAACTTATGTGGCCTGCTGTTGTATTCATTCATGTTACTCGTAATAATAATTATGATAATGATAACATACACTGGAAACATTCCCTGACGTCGGCACTCCCGGCTTTCTTTGTTCCCGAAAGAGATTAATCGAAATGAGGTATCGGATTTGCATCAACGTCACTGGAAAATCTGCGTACTCGTCAGCAACAGCAAAGCATTAAAGCTTTGTTTTTATTTCAGCAAGAGCAGCACATTGGTTTTGACGGTTTCGTGAGCAATTCTTCGTTTTCCTGAAAGCAGTTGCTAAGTATCTTTTCACTAATCAGAAATATTTATGAATTGTTTTCTCTCTGCACTAAATATGCAGGAAGGTTAAAAAGGTCCTTAACATCCGATAATACATGACAGAAGGAGATTGTTCACAGATACAGTGTTTTCCAATCTGTCATTCACAACTAGGATTGTTATTTTCACTACCAGAAGGATATACAATTGTAAAAGAAGGTGCGTCAAAAAATAAAGCCAAATATATATAAATAAATATATATATATATATATATATATATATATATATATATATATATATATACATATATATATATATATAATATATATACATATATATGTGTGTGTGTGTGTGTATATATACTGTGTATATATGTATATATATATACACATATATATGTGTGTGTTTATATTTATGCATACACACACATGTACATACACACACATACATATATATATATATATATATATATATATATATATATATATATATATATATATATATATATATATATACTGTATATATTATATTTACACATATAAATTTGAACACAGAACACAGAAAGCAGTGCTTTAGTACAACGCATAAAAATATTTCAAAAGATTAAAGCAACGGGCATAGGGCTTTAAAGTTGTATTACAGTCATTTCCTAACTCGCCAACATTAATATCCAAACCGCTGGTGCAATTTACACTACTTTTAAATTTACACGAAGTAAAGCGTTCGTATAAATAGTATTACCTAGGAAAATTACTAATCCTTTTTCTTTCAATTCAAAAAATAAATAAATGAAAGTTAGAGATAATTATTACGTAAGAAAGCTGCTGATGTACATTCATCATGTAAATAATTTTCTTTGGCACTGCTCACTGCAGTCTCCATCCCTCGTCCTTCGCTCAGAAATCCCTACATAAACAATTTCTCTAACTCATTCCCAACACGTCCGCAACGTGTTCCAACTTTGGCAAACTTACACAAACACCGATCCGGGGCTTTGTCTGCCAGATTTAAAACTCAAATATTCGAAAACATTCATTTTTGAGGCCTCCTATAATATCCAGGAGGGAGGCAGAAAAATATGGGCGCCCTTTTATAGAATATTCGGTCCAATATGAAATAGTTTTGTTCCGTAAATATTGAATGGCATTTATCGTCATGGCGGCGTAGTCTGACGCTTATGTCAACAATGTTTATGTTTGCTCTTTTCAGAAAAAAAAAATAAAAAGGTTTTTCCCAATTCTCCTCCAAATCGTGAAGCCCAATATACATTCTGTTGTTGCTATTGTTGTTGTTGTTGTTTATGCTAACATTGCTATAGTTGTTTGTACAAATTTAAGGAGATATTCGTAAAGGAAATCATTAAGATAATTATTCCTCTCATTTCAAGTGAGTTTTACAACCTGTTAAGCTAATCTAATCCTTTCACTTCAAATTTATCTTGTATCTTATGAGATCATTTCCTTGCACTTATCAAAATAAATGAAAATAACTTTGAATTATGATCATTCATGTGTTTTTTCACATGCAGTGACGAGCTTAAGTATTATTATAAAGTTATGGCATCGTGAATGTATATTGAAGTTTTACTCTCTCTCTCTCTCTCTATATATATATATGTAAATATATATAAATGTATATATATACTGTATATATATATATATATATATATATATATATATATATATATATATATATATATATATAAAATGAAACAACCGCTACGATGAAAAACCCCATTTATTTTCTATCTAATCTTTCCCTACAGCCGAACACTCATTTGAGCAATCATATACCGGGTTGTTTAACATACATGAAAAGCCAACGAACTGGAAAATAGCCTGCGAAAAAAAAAACTCTTGGTTTCATAATTCTACGCAATCACTGCGGTGCGGCAGAATTTTTTTTTCAAAAGTATATTTCTTTAATTATATATTTTTCAAAATTATATTTTATATAATTTTTCTCAAGATTTCATTTTTTCCATTTTTTCCAAAATTATTTTTTTAAGACTGAGACGAACGTACTTTCGAAAATTATGCTCAGCAAATGAATAAAATTTATAATAAAATTTCTTGATTGATAATAAATCTACTGATAAAGGGGGAAAGGTTAAAACAATGTGATAAGGCCTCTGCAACAACAGCTATTTATTTGTTTGCTTTAATGAAATGAATGTTTTTTATGACGGAACAAATTGAGAATTGAAGCCTAATAACTTATAGAGATTTCTGAGACAAAAACAATAATACAATTTCGTTACAAAACCAAATAGACCATGTATAATAGCGCTCTCTCTCTCTCTCTCTCTCTCTCTCTCTCTCTTTCTCTCTCTCTCTCTCTCTCTCTAATATATATATATATATATATATATATATATATATATATATATATATATATATATATATATATATATATATATATATATATATATATATATATATATATATATATATATATACATATGTGTGTTTGTGTGTTTATACTAACACACACACACACACACACACACACATATATATATATATATATATATATATATATATATATATATATATATATATATATATATATATATATATATATATATATATATATATATATGTAATTCTAATAACCACAATGCCCTCTTAACTTTTCGGATTCTTCGCGCTTTTTGGATGTGCTTGTAACTACGAAGCCGTACATCCAGATGTACGGCTTCGTAGTTACAAGCACATCCAAAAAGCGAAGAATCCGAGAAGTTAAGAGGGCATTGTAAGAATTACATATGTGTCAGGTAAAAGTGACCAGTAGATTCTACATATATATATATATATATATATATATATATATATATATATATATATATATATATATATATATATATATATATATATATATATATATATATATATATATATATATATATATATATATATATATATATATATATATATATATATATATATATATATATTTATATTTATATTTATATATATATATATATATATATATATATATATATATATATATATATATATATATATATATATATGTATATATGTACATACTAAATTTCACTGTTTCAGAAAGGGATCAGAGAGGGGTTAAAAGCTTCCTTGATTAACAATAATGCAATAAGCCAAAAAAAGAACAAGTTTGCTACAGATTTTGCGTTAACCAAATTGTGCAAACATTCGTATGGAAAAAACAATAAAAGAGGGAAGAAAATCTCAAACATAAAACAAATACACAACAAAAAAAACATGCGGCACGTTTCAGGAACGATTTTTCTGTATGTGTGCGGTGAAAGCTGACGAATCCGTGCATTTTCGGATATTTGATTTAGGCACGCAACTCATCCATTGCATTTAAAATCACGTTAAAATTCTCATAAAATTTAAAATTCGTTGATACAGAAGAGGAAAGAAATTGAACCAAAAACCTAGAAGGGCGACATGAAAACAAGATGGCTGACAAGAATTAAAATAGCCGACATGAAAACAAGACGGCTGACAAATATCAAAATAGAGCCATGAAAACAAGATGACTGACAAAAATCAAAATAGCCGACATGAAAACAAGATGGCTGACAAATATCAACATAGACGACTGTAAACAAGATGGCTGACAAATATCAAAATAGCCGACATGAAAACAAGATGGCTAACAGATATCAAAATAAACGACTGAAAACAAGATGGCTGACAAAAATCAAAATAACCGACATGAAAACAAGATGGCTGACATAAATAAAAATAGACGACATGAAAACAAGATGGCTGACAAAAGTCAAAATAGCCGACATGAAAACAAGATGGCTGACAAAAATCAAAATAGCCGACATGAAAACAAGATGGCTGACAAAAATCAAAATAGCCGAAGATTACCCTGACAACGCCATGAACTCCTTGAAAAAACCTGTTAAAAGACCTGTCATCACTGACTACGCAAAATGTTTGTGTGATATCGTTTAAAGAAAATTTATATAGTATAGAACACACTTCGTCCATTTTCATGAAAAATCACAACACATTTCCAAAGTTACTGAAAAACTTACTTTAGGAATTTCATCCATTTTTATTGAATAAAAAAAAATTGTTCCGTTGCATAAATCTTCCTTGCTTATTATCTCTCATCCGTCAAGAGCAAACAACATCCAGCATAATGCATCGTCAGATACCATCCACCAGCCCAGCCCCTCATACTTTCGGGTGATGTAAGATTTTAAACTCCCTCTCTGCTCGTTATCCGTAATAACCCTTGAAATATTTTACGTAACCAGAATTCAACATGTTTCTTTTCTAAGTTTTTTTCCTACCAAGAAGAGAAATTCATCCTTCTCCTCCTCTTGTCTTCGAAGCTCTTCTGTAATCAAAATTAAACAAGATTAAGTTTTTTTCTTTTTAGTTTTTTCTTTAACCAACGGGAGTCGCTTTCCACTCGTCTCCTTGTCTCGGTGTCGAGACAGTACAAACCACTTCCAAAGAGCATCCCATTCTTAACGGCGTTGAATCCAGCTTGTTAGCGAGGGAGAGTGCTTGGTAAATATCCAATTAACTCGACCAGATGAAGGAAACTCGACTTGCATCTCTGAGGAGGCTCCTGTTTACCAGTGGCAACGCGGCCTCGAGAGCTGTGTGTCTTCGCCTCTCTAATCCCTCCCGAGTGAAATTCAAGTCTGTCTTCACTGCTCGTCCGTAGGGCATTGTCCTCCATCTGTCCTGTCCTGAGCCCTTGTCTTCCTGGTGTGGCTTCTGAGCTTCGTTCTCGGCCTCTTCTCTTCCTCTTCCACCTCTTTCATGTAGGTCAGCCACACGAGGATATCTGCGGCTGGATTCCCATTCATGTGTCTTGGTATTCTTTATCTCCTCTTGGTTTAGTCCCAAGTCGTCCTGAAAATTAGCTTGCGTAATTTAACGAGCTATGATTTCGCACGAGTATTCCCAGGTCCAAGAAAGCCAGAAACACAAAATTTTAAGGATAAACGATTAAGAAAAGGGAGAAGCATCTCAGGGAGGAAATAGAGTTGAAATTAATAATACCCTGAGAAGATGAACATGCAAATTAAAAGGTGAACTCGTCAGTCTAACAATGAGGAGTATGGGAAAAATAGGAGATTGCTTGAATAATATGAAAGACCGCTAATAAATGTTTGGTTAGCAAAAGACACTGACAAGAAAGAGGTGTGTAGAATTAGCAGGGTGCAATCTAACTGTCGATGGAAGGGGATGATGGAAATAAAGAGAAATGAACAGAAATAGAGAATCAGACCGGAACAGTATGAAATCATTGTGAATCATGAATCTGTTTAAGAGCGAAAGAATAAACAAAGATGAACAAATAGAAGTAAATGCATTTCAATAAAGGCAGTAATGGAAATCAGGACGTTATGAGAGTGAAAAAACATAAATCATTAAAAGGATGAGACGAGTTTCTAAGAATAGTCTGTAATCATCAAGAAAGTCCATTAAAGCATGAGTTATGAGGGGGGAATCATCTGTATAAAAAACATTGGAGTTAATGGAAGAAATTGAGGGATTTGAGAAGAATTAGCACGATTAAAAAAAAAGAGTGGTGTGAACGACAGAAAATATTCAAAGGAAAACTTAAGCCTTTAAAAGCAGTGAGTTCGTTATTTAAAACAATAAAATTCTGAGATTTGTACATGGAACACAAATGCAGAAGAAAAATGAAAGTATATTTCCTTCTTAAACAATCCAGTTTACTCCCTGAAAACAAATTTGAAAGCAAAAAACAAGGTCTTGAAATATTTTTTGTCCCGAGTTTGTTTTTCTGCGATTCAAAAAAAAAACTCCCTTTACAAAACAAAAAAACCATATCTACGCTGCATCCACAATAATCTAATATCTTTGATATGCAGCCACAATATTTCAAAAAAAAAAAAAAAAAAAAACAGAGCCTTTGAAATAGGGGGAGGACATTTGGCCAAGAAGCCGCCATTTTCTTCCCTGGCCCTCAAATACAAAAGGGAGGGCTGTCTGCCTCAGCCGAAATCCTGCCTTACCGCAACAGGGTGTCATTTCCACCTCTATTTGGATCCAGGCGAAGGATGCAGGATGCAATTTGATCCAAGAATTTCTCTCTCTCTCTCTCTCTCTCTCTCTCTCTCTCTCTCTCTCTCTCTCTCTCTTACAAACCTACTCTCTTCCACTATCTACACCTTCACTACCATCCTTCAAGCTGTCGCGGGCAAATGGTCCTTTTGTGAAGGAGAAGGTTAAAGTGCCTCAGGATTTACGTTACGCACTGTTACTCTACGTCTTGCTTTTACTCTCTCTCTCTCTCTCTCTCTCTCTCTCTCTCTCTCTCTCTCTCTCTCTCTCTCTCTCTCAGTATCCTTCTCCAGTGTATGTTAGCTCTCGGCCATATATACACATAAATGTTCCCCAACATTTGCTCTTGCGGTTTGTTGTCACTGGCCTGGTAAGAGGTCGCTGAGTCAAGAGATTTCTTTTTCTTTCTGCGGGGGAAGTTTATGAACAAGTAGGGGGCGTATGTGTGCATTTACTTTATTTATGCCTGGGTGTACATTATCCTGTGCATAAGTATGGCAAAGGCATTGTATTTTTCATGCTTGCAACAAGCGTGCATGCGGGTGCGTGTTCAAGTACGTATAGTTGTGTCTGAGTCCACAGATGCTGCAACTCTCTTGAAGGTGTGCATTTCTCTGTGTATTACTAAAAAAAATTATATTCATTTATTTGGTGCATATCAAAATTATATTTATTTATTTCGTGCATACCAAATTACATACAAATTACTATATGAAGTATTATCTATTTCTGTAAAAGTTTCTGTATAAAAGCTAAAAATGGTAAAAAAAAAAAAAAAAAAAAAAACTTAATCTTGGCCTGGAAAAGAGTGTGCAAATTCTTTACTTCTTCGCACCTTCGAAACGAACACATCTCCCAGAAGAATAAAAAAAAAAAAGTATACAATGTTACTGTTATGCAAAACAAAGCCCTGCAGAGCCACGGGAACACCGCTGAATCCTTTAAAATATCCATTTTTAATCCACTTCTGCGAAGGGCGAAAGTGGGTTCGTCGAAAACACCTCAGTTCTGACTGTGAGAGCTTTCATATTTTCTGGAATAATGTGCAGTGCCATTACTAAGTATCTGGATCGCCCAGAGAAGAGGAGGAAAAAGAAGAAGAAGAAAGTGAAAACGACTTTAATCCCTTCATCATCACCATCCATTATAGAAAGCACAAAGGCTGTAATACTTTAGCAATAGATTTTTCCCTTTTTTCTCGTGACGTATACCCTCACTTCGGTAGATCTGACGTTCAGGTGGCAGCTTGAAGG
The DNA here is from genome assembly GCF_040412425.1 of Macrobrachium rosenbergii. NCBI lineage: Eukaryota > Metazoa > Arthropoda > Malacostraca > Decapoda > Palaemonidae > Macrobrachium > Macrobrachium rosenbergii. The sequence continues at coordinate 30,667,942 of NC_089760.1, forward strand.
TGAGGCAGCTGAAGGGAGTATGGATTTTTCGGTGGAAGGGGGAAATTTGGAAAGCTGGGGGTTTGGGGGCGGCAGCTAGGGCCTGAGATGAGAAGAAATAGGGGAGGGGGTTGGTGGTGTTGGGCATCATGGTGGGATTGTGGGTAGAGAGGTTCGGGACAAGAAGGAAAGGGAAGGAAGACGAGGAAAATGATTGGGGAAATGTGTGACAGGAAGATAAAAGGGGAGAGAGATATGGGGGAACAGATAAAAGGAATTCGCAAGGCAAAGGCAAATGAGAGAGCAGAGGAAAGATACGGGAATTCGGCAAGAGCAGGAATATAGTTAATGGAATGGCTACCAACAGGAATTTCGAGCTAACCTAAGAGTCACTGAAAGTCAGGTCTGTGTTAACCCTGCTCGTTCCCCAAAGAAAAAAGTTAAACCAGTGACAGGTTTCAGACTATAGAAATCAAAATTTTTGTAAACATCATTCATTTTGAAAAGTTAAAGATTAAACAGATTACTGGTTACAGACTATAAAAAAATTACGGGGAGTCAAATTACTTTCACTTCCTTCACTTTTTAAGGGAAAATCTAGGAGTGACTGGTAAAAAGAGTAACAAATGATTTAGTCCAGAAACGAAACCAATCAACTAAAAATGGAAAAATAGTTAATACATGACAACAACAACAAATATTTTCACCGTTTTCCTAATTCAGAACATGATCTGTTTCTTTCGTGCATAGATGTTTTTATTGCAGAAAACAAGGTGGTAGTCTTTTTGACTTCAAACGACAGACTGCAAGGATAAAGAAGAAGGATGTTTCTCTCTAAAGCGTAACGGAAAATACACACAATAAGATACGGAAAGAGGCTGCAAAAATCACGAAAACAGGTAAAACTAGAAAAAAAAAAACAGGCAATAGGGGCAAGAAAAACGTCTGTAAAATCACGACGAGAGATAAAACACGACTGGAAGTGGTTGTATATCACAGATAAGACAAAGAAAAAGATAAGAGGCTGCAAACTCCCCGTCCCAAAAAAATATTTACTGCAAAAGGCAATTTCAAATAGGCCGTATAAGACACCATTCCAGTCACTGCGGAAGGCTTCCCACGAAATAATCTCTGATATAAACAAGGAGTTTAAGGTTATGCCCTCGCATTTCAACAGATAGGCTGTGCATATATTATCACCCGGTCGGCAGAATTACAAAAGAATGGCCGCTTCAAATGGGGAAGGTCTTTTGACTTTACTTGTTTTATCTGAATTTCGTTAAAACCAGAATATAATTTCATTTTTTGGCAATAGTATCTGTAGCAGAAACGATCCAGTATAATGTTTTTAGGTTACCCATAGTTTCAGGTGTTCTCATAAGGTCAGTGGGCTAGTGACCTTTCTTTTAGTATATCAATAATAATTTTGGCCAGTTATCATTGGGTTTATCAGTTCACTGGGATTTTACCTTTCTGGGACATTAGCACGTTTTGTGGTACAAAACCTGTTGAATTATGTAGTGGGCGACACCCACCCAAATCTCTCTCTCGTTCTTTGTTTGCGGAATACTGAGCTCGACTTGGTATCTGTACATTTGACAAATATATTTAGTTTTGGGAGTCTATCTGTATGGGTTACCTTTAACATGGCGCTCCCTTGATAATCTTATGTATAAATTTAACATTTCAGAACGAGAGGCCAAGAATTTCTTTAGCGTCATTATATTTTCTGAAAACAAACTTTCCTTATTTTAGCCGACATACTCTTATGAACCGTCTTCTTTCTTGCATCAGAGGCGCAGCGTCTTCTCAGTGGGAAATTATAACACCCTGAATATTCTTTAGAAACCTTGTTTATCCACCTTCCATCCTTTGGACCCAATTCACCGATATTATCATATTGATGGAAAACTGAAGCCTAGCGTTTTCGTAAAAGTGACGTCACTCAAACATGAATATAAGTAACTTCAATTCTGCTCTAGCCACTAACGACAAGTTTGTTGGTATGATGCATAAAAGTGTCTGCACTGATACTGCACTGAGTCATCCAGTTCATACTTTTTTTTTGTTTTTGAAAATTAAAATAAAATTCAAAAGTAATAAATGAATATTTCAATTATAAGACAATTACGCGGAGATATTTAACATCATCTAGCTGCGAGTCTGTTCTCTGCAGAGGGAGGAAAGATTTGAGATGACTTGGAACTTACAAATTGCAGGATCGTTTGGTTTGGTTACTCTTTACTATTCTTCATTTCAAGAATGTAGCGATCTAGATCCCCTTTCTCATTATTAATTTCATTCGCTGAAAAACTGGAATTGAAATATAAACTTTATGCCAGGGGCCAAGGGCTGGGACCTATGAGAACATTCAGAGTTGGGAGGGAAACAGAATAAAGAAGGTTTGCAAGGTGTAACAGGAGGAAGATCTCGCAGTTGCATTATGAAATAATTGTTAGGAGAGGGTGAAAAGAAAGATGGAAGGAAGATAATATGAACGGAAGTCAGTAATAGGAATGAAAGGGATTGCAGCCAGGGGCCGAAGGAACGATGCGAAGAACCTTTAGTAATGCCTACAGTGCACAGCGGGAGGTGCACTGATATGGGAAAACTAATAACACTTCACTTTTGTCTCACCGCCTGCACCACAAAAAACCAGTGTCCTCAATTTTTATTTATGAAAAACAAAGCATTACATAAACATATAATAAATCAATCGAGGGAATTCCGTACCAAGTACCCCGAATATCTACTCTTAACAATGAGAAATCTTGCAATTACCGAAGTGGCTAAGGTGTCATGCTGTTCCATGAGGAGAGGCATTAAGTATGGAAGCAGGTTTTTTCTGTTGGCTTTTTAGGTAATGAAAACTAAGAGCTTGCTTGGAAATCCATAAAGAAAATGGAAATCTTTACGGCTGATGGGAACCGTTAAGGAAGACCATGGAGAACATGAGTGCTGAAAAAGAAGCAAATTACTGAAGTGCAGAGGCGATCGAGGAGGGATTTTCAATGTAGCAAAGATAGTCATCTTAACAAAGCAAAGAAAATCATCTTAACAAAAATGTCTTTGGCATCTCATGATGAATCCTTTAATCGTCATTGATTCTTTGGTCATCTAAAAGCAAAATAATCTAAAAGACATAATCTAAGATGATTTATAAAATTGTCGAGATATTTTGTGCACGGTGAAACTAAATATAAATACTGACTTTCGCATTACGGCACCTGGTAGCATAGGTCTGAAGACGACGACCCCGGCTAGGTTAGTTGGCCAGGGTTGGGTTAAGCCAAGCTTTATTTACAATTCAATACTCAGCAGTTCCAACGATATGCACTTGTTTCAAATATATTGTTAAATTTAACGTTGCTTTCCATCGATGTAAACCTATACGTACAACGTCCACATCAATTTAATTCTAACATTTCGTAAACTGTCATCTTGACATTCAATATTCATCATTATTTAACTGTGGTTCTTCATCCACTTCAGTTCTGACATTTAACATGCAACTAAAATCAACTCTATAATGTTACAGACTCAAAAATCTAAAATGCCCTCGGCTCTAGGCCCTGACGTTAAGTACTTGAGTGAATTTAACGCCATTTACCTGACATTAACCTTAATATCGGCAGAAGTCTGCAACATTTCACTCAAAAATCTAAAATGCCCTCGGCTCTAGGCCCTGACGTTAAATACTTGAGTGAATTTAACGCCATTTACCTGACATTAACCTTAATATCGGCAGAAGTCTGCAACATGAAGAAAATTATATTTGGGCAATATCTCAATGGATCAACAACTTTGTCCTTAAACTTTTAATAATTTTGACATGAACATTCCATTAATCCTGATATTAAACCCAGCACTATACTGACTCGGAAAATGTCCTTAAGTATTTTATAAACTCATGACTTCAAAACTTTCGCAGAAACTGATCTGAAGATGTTATTGAAATACCAGCTCATGCTGCATGAGACTGAACGGTTTCTTCGGAATTTTATTTGAATGGGCGTTGTGTGTTTAATGGTATTAAAGAAAGAAAGCAGAAAACATTTCATAAAAAATAAAGTTCACTTTTCATGTAGGACGATTATTATCAACCATACTGCAGTCTTCAGCTTAAACACAACCCATTGCATTAGGACAGAATTCCAGTAGTTACTATTTGCACGCTCTCTTTTCCTCCTATATCCTAATGAGTCACGTCATTATATACAAAGATGACAGCATTTCTTCGAAAGAATGTGTATGGGCGAACGGCAAAATTTCTAGGAAAGAACAATCTCATACCCACACAGTGGTACCAATAACCCCTCGAGGGAGATACGCAAGGGTACCAACATTTCCAAATGAAGAACACACAGAGGAATCCGAGAAGTGCCGACGTTTTGAGAAGAGATTCAGTACGCAAGGGCGGGAAAATTCCCCAAGGAACAAATACACAGAGGTGCCAACACTTCGGAATGGGATTATAAATCATTATCAGAGGCTTCCCGAGCTCCCAATCCCATTCATAGTCGTTAGAATTTGCAGACCTCGGAAAATCTACCTCCTCCTCCTTACTCAAATGATCTGGAAACCCCTGTCAGACGAAGAGTTAAGAACAAAGATTCTCCGGTAGGAAGGAGAAGGAACTGATGAAGACCATCTCAGTGCGAAACTGCGCGAAAACTCCTCAATCTAAAAGTCTGCGTAAATTCAGATGGGTTTTTTTTTTTTGTCTAGTTATTTTACAACAATATGGAGTCTCTCTCCTTTTTAAACTGGTCCATGAATTTTCAATTGGGTTAAAAAAAAAAAGTCATCCTTGCTTTGGCTGCTGCATGTTAATGTTAAAGAATTTGCATGATATCTGGATGGTATTAGCATGTAGATGCATGTTGAGCTGCACGACTTTATATAATATTGATGTAATAACATTTGTCGTATATGTGTAGTTTTGTAGTTCTCTCTTTTTCACTTTTATATGTAATATCGATTAGTATATAACCATGTGAGTGGTTAGCTTCATCGATCATAGAAATTTGTGAAATCCACAATTACATAAATAAACTGTATTGGTTGTAAAAGATGAAAATAAAGACTTACGAACTTCCTCATTAAACGTAAACACGGGAAATTTTTAAAAGTTTTTGCTTTTATCTTTTACAGTTAATACAACTTATCTTATATAATTGCGGATTTTTATTATTCATCAGTTTAATCACGTCACAGTGAATTCCGTAGCAATTTGTGAAAAGTTAATAGTTAAACAGACCATTTAGAAATGGCCACCTACATCTTAGAAATACTTGTGGAATCGTCTGTTGTATGTTTTCAATCACGCCCAAATATCATAAATGACAAGCTGTATGACCGAACAAATACAATAGAGTACCGACTTTACTTTCTATTGTTTGTTTCACGCAACAAAATACGTGTGTGATTTTTCCTGAAAGAATAGATAGAGTTTGTAGATTTACGAGAGAATATTTCAGTCTGCATGAAGTGTCTAGATATGCAGAGTATGGATGGGACTGTAACAGTGGTCTAGATTGATGGTGAAGCCTTTTCTTCAATCTTATAAATAACTCTGGCCCAGGGGGCTCTTTTTGCATCTGACTAATGCTTTGGCTGGTTGTGTTTGAAATGAACGTTTTTACTGGGTTATTGTGTGTTTTTTTTTCCTACGTAATAGTGTGTACGCAAGTGTGCATGAATGTATGCCTGAATTAGACTATGCTAATAGCATTATAGACTTAATATAATGATGGATTTCCGATTACCTTGAATATATAAACATGTCTATATACCTGAATGGTGGCCGGTATGTAGACTCCTGGTTTTTTATCCCGGTCATTTCACTCCCGGTATTTTGACTCCCGGTAAATTGAAATCCGCTTTCTTTAACACCCGGTTATTTGACATCCAAAGTGAAAAAAATAGCTTATTTAGGGAGTATATATTTTTTAAATACCCTGGGGCAATTACCTTATTTAGGAAACAGAAATGACCTAATTTTATTGTTTAGTAAGTTGAAGGCTTAGTTTACATATATCTTTTTTTTCTTATTCAAGTATATCAGTAACATTTAGCAGTTGCATCCAAGCTCCTGACGGTATAGAGACATTTTGAAGGAAAGAAACTCGTAGATGACTTAAATTACATTTACAAAAGGCTGAAAACAAACGCTGATGGATCAAAAATTTATCGAAAGTGTGATGTGAAGAGTTGCAAAGCACGCCTGTTAATGTATGTAGGCGTGCTTTGCAACTCTTCACTTCACACTTCCAATAAATTTTTGATCCATCATCGTTTGTTTTCTGCCTTTCGTTAATGTAATTTAAGTCATCTTTGAGTTTCTTTTATCCACGGGTGCTCTGGATGGTACGAGACATGGTTATAAAAAATGTCTTTATACCACCAGGAGCTTGAATGCAACTGCTAAATGTTATTGATGCACTTGAAATAAAAAAAATATATATATTTAAACTAAGCCTTCAACTTACTAAACAATAAAGTTATGTCATTTCCATTTCCTAAATAAGGTAGTTGCCCTAGGCTATTTAAAAAAAAATATGCTTCCCTAAATAACCTATTTATTTATTTTGGGTGTCAAATTACCTGGTGTTAAGGAAACTGGATTTCCGTTTACCGGGAGTCAAAATACCGGGAGTGAGATTACCTGGATCAAAGTTGTAGGAGTCAAAAGACCTAGAATCACCTGAATATTATATATATATATATATATATATATATATATATATATATATATATATATATATATATATATATATATATATATATATATATATATATAATACATATATTTTATATATTTTATATATATATATATATATATATATATATATATATATACATTTATGTATGTATACATACAAACATGGATGTAATTTCAAAAACAACAATGCCCTCATAACTTCTCGATTTCGCCACTCTCTTTGGATACACTTGTCAATACAAAGCCTAAAATCCAAATGCAAAATAATAAAGAAATTCTGATGTCCGTAACAGGATTCGAACTGACATGCGAAGTATCATGCACACGAATTCAACATTTTATTCATTTTGTTTGAACATAAATCCAGGTTTAAAGTACAGCAATGCGAATACTGGCTACAAATCCTTCGGTGCAGAGAGCGACAGACGCACATACCTACTGCAGTAGACATTTTATGACAAAAGATTTACCATATAGGCCCAGACAGACATGTATCCCCTAAAGGACAATGTGACTCAAGAACAATACAAAGGAGTCAAGTAGGAAACCTCTTTTCTAAATAAGAAAGGACTGTCGTCATACAGTATATAAATATATTCACAAAGGCATTTAAAATTTTGGTTTTTAGTAAGAAGTGACAGATATCCCCACTTAAGTGGCCGGTATTCACACTGAAGTGGAAGATATTCTTCAGAATAAGAGAAGAAAGAATGCAATGTAGTGTAAAGTATTCCTGATGAATCCACCCAATCTCTGCAGTTCGTAAATGTTCTCAAATATTTCTCTCTCTCTCTCTCTCTCTCTCTCTCTCTCTCTCTCTCTCTCTCTCTCTCTCTCTCTCTCTCTCTCTCTCCTAACCAAGGGGAAGGAGGCGATGGAACTGAACGCTGAGAAAGGGAAGAAGGTGCTCTATCAATTTTTTTAACAATTTAACAACTGTTTATTTCAACCTTTATATTAAGTAGAATAATGTAGAGGGGCAAATGACTGGGTGCTAATGAAAGAGCTATCGTTTATAAATACCTATCTCTCTCTCTCTCTCTCTCTCTCTCTCTCTCTCTCTCTCTCTCTCTCTCCCCTTACCAAGGAGAAGGCAGCAATGGAAGAGAACAAGTGTGTTATTTCAACTTTTAGATTAAGCAAAATAATTCAGGGGGAAAATGATTCTGTACTAACGAAATAGCTATCGTTTATAAATCTCTCTCTCTCTCTCTCTCTCTCTCTCTCTCTCTCTCTCCCCTTCTTTCAAATAAAAGCACCTCCTTTATTGCCATTTTGACGAAATATACGGCGAGCCGTATTCTCCATTACCGTCGCCCATAACGAGCATCCCAATTGTACAAAGTCTGATAAAGAGGCGCATCAGTCACGCAAATAAAATGCCCAAAGAGTTACAGCTGGAATCAGTAATTCCTATTCCAGTCTTTCATGCTGGGAACGCACAGTCTATGATTCCCGCTGCCTGACAAATGGTTATAAAGGAGAACTAATGCCGCGTGTTACATGCGTATCAGTGCCTTGTTATGTTTATCGTTAGGGCCATTTCTGGGTACATTGAAAAGGTGAGGAATGTATCTGAAAAGGGAGTTTTGATGTTCAATCGTCTGGCTAGTTTTGGGTATAATAGAGAGTTCCTGTAAACTGAGTAGGTTCCGGTGTGTCAAAAAAATCATTTGTTCAAGGCACGAATATCATCATTCGATCAAGCAGTGAGTACCTGGAAAGTGAAAAGGTATCTAGAATTGTGCTTTGAATCAATAAATTAGTGTTTAACGACTGTAAGAAGAAATAACGCATTACTGCTTATTACAAAAGCTTGGTGAACATTTCGTTGCTACCAACGACTGAAAACTTCGGTGCGTGACAAATAATAATAATAATAATAATAATAATAATAATAATGACACAAGCTGTGTTATTTTGGATGCATAACCCGACAGGCAGCGCTTTCAACTGACGAGGTCTGTCAGCTTAGCCAAACATTCTAAATGTCATTAGGTAATCAGCCATCACGACCAGTATGCGCAGCAGGTGACTGCAAACACAGGCGAACTCTGTCGTCTAAGTTGTCAATCATATCTCCAATTCACGCTGGAATTCCAGGATATGCACATCCGGCGATCTTCCATTATAAAAATCATCCGTAATCTTCGGTATTCTATTGATTTTCATGTTTCATTGTGACCCATAGACACTTGCGTAAGCCCTACAGGGTTCGTCGAAAGTTTAGTAAAGTTTGGAGCCGGCTTTATTTTTTTCAAAGAAAGGGGGCGTTGACCCTGAACTCCATGTTCGTTTTCAACAGATTTTTTTGTGTGGGCTGGCATGAAAGGCACCCCCTTCCCTCCCCCTCCTCCTCCTCCCACCCCATACACCCTCTATTCCCCAACGCACGAAGGGTAACCTAACAAACTTTGACGGTGGCTTGTTTCTTTGTTAGGGTTTTTGTCGGTCCCGAATTGACTTCCTCTGGGACCAAAGTCTACAAAAGGTGTTTTTACTAGAGCCTGTGAAGCCTTTTTCTGACTGGTTTGTGTAACCAGTTCTGTATTTACTGATTTACTTCATCATAACGTGATAATATCTAGTCCATAATTTAGTTTTACGACGTACGAATACTGCAGAGTCATCGCAACACTCCTCTATATTCAAAAGTGGTATTTTTACACGACATAATTACGCCATTTCCTGTTCGAATATTAAAGGAGTTGCCGTAATAGCTTCCTTTGTAAGTTTCTAGCCAATCAAAATAAATATAATAATGAACACGCAAACGAATGATACAAATAGTATTTTTGTTCTCAACACATTTATGAAATATGTGCATAATTATTATCTTCTAGTAATATTATTATCATTATCACTAGTTATAGCACAAGTATTATTAGTAATAGCGGTAGCAACAGTAGCATTAAGAGCAATACAGTAACAGTAAAGAGTAATAATGATAAAATACACCGATTGCATGTCCATCTTTTGCCAAATTTCATCGCTTCAGATTCCAAGGTAACAATTCTCTAATTAGATTTCATACATGTGTCGCAGTGCGTTGAATGTGAACGAACTAATACTAGCCTTACAGTTTCTTTAAATAATAAAGAGAAAATATTATTTGATATGTAAAAAAGAGAACTATTTTACTTTTGAATCTGGTCCTTTTTTTCATGATGGGGACCATTACCTTATAACACTGTTTGTTTCCCCTAGATAAAAAAAATATTAGAATAGAATAATGAAAATAAAATTAAATAATGTCTTCTGACAAAGTATATCAGAATAAAATACTGACCAAACTGAAAGTCGTAAGAGCAATATGCTGAGAGCAAGATTTAAAAAATATAAAGCCCGCACAGGAAAAAAAATATTAATTCATAAAATAAATTTAAATTAAAAATGAGAATTATTAAAACAAAATCGTTTAGATCTAATAAGCAAGAAATATTTTCAAATTACAATATATTGTATGTTGAAATACAAGAAACGTCTTAAAACTTCAATAAAAATATCTGAAAAATATAAACTGAAAAATATAAAAACTATTTTAGGTATTCTAAAATCGTGGAAAGTACCTAAATTCAAATCTTTAGAATCCTGGAATTTAAACAATTAATACCTCAAAATCATATCTTAATATTCAGATATGAACAATACGAAGGTCAGAAGTTCAGCTGTTTAAATTCAGTGGGGAAAATTTTCAGAGTAACACGTTAATGTTGTTATTACAATTATTCAGAGAGGGCCTCAGAATGGTTGACTGGTGTGGACCTTTGGGCTGGTCCCGCACTAATCGGTGCAAAACACCTGAGTTTTTTAAGTGTACAATTAATGGTAGTTTTAAGTGTACAGTTAATAATAACCGCAACAAATCTCCAAGTCCAAAAGGCATTATAATCAAAATTCGAGTGCCATCGTAAATTCATTTGAAATTCAGCTCGAGATAATGCGGACCAAAACAACGTTCTCCCGCAATAGCGATAACAGTCACGGGCTTTCCTACAATAATACGTAGGAAAATAATGGCAGGTTTCGCCCTCAAAATTACTTAATGTCTTCTAAATAGCCCAGCTCCTGGGCATTTGACCCTTTATTTCAGGGCCCAAATTATATCGTTAACCAATGGCTGTGCACTTCTGGAGGTCTATTAATATCTATTATTGCGCTGGGCGCAGAACGAAATAAAGAACTGAGATTACGAGAACATTATAATTCGTTACGTCTTATTCTGAGAGGAACTAAAAAAAGCCCAATTTTTGGATGTTGTTCCTTCGCAGATAGCGAACTTGAATCACTTAGGGAGAGAGAGAGAGAGAGAGAGAGAGAGAGAGAGAGAGAGAGAGAGAGAGAGAGAGAGAGACTAATCGAATGGCTACTACAATTAAGTTTAAATTCCTCGTACGCACACACACAGATAGACAGATAGATAGATAAAGATGGAACGGCGATTGTGCAAAAGACCGCAAGTGAGTTGTACACGTCACACACACACACACACACACACACACACACACACACACACACTCACACTCACGCAGAAAGAGAGAACCAAAAATCTGGGACAACGTATCAGGCTAGAGACAGAGACAGAGATTTGCTGACAAGGCCTACTGTTACAAATACAAACCTTTTTCTAAGAGGAAAAACAAATGAATAAACCAGTAGCAGAATACCAGTGATGTGAAATCTCGTGGGGCTTATAACAAGCCACTGAAAAAAAAATTATGATAATTTATTCCATAAGTTATATACCTTTCCGATAAGGTATGTAACTTACTTTTGGATATGAAATTTCTTTTGGCAGTTGCCAAACGAAGTAACAGGAACAACAGTTGATAAAAATTAAAATAATGTATTTTTTGTAGTACCAGAAAAAGAACTGTGATGGTCAATATGTAGTATATCTTCAGAAGGAACGTTTTACACCCCAAAAGTATTGTTTAAAAACCGTAGCTTTCAGGATCGTTCCTTACGTAGTGTAGCCTAATCACTTACGTCATCGCATGTTCCTAAGCACCTGTGTCACGTACATAGAAGTAACCGCATACAGGACAACTTGTATGTTCCGTCCCATTAATCATGGTATTTTGTGACGACTCTTAGAATACTGTATAAAAAAAATCTAATATTGCCATTGTTAATTCCGATCATCAGGAAATAATTCAAATATACAAAGAAAAGAATATCCTGCGTCGGGTTAACGCCCTGCAGTGTATAAAATACTTAAGTCATCACTGAAATTTTAAACAGATCGATTCACCGTGAGCAAATCAGGTCTCTGTATGATTCACAAAGAACAATATCGTCCATGAAACTTACATCACACCATAGGAACCTGGCGCAAGTTGCTATGAATAACAACGAGACATGAAAGTCAAAGGAATGAGTGTGAGAGTGTTGGGCCTTAGCGAGTTCTTCGACATGCGAGCATCGTCGTAGCGAGAAGTTAAATGTAATTCTGCCGTCACAATTCAGTTGATCACGCACAAAGCGACAGATTCAGTTGGGCTTTCAAACAAGAACCCTTTCCAAAACACACACTGAATGGAAGGCAGCTACCCACCCATCCTTTAGTGCCAGGTGGACAAAAGCTGAGGAAATTACAAATGCAACAGAGCTCTTGCGGCGCTACGAGAGGAATGGAATTTCCAAAAGATATATTGAGTGTTTGAGACAAAAAAAAAAGGCTAATTTTTATAACTAATGGAGTCCAGTCGTTCTGGTCTATAAATTATGGAAGCCATTCAGGATAACTGGTCTTATTCCAAGCGTTATACTTTTTTTTTTTAATACGTAACTTTAAACGATTCAGGATCGAAAAGTTAATGAGGGAGATCCGCCGTATAGAGAATTTTGGGGGGAAAAAATATTAGAAAAAGTCTTGATGATCTAAACTAACTCTGGAGTAAATTCTTTTTATAAGAAATCTGAAATTTCTGTTCTAAGTTAGAGAGAGAGAGAGAGAGAGAGAGAGAGAGAGAGAGAGAGAGAGAGAGAGAGAGCTCTTGTTAAACAATATTTTTCATCAGTAAATTGTTGTAAACAGGGACTCACGCTACCTGTCAACAATGTCTTTGTAGTTTAGACAGAGCAGCACGGGCAAATGTACATATGTCCCACTGCTGTGTTCACATCATTGTCAAAAGCTGAGAGAGAGAGAGAGAGAGAGAGAGAGAGAGAGAGAGAGAGAGAGAGAGAGAGAGAGAGCATTTGCAGGAAAATCAAAGCAATAATTGGATTCCTGGCTTCGAGCCAAACTTTTTCCAGCAGAGCATTTGTACCGTGTATGGACGAGTTCATTTCAAACCATCTCTCTCTCTCTCTCTCTCTCTCTCTTCTCTTCTCTTTGAATTGTCAGCTGAAAGTAATGCTATTAGCAACTTGCAAAAGCCAAAGAAAATTCTTGCTCAGTGTTTCATTACTTTTTGGTAATCTTATAATTTCGAATAATCTCCAGAGAATTTTAAGTTCAGTCCCAGAAAGTGGGGCAGAAGGATAAAATTCAGACATTATGAAATTCAAGACGACCGTAACAAAGAGAATCGTTTCTCATTCAGACTTTGTATCGAGTTAGTTGATGACTTTCAGAGTAAGCAGTATAGTCTTGCTCGTCATTTTTAGCTTTAATTTTAATTTCGCATCAGCAACGGCGTAAGGTTGTCGTTCACTGCACGTTCTACAGACACCACCCTGGACAGTGCTCTCTGTGGGTGTAGGTTTTTCTCTCTTGAAGATCAACCGATTGGATCAATCTTTCATTCTGTTATTTTTCAGAAACTGAAGTATTCTACCTTCGTCTTTATTCCCTATATCACTTAACATGCCTTTCTTCACTTGACAACAGAACTTCATTAACTCAGTTTTGTTGTATGGTATAACACATGTAGGGAAGCACGTTCGTTCCGGTCTCTGAGCCTAAACTATATATATATATATGTATGTATGTATGTATGTATGTATGTATGTATGTATGTATGTATATATATATATATATATATATATATATATATATATATATATATGTGTGTGTGTGTGTGTGTGTATGTATATATATACTGTATATATTCATAACCTTGCAAGACGACATATTAAAACAACCTAATCTAGAATTTAATTACGAAGACCGCCAAATAGTGTCAGCACCAAGGGAAATCTAAAGGGATAATACTGCCTCCAACCAGATTGGTCTCATCCGTTTTCAAAAAAGTAAGTATCCTGTGCCATCCTATCATACCCTGGATAATTACTATTTTGTCCATTCTGTCCGATAGGTATGCTGTTCCGGACGCCCCAAAAAATATCGACGCACCCCTAAACAAGATTAAAATCCATATATTTCTTAATTAGTGCCTCGCACAAAACGCCATTTCATTAGTGCTTTTAGCGTTTCCTTCTCCCCTTCCCTCATATGCAAACATTAATGCTCTGTTAGAGCCATCACTTTCTCCCTCTCCTCCCCACCCCACACCACTCCACAAACTTCCAAAATTCATCCAGACTCCCGAGGTATCGCCACCTCCCTTCCTCCCTCCCTCCTTCCCTCCTTCCCTTTCCAGCATTTGGCACTAAACCCCTCCTTTCAAAGCTTACTACTCCCTTGGCCCCACACCCACCGCCCAGGGCCACCTATCGTCCACCATCGCCGGTATGGGGTGAGGAATATCAGGCATAATCCACATGTTTCGGAGGGAAGGGAGAGGGTTAGGGCAGTAACAGTTTTGGGGGGGGAGTTGTCTAAGGGTTTGGTGGGGGAGGGAAGGATGACGAATGGACTAAAGGCTTTGTTGCAAGTGGATGTTGCAGAGAGATGCTGAGGTGGAGGAGTTGGAAAAATGCTGGTTGGTTGGAAAAGGACGGGTAGGAAAGGGGAATGCTGAAACCGATCCTGGAAAAAGGTCGTTGGGATTAACTTGTTGAGGAGAGTCGCAGGAAAACGTGCTAAAATGGGACAAGTTTTTCTCTTGCCTTTGGAGAGAGAGAGAGAGAGAGAGAGAGAGAGAGAGAGAGAGAGAGAGAGAGAGAGAGAGAGAGAGAGAGATTCGTTTTGGTTTATTTCCCCTGATAGCGAAAATCTGTTGCATGGTAGCTTCGCTCGAGGATCTATTACTGGAAAAAAGGGTTTAAAAAAAATGGGATCCATAAAAAACTTCCGGACGAAAAAGTTTTGGATTAATGAAAGACGCTGATAGAGATGTGACGACCCCAAAAAGCTAATGGTAATGGGTTCTGTTGCTGGAGATCCCCTAAAAGGAATCAGAAAAAGAGGGGTCTTCCGCGGAAGAATCCTTTTAAAGAGGAAATTTTGAAAGACCTTGCTATGGAGGACTGGAAAAAAAGAAACCGATATCAATAACGTTTTTGGGCCGTTCTACGTCCTGAAACCTCTTTGGAAAAGGTCTCCAGAAGAGACGCTGCCGGAAAATATCTTATGCCTCCCGAGGAAACGGCGTTCGGAATACAATCACCATATTTTGGGCGGTGAATATCACTCTTCCTGGACTTCCAATTCCTGTGAGGCTTCCTAGAGGGCTAAATTAGGTGCCGTTAAATTACTACCGGTGACAGTTAACGGAACAACGGCTAAACGTAGGGGAGTGTCCTACAGAGAAGGTTATTATAGTAGGCCATAGATGGGCCTATGACAAGGAAACTGTCCTGCAACGCCGACCCCCAGGTCGTTTATAAACCTGAACGCCTCTTCCAAAGCAATACTGTCTCCCTCTGCAGAGGAAATGGGCTTCCAGGCGACAAAGCCATTTTCAAAAGGTTGACGTTCATGCCAAGGCACCTGGAAACTGACATATGATAAATATTTTAACTCATGAATTGCAAACTCAAGATTTTTTTTATTATTATTATAACAACAACAATACTGGTATTTTCGTTAGTTTCCAGGCAATGACTCTCAACGATGTCGAAGGGAGAAGTGATTTCAAATGTAAAGTTTCACCATTGTACATATTCGTTTCCACTGGCTCCAAGGCCTAATTGTGACCCAGTTCTTCTTGTACCAGACTCTTCCACCTCATTCCGACTCCCTCCAGTGATAAAATTGGTAGTAAATGACATTATCGTTTGACCATTGTATACATTCATTCCACTGGTTCCAAGACCTAGTTGTGACCCAATTCTTCTTGTACCAGACTCTTTCACCTCATTCTGACTCCCTCCAGTGAGAAAATTGGTAGTAAATGACATTATCAGGGCAAGAAATGAAGAGTAAGGGTAAATTTATTATTAAGGTTACTGGACGTTCCTGGTAATGGATCATAATTGCTAGTTAATTCTTCAGAAGGAAAATTAATGTAAACATTCCATCTCAGTTCAGTCATTATGTGGGTTTCCAATACCCAGTAGGAGCACTCTTCTTGGACAAAGTGTAAAGTGACATCAAATATCTGTCAACGTCTGAGCAAGAAAACAAAGACTGCAACGCTTCGTTTTCAATTTCTGCTTTGTATATGTTGCTTCTTTTGCTTATCGAGCGTACGATATCATTATTTGCAGCAATATATGAAGCAATGAGAGCTCCAAGAAACCAGGATGAAGCACCTACTCCGTATCCTGATGAAAGGCGTTCCAGTGTGTAGGAGTTAAATATGGCAGGAGTTAAGTTTGACTGAAGTTGTGGGGCATCATATTCACGATGAAATATCTGTATACCCACTGATATCGGCATTGCCATCATAATGCCATTCGTTATGTATTCCGGAAAAGTATGGTCGCGTAAAGATTAAAAACGCCAACGAAATCACATAATGGTTTAAATATATATACATATATATATATATATATATATATATATATATATATATATATATATATATATATATATATATATATATATATAGAGAGAGAGAGAGAGAGAGAGAGAGAGAGAGAGAGAGAGAGAGAGAGATATTTCATGTGTGTATGTGTATGTATGTGTAACACAGAGTAGCCTTTATAAACAGAATCCGTCGTGAAAAGTGGGACTATATTTCATGTGTAATAAACATTCCCACATATAAACATATTATTGTTCCCAGCGCAAGCACAAGTACACAATTAAGTGTTTGTGTGTGTGTGTGTGTCACGTATACTACCTTCGTGAATGTTGCTACCAAACAGCGTCATTACGAATAGTTTCCTATATTATCGCGATGCCTAAATATTACATAACATACCTCCAGTGGTATCCACTGCACGACACCTCATGAATACAAAAAGGGGTCGAGCCTTTCAAACTAATCTTGCTATTTTGTTGGTGAAGCAGTTTGGCTGACGAAGCGAAGAACTTTAAACTGAGCGAAGATTTCTTTGGGTTTCGTCGTCACCATCTTATCATTATTATTATCATTATTACTATTTAAAACGAGTTAAAAAAGCTGAAACAGGTTCTAAAGTCGCCATCTGACAAAGCAAGCTTCAATAGTGTGGAATGCCATATGTGAAACTTACAGAAAAGGTAACTAAGAGAATAACCAAGAACGAAAATGATAGATCAGCAAGAAGATAAATATAAAAAAAAAACACCCAAGCGGTACCAAAAGAAAGAGAAAAACTGAGCAACGTTACAGAGCAAAATAAAGTAGTATTAAACCACAACCCCAACTTACGACAGCATTCACTTCAACAACACCAGAAATATTCGTGGAATAAGAAGGGCACTCAGACAGGCAGTCATTCACGTGGCTTCATCAGCTCCTCTCCTGGACTGAGAGTGGGCTGGAAACCACTAGCACATTTCGCAATGCATAACTTATTGCAACACTCACCAGCACCAGTCTTAGCACCAAGATTGCCTCTGCCTGGCCCTGGTCGTCTTTGCATATTACACATTCAGACTCGATTGGCTTACCTCTAACTACTGGGTGGGGTATGAATAAATAAATAAATAAATAAATATAATATATATATATATATATATATATATATATATATATATTATATATATATATATATATATATATATATATGTGTTTGTATATACACATATGTATATATGTGTGTGTGCATATATATATTATAAATATAATATATATATGTGTGTAAGTATGTATGTAAGTGCAAAACTCATTTCAGGTGTTCGGTAGGACATAATGTTAAAACTTAACATCAAGCGTTCTAGCCAGTATACAAAAGAGGGTGACTTGAAAGGTTTCTTGCATAAAATAAATCAAACTCCAAAGACTTCTCATGATCTAAAGGCACCTAAATCTTAGCGTAATTTAATATATATATATATATATATATATATATATATATATATATATATATATATATATATATATATATATATACATAGAATTATTGTATATATATATATATATATATATATATATATATATATATTAGAATTATTGTCACGTCTCTTACTATATATATATAATAATGAACTTTAAGTTTTCTTTACGCTATTATAACAACAGGTAACGTTTAGAATCCTTTACAATAAATGGCATCAGCTAACAAGAACTACATCGCATAAATCAACATAATTCAGATGTCTGACAATCTACTAAAGCGTAGACATTGCAATCATAATATAATCAATAACGTCGCGTGCCCAGCATTCAGTGCCCATTAATAATAATGGCAACGTGTGCAAGACAGTATATATTCACAGCCTTGCTGTCAGTGTTCCTGTTAACTCCCTTAACAAGGAGTTTCTCACTGTTTCTCTATCCGATATAGACATCCTCCCTCCTTTACAATTTCAGATTGATCTAAACTTTCCTTACTCACTTTTTTTCTCCTTTGGCTCTCAGGCCTCCTTGTGATTCATTACCGCCCGAACCGGAAACCATTTTGTTACTTATTTTGTTTCCTCGTGGTCTGGCCACTAAGTGAATCAACTACGCCTGAAGGTTTATTTTCTGTAGTGAAATCTTATTGCCTTATTTTTCTTCAAAAAATAGTTACCTAAAATACTATTTCTCTTAAGCTCAGCGTTACCAACTTTCTCCATTCAGTTACCTCCAACGCTATTTTCGGGAGTTCAATAATACTCCTATAAAACCCTTGTTACGTTAGGTATGACGCCACTTTTCCTCTTTCTCTCTCTTCCCTAAAGGTCTCATTATTTTCCTTGAACTTTGTTGTATATAAAGTTTACCAAGAGTTCCCAACTACTTCTATGTCCCCCAGGGTATCCCATTATATTCTCTAACATGGAAATTTCTTGCCATATACCTGGAAGTTTTAAATCACTTCCTATTCCAGTAGTCTTTCGTCATGTTTTCCCCTTGGGCTCTTACAAAACCAATCATATTATGCTCGTATGCTAGACGCTCAGTATTCAAGAATTCCAGTTACTTTACTTCTTTTACCTGAAATTCCCAGTTTCCCTTTCCTCGTGAGTTTGAAGCTTAAATCATGGCTCTAACTGATTCATACTTCCCAGGTGTCTCGAAGATTTCTGCTTAGTCTAAACTTGTAAACACTCGAGGCCTTAGATTTACATTAACCCAAAAGTTTAGTTTGTTGTCTTATCCGCTGCATTTCCACATTTTCTCACTAATAAACAAAAAATCCAAACGTTCCTTTATTTTGGGAACTCGCTCTGTTCTCATATTCATTCATTTGTTCAGTTAACGTTTCACCTCTTCCCTCCTGCCCCTGTCTCATGTTCTGTTTCAAATTGTGTGAAATTCTCTCCTCTCCTCCCTTCTGTGAGATTTCGCGCTTTCTTAATTCAATCCAGCATTTAATCCAGATTTCACATTTTTCTTACTCTTCAACCTCTGTTTTCTAAAATTTTCGTGGTCTCGTTTTTCCAAGTTCTTTTCCCGACCCTCGGGAACCAGTTTTACCTCCTAGAATCCCTTCACCCATCAACTCCGTATTCACGGCTGTTCCCCCGAGAATTTTGGTGTACTCTCTGCTGAATCTTAAATAAATATCCATAAGCGAGGCTTCCCAACAGACGTCTTACGAAAGATTCTCCATAGTCCCCCTTCTCAAAAAACCCCTGTTTTCTATTTTCATGCTTATTTTTGTCTACATTTTCCCCAAGAATTTTATATACATCACTGCCTACGGTGACGTGCGCATTACTCACATTTATGCCTCTCTTCAGACTTGTTTTGCTTCCGTTCTCATAGCGTTGTACTTTCTGAAATCAATAATACACCTGACGATTTCAAGATTTTAGTCGTTGTCGGTATCTGTTATAAACACAACAACTTCAGTGACTTTCTGACTCTTCACTTTACCTTGCGAATTTTTTAGTCTACCGGTGTGTATTACCTCTCAAGTTTATTTTAATCCTCCATGGGATTTTTGCTTTCATTTCCGCGCCCTGAGAACATTACATTTCATTGGTGTTTATTACCTCCCATATTTACCCAAACCCTTTGGAAATCTTTCCTTTATTTACTCAAAACTTCCGTTGGACAATTGCTTTATTTTCCACAATCTCAGGATTTACATTCAAATAGCGTATTACCTCTTGTGGTTATCTTAACCATTGACTTTTCTTTCCTCATAACACATTCAGTTTTCTGCATTCCAATGGAATTTTTTTCTTCTTTTTTTTTATCAAACCTCGTCTTCTTATTTAGAATTACAGTACATATTGAGGTGCCTTCATCTAAAACGTTGTGTTATGAAATCATCGCTAAACCCTGAATTTTATATACAATGGTTCGTTTTACCTACAACATTTCCCAAATTTCCTCTCTAGTTTTATTGTACATGCATATGTATAATTGTGTGTGTGCGTGTGTTTGTATGCATACACAATAAAACTAGAGAGGAAATTTGGATGATAACGTAGGTAAAACAAACCACTGGTATATAAAAGTTAGCGTTTAACGATGGTATATATATCTTCTTTTAACGTGCCTTTTCCCATTTTTTGTATCCAGGTAAGCACGATGCCTTTTGAAGGACTTTTGATTTGGCTTTGGAAGGACTTTTGATTTATATTTTGGATATATATATATATATATATATATATATATATATATATATATATATATATATATATATATATATATATATATATATATATATATATATATATATATATATATATATATATATATATATATATATATATATATATATGGCTACGGTTTTACAGCTCAGTGGTGTCTATCATCTTCCGTTATTACCAAAATCAATCGCCGTAAATTGAAAATATGCCCACTCCCCGACAATTCTTGAACGTCGCAGCCAAAGCCTCCCAGAACTTCACGCTTTCCCTCACTCCATAACTTGTGTATCCCTCCATAATGAAATTTTATATAATAGCCTCCGCAAATATTCCGTCTCCCCTCCGCCTGGAAGTCTGATATTCCCCCTTCCTCTCGAGAGTTAAATATTATCTCCCCTGTCCCTGGAAGTTTCAAATTCTAGCCCACCTTCCCCAGACGCCCCCAGGTGGCCTAAAATGGCACTAGGAGTGCGTGTCAACCCCTAATTAGGAGTATTTGCTGACATTCTTTGCCCCATTTTTTTGAGGGGGGCTATTCGTTTTACGGCGTAAAAGCGACAGAGGATGTGCCAGGTAAATGTGTGCAACAAATGTTACCGACTTGTTTGAATTTTTGCAACAAATTCGGGGATTTTTACAGTTTCTTGGGAGGGTGTGAATAAAGTAATGAAAGATAATTCTACACTTTATATCTTACTTATTTCTACTGTTGTATACATTTTACTAGAAGAAATTATTGGAAGTTATCATTTTATGCATTAGCCAACATTAACGTAATTTTCAGTAGCATAATGTCTAGGTGTTTAAAAATGGTCTCTGAAAACGGAAATAAAAAACCAACTGAGACCAAGAAGAAAGAGTACGTGAAGAATTTAGTCTTCTAACAAAGAAATAAGGATAAATGATTCATAAAAATAGTCGAACAAGTGCTTAATGCAAATGAGAAAAGAGATTTCAATGGAAAATTATTATTATTATTATTATTATTATTATTATTATTATTATTATTATTATTATTATTATTATTATTATTATTATTATTATTATTATTATTATTCATGGCGAATAAGGGAACAAAGCCCGTTCAACTAGGCTAAAACAACTCTTTCACCAAACTGGAAAACAGAAAAAGGAAAAAGCAAGAAGTACAGAAACTATTATAAATATTTTAAATAAAGTAAACCGATGTTAATATACTGTAAAAAAATTATGAAATATCTATACTGTGTATGAGTATATATATACATATAAATATGCATATACTGTGTATATACATATATATATATATATATATATATATATATATATATATATATATATATGTATATATATATTTATATGTATATATATACTCATACACAGTATAGATATTTCATATATATATATATATATATATATATATATATATATATATATATATATATATATATATACGTATATATATATATAGTTAAGAAACACTGACTCAAAAGAAGCAAATAGGAGCTGCTAATTTGTGTTCATGAAAGAATGACTAAAAGAATCCTTTTGTACGTATTAAGCAGATAATGGAGTGGTCTCTGTTACGTCAAGATAAATTAAACAAATATTTACAGCCAAATCCGGAAAGCCAATAGAATCGCTTTGCGTAATTGCTCTGTGCGAGCAGTTATAATTATCCTGTTGTAATTTGACTACAACGCTCCCTAATCAGTTTTTTAGTTATACATGGTTATTATATTTCAAGTTGACAGGTATCCAGAATTGTTACATATGAATGTGTGTATAATGATAATGATAATAACTATACCACTGTAATAACAATTGCAATATTAATAATTCCAAATATGTAATTGCAGAGTATTACCTTTAGTTTTGTAGTTACCTATGCGCGATTTTTTGGGTAAAAAGTAACAGTCATAATAATAGCTGACTTATTCTATCATTACTGTATTATTAATTGAAAATCACAAACAATTCATATATGTATACATATACTATGTATATATATATATATATATATATATATATATATATATATATATACATATATACTATATATTGTGTATATATATATACAGTATATATGTATGTGTGTATATATATACACACATATATATATATATATATATATATATATATATATATATATATATATATATATATATATATATATATATATATATATATATATATATATATATATATATATATATATATATATATATATATATATATATATATATATATATGTATATATATATATATATATATATATATATATATATATATATATATATATATATATATATATATATATATATATATATAATCATAAACCGGCATTCGCGTAATCAAAATAGTTGAGAGAATGGCAACGTTTGTTTAAGCTTGAAGGCAGCTTGAAAGTAATGAGCAAAGCTTTGTAAGGGATTTACAGCTTAAGTTGATCCGTATTTTAGTGCAGTTGCTCTCGCCTTAAAGGTGAATTAATACCGACAGAGAGAGAGAGAGAGAGAGAGAGAGAGAGAGAGAGAGAGAGAGAGAGAGAGATTCACTGAAATATGTTAGAGTCAAACAGCACAAATCCAAATGGACAAATCAACCATCATTAATCGTCTCCTAATCCCTCCCGATGTGGCAACGGCTTACGTAGTCTGAGGTTTTGTTAAGCCTTGTCAACTCAGTGTGGGTAGGGAAGGAGAAAAGGGGCATAACTGGAACACCGAATATATCAGCGTAAATTAATGTATGCGTTTATATTCACTGATCAGCTTAAGAGCGGGGGAGAATACAGACGTCGTGTTTTCTGAATGGAAAGAGCGATTCCGATATTCTTCTTTTAGAGCATTCCTATTCGATATGGAGACAAAGGCTTACTCCAATCAGTCGAAAAGTGAACATCCGGATAATCCTGGAAGAGGGAAGGAGAGGGGGAGGGAGGGAGAGAAGAAGAACTCACGCTAAGAGTGAGCAATCCCTAGAGATAGTGTATTCCAATAACATACAGAAAGCGGAATCGAGAGTTTTGCTTTTTATTTTATTTCAATTTTTTTTATTTATTTATTTATTTTTTTTTTTTTTTTTGTGCATGCCGCGAGGTCTTAATCCGCAGGAGAAAGTGTATTTTGATACCCTTCAAATGCTACGAATGGACAATCTCTACAGAGCCCAGATCGTGATGACCCTTATAAAGAGATGAAAGGCTTCTCCATCACTACAAGGGACGGAGGAACAATCAGAGACCCCCCTTGACGGGATTCATTCAGGGGAACTATGAAGGAAGAATTCGGATAAATTCTTTAAGGGACATTCTAATTAGCCTTTGTAAGCGATAAATCGCGGAGAGTTACGACGAGAGAATTTTGAAATTTCGACGAGTTATGAAAACGGAGACTTTGGTCGGGCTGTTGAAGGAGAATAATAATTTGAGGAGGGAGAGGAGGTCATCTCAGTCCGGAACAGCTCTTTGCGTCGACAAAGGAGGGAGTCAACAGCTGCACTTTCGGTCAACGGAGAGAGAGAATCAATCGAAGTGAACAAAAGTAGCAGCTCTGTATGGAATGGAATGGAATATAGAGTTTAGGCCAAAGGCCAAGCACTGGGACCTATGAGGTCATTCAGCGCTGAAAAGGAAATTGAGAGTAGGTAGGTCTGAAAGGTGTAACAGGAGGAAAACATCGCAGTTGCACTATGAAATAATTGTTAGGAGAGGGTGGATAGCAAGATGAAAGAAAGATAACATGAATGGAGATAGTGTGAAAAGGAATGAAAGAGGTTGCAGCAAGGAGCCGAAGGGACGCTGCAAAGAACCTTTAGTAATGCCTGCAGTGCACCCCGTGAGGTGCACTGACGGCGCTACCCCCTAAGGCGAACAGCTCTGTATTATTTTGGTTAGCAGGTGTGCATGGGTATTTGAACTTTATTCTTCTTCTTTACAATAAAACATAAAAAAAAAATTAGGTCTTCCATTCGTTCAGTTGCATGTGTCGTGGTGACATGTGCGCGTGAACAATTCCTCATTATTTTCACTTTTTTGGGTGTGGAGCAAAGCAAAGTAGTTGCTGATTATTTTCCACGCTCTAGTCAGTGGTAGCAAAGCGAACAACGTAACTTTACGATATGGAAAATGATCTTTATGAAGTCTTCGTGAGCAAGCCGTTAATGGCAAAATACGACTTATTTTCATTTCTCGTTACTGCAAGCAGTATGAATTTCTATGCAACAGAAGCTAGTGTTACAATTACCATGGTCATGAACATGCAAGAGAAAATAATAGCCGCGGAATTGTTGTATTCTTTCCTACATATTAATACCGAGTTACTTTCGTACATAGAGCGTGGGAAGGGTACTTTTAAAACAGTAGGGTAAGTAAATTAATACCTAACCCCCACAGAACAACTATTGAAAGAGTTAAGTGTACTTTTTTTTATATCCTTAGCAAAAAAAATCTCTCTTTTTTTTTGCTTTATATTTCCTCTATCTTTACAATCCTGCACAATCTTATATATTACGGCATCTTTTTTCATCCATTTGATCGTATGTAGCTGCAATAAAGCCTTGTTTTGCTTTAATTTGCCTTTTTACTTAACCATCAATATGTACCTAATTATTCTTCATACAGTGCTTCTCATTTTCTAAGATGTTTACAGAAATATATTTTCAAGTGTCTGAAACAATATTTTACATAATATCATGAAAATATTAAAAATCAAAATTCTCAGGAATCTCCCTCAGGCAACTTATATTTTCAACGAATATGAATCTTGCAGAAACTTTACAAAAATCCATTTCAGAAACATTGGCAATAATATCTCATATAGTGTAGAGTAATTTACAAGAATTCAATTTCTGAATTATTACTGAGCTATTTATAATATTTCCATCTGTCATTAAACTAATCATTCCTTTCATTCCCTTTTCAGGTAAGTACCAAACGTCAATGGGAAATGTATATCATATATAATTTCTCAATCAAAGACCATCTTAGAAGCGTATGAGTGAGTATGAACACTTTTTGCTATTCTTAGTTGTTTTTTGTGAAGTTGAAATGAAGTATATATTAGAGTATGTATATATATACATATATATATACATATATATACATATAGATAGATAGATAGATAGATAGATAGACAGACAGATAGATAGATAGATAGATCCCCTAGCAATAAATCGTATATCCCTTTTTATCATAGACAGACAGATAGAACGCAATAAATATCCCTTCTTATCATAAACGCATAACTTGGGATGGAATCTCTCTCTCTCTCTCTCTCTCTCTCTCTCTCTCTCTCTCTCTCTCTCTCTCTCTCTCTCTCTTCCTTCATCTTTAATATGAGAATTAACCTGTACTATTCCACCAGCTCGAAAAGCTGGAATGGAAACACTTCCCTACTTTCCCCTGTCTATCTATCTATCTATCTATCCTGTGAACATTATAAGATTTTGTAAAACATCGATGCCTCTCTCTCTCTCTCTTTCTAATGAATATGAAAATTGGTTCCTATATTTTGCCATGTTTGGAAAATTTTGTGACACTCCTTTCCCTCCACTTCGCATACTCTCTCTCTCTCTCTCTCTCTCTCTCTCTCTCTCTCTCTCTCTCTCTCTCTCTCTCTCATGAATATGAAATTTATTTCCTATATTGTTTTATGTTCTGAGAATTTAGTAGGAAACTCTCTCTCTCTCTCTCTCTCTCTCTCTCTCTCTCTCTCTCTCTCTCTCTCTCTCTCTCTCTCTCATAAATATGAAAATTATTCCTTACATTTTGTCATGTTCTGAAAATTTGGGATGGAATTCCTTTCCTTCCACCTCGCCCCACGCTCTCTCTCTCTCTCTCTCTCTCTCTCTCTCTCTCTCTCTCTCTCTCTCTCTAAATGAATATGAAAATTATTTCTTACATTTTGTTATGTTTTGAAAATTTGGGCTGGAACTCCTTTCCCTTCCACCTCGCCCCACTCTCTCTCTCTCTCTCTCTCTCTCTCTCTCTCTCTCTCTCTCTCTCTTCTGCTGACTCGCCATCATTTTCACAAGACGAGGAGGAGGCGCTCCTTTGACTGTGAGACGAAGCGAAGGTTCAGGGACATACAAAGGGACCCAAATAAGCCACGTAAATGTCACATGCCTTGAATGAATTTTAGAGGCTTACACAATTGCTGCGTAGTAAGTCAGATTCTGTTTACTTGATTATATATAATGTTTTTATTTATCACAGTCCTACATAAAGGACTACCAAGGTGGTTTTACTAAATTATACATACATACATACATATTTATACATATTATTACCTTTCCTATTTTTAAAGGTTTATGTACATAATATTGAAAATTAACCAAAGATATTTTTCAATATTCATGCAAACTTCCTATTTCCTGAAGTGTTACATAAATAAGTTCTTACATTTATATAAAGCAAGTTTTATATATCATTAATCGTCGCAATTTTAATGGAGACATTTTTGTCTCTTGATTTTCCAAGTAATTAACTAAACGAGTCTGCAGCCTTTATAGATAAGTTACTGATAATACTTCTGTACAGAAATGTGCAATTAAACACTATGACTAATGCAGCAATATTTTTTTTAGTAATTGACATTTGTGCGGAAGCAAAGCCTTTCTGGTCTTATGTGATTTTTATTAGGTTTTATTTTTGGTAATTCGGCATTTCCCAAATAACATATCCTTGAATAGTGTCACGCCCCTCAGCCGTCAAGTAATTTAATCTTTTATTTATGCTCTTAGGTAATGTGACATATACAAGTGAAATAAAATTCTGAAAATGGAGCTCTCTCTCGAAGTCTCTTACAATCTCTTGTTTATTTTCATGCGATACTACACTGACAAAGTAAATAAGTCCAAAAACTGATCCCAGTACTAACAAAATTACACTTGGAGAGTTTCAACATTTGCAATTGGTTTCTCGCAAGAAATAGAAACATTAGAATGCCACTGAGATTTCTCAATGCATAAAAATAACCACCAAAATATTGACAGTAAACTAACAAATTTTCTCCCTGTAGATACCTTGACACACACCACCACTTAACTCATTTTGCATTCCAGCTCTTCACTAACCATTGTTTTATTGAAGCTAGGTTTGTCCATTGACGTCAGCCTCAGCAAATGTCATCTATTTCTTAACATCCGTGATAGAAAAATCTTCATCAGTTGGTAAAGTTGATCCCGAAGCTATTTTGGTGTTTCTGAGTGTGCATCTGTGCTGATACTATGCTTAATTTGTTTATATAATATATATATATATATATATATATATATATATATATATATATATATATATATATATATATATATATGTGTGTGTGTGTGTGTGTGTGTGTGTGTGTGTGTGTGTGTTTTAACTTTATCACATACACAATTGTTCTGTGCATTAGTAGAATTACTAAAAGGACCTCATTCAAACTGGATGGTATCTAACGTTAAATACCATCCAGTTTGAATGAGGTCCTTTTAGTAATATGTGTGTTTATATATAAATATATAAACATATATATATACATAATACATATTCTGCCATATACCTTAATCTTGTTTTGGAAGGTGGTAGTGTCTGAAGGGCACAGATTTCTGGTTTCTAGCCTTAAGGCCTCTTTCTAGACTTCTGCAAACGGCGAAACCCATTCACATCTGGATGGATTTATGAGTCATAGTTTGGGAGGAAGCTCCGTCCCAGCAATTTCTCCTCAACTAACCAAGGTGCCAATAAGCGAGATATATATATATATATATATATATATATATATATATATATATATATATATATATATATATATATATATATAACAGCATCGACAGTACATCATTTCTCTCTTACATATTTCCATTGTCTGCCAATACACTTGTAGCGTATATGACTAAGAAAAGTTTCCTCTAATTCGCTATAAGTCTTATCTTCGATAGTAAATTCTTGAAGAAAAATCTGAAAAATTTTTGCTATGTTGCTTTATTTATTGAATGGCGACAGCTGATTCAGCCATGACTAACGGGTATCCCCAGGCTAGCTTGTTTTACAATGGAGCTAATCCCCAATATATAGTTGAGTGCAGTAAAGAAAATTGAAGGTTAAAAAAAAGAATCTGAAAAGCGTGAATTAATGTGGAAAATTTCTCAGATCATGATGATTTTCACTAAAGTTTCCCAAGTGTAGATCCTCCAGCTCGAGATTCTCTGGCTTCAGGGAGAGTGCTAGTGACCTGCAACGCCATTCTCTCCTGCTGGAGGGGAGAACACAGTCCGAAGACACTTGAATGTTCTAAGCAGGCTGCTACAACGCAATGCCCACTGTTTCAGCAACAATGAACTGCATATAGCCATCCTCCTGGTGAACAACTTCAGTGTCTCTGATAAGGTCATTTATAAACAGTTACTTGCACTGAAAAAATGGAACAACATAGCAGCAGGAGTTTTTCATATTTTGCTTCGGGATTTTATCCTTGAAGATATTAAGTTATGGCATATTAGAGAACTGTTGTCTTAAATTCATAGATGCCAAACATGCACTGACATTCAAGGAAAAGTTTCTAAGAGAAATGCTTAACTACATATCGATAAATGTATATATATGTATATATATGTGTGTGTATGTGTGTGTTTATATTTACATATATATACATAGACATATTCATTATATATATGTGTATATATATATATATATATATATATATATATATATATATATATATATATATATATATATATATATATATATTTGTTCGTGTGTGTTTCTGTGTATGTTTATACGAATGCAGTCTGTGCACTCGTGCATGTGACTTTGTTTGCACATAAAAGTAAAAACAAACTCATCGGTAAATGCCCTAAACAACCGGAGCTTTTTCCCAATGGTTTAATTAAAGTGGAAGTCAATTAGATTCACAAATTAGTCCAGGAAAGCAGCATTTCCGTGCTTGCATTATCAAATATCGGATAATTTCATTGTACGCGGAAACAATTCTTTTACAATGGCTCTTATCGACAGAGTACTGTAACTCTGTGATATAAATAAAAATAGGAAAAAGGTAAAATGACGAGCAACACTTTCATCACTGGTTATCATTTGTAAGGATATTATTATTATTATTATTATTATTATTATTATTATTATTATTATTATTATTATTATTATTATTATTATTATTTCAAATGAGTCAAGAGACAAAAGGAACACACACAAAAACCCATTATCTTATTAAACAAGCTTCCCCAAAACAGAGACCATATTCAAAAAATGAGGAAAAGATGCCCGCATACTAAATTATCGACGTAAATAATAACTGATATTAAGACACCAGCATACGACTGATTTTATATACAATTCAACAGTGGTTCATGCGCAAGCCAAATGAATCTAGACGAAAACATAATGCTTTAAAAGTAGCCTTGTAGTATTCTTAAGCGGCGCATCTGCTTGTGTACAGTATATCAAGGAGAATTCAGCTCTGACATGGAAACAAGATTTACTGCTTCCTGTCACTACGAAATTTCTCAGTTTGTCCTCAACATGGTTCGCATCAAAAAGACAACAAATGGAATAAGGAACCAGTGGTGTCCCCCTGCACTGAAAGGGTTTGAAAATTTATATTTTGACCCTACCGACACCATTCTACTACGAAGGTACTAATTTGAAATTAGTTTATATACGTACATACACACACACACACACACACACACACACACACACACATATATATATATATATATATATATATATATATATATATATATATATATATATATATATATATATATATATATATATATATATAAATAAGGAATAGGTAGACACTTGAATATCTGTGTTCTTTAACAACGAGTTATTTTAGAGTTTAAATCCAAGCCCTATCCAGGCCTCACAGAAATGGCAAAGATTGAAATTTTATCAGAACACTGGCGTCATTATGATGTCATAATGCACTAATAGGGTAAACCTGCCCCTATGCTATCATCACATGAACAACTTATGCAGATAGGTAATGGTACGCCTTACGATGACATTATAATTATTACCCGAAACATGAAACTAAACAGCAACACACTGCAACTTTAACATCTCACTTTTGGTCCCATCATTTACTCTAGACACGGACGAGGATGT
The DNA here is from genome assembly GCF_040412425.1 of Macrobrachium rosenbergii. Taxonomy (NCBI): domain Eukaryota; kingdom Metazoa; phylum Arthropoda; class Malacostraca; order Decapoda; family Palaemonidae; genus Macrobrachium; species Macrobrachium rosenbergii. The sequence goes on from NC_089760.1 coordinate 30,698,650, forward strand.
CAACGATATGGCTGTTGAGACTATGCCAACAGCTCGTCTGTATGAGAAAAACATGACTATATTCCAACCCGAAGAACAAAGGAAGATTGCTTCTTGAAGCTGAAAATATTCAAAACTAAGAGAATGTGGAATTTTTAAGGCAATTCCAGTGTTTAAAAAGTGGAGACTGAAAACCTTTTACATGAAAAAGCAATAAAAAATGGTTAATTTCTCTCTAATAAGGGTGAGAATGGATGGTCTGACGATTGCTACAAAGGTCCTCATGCAAGGCAAGACTCAAGCTCGAAGCCTAACGGAACAGTGCTCGAAAAAATATCCGTAGAAAAAAAAATACGAGGGCACCAATTCCTTGCAGAGAGAGAACGGCGAACCAGTGAGGGGATGATCTCCGGGCCACTGATCAGAGAGGAATTGATTTCGATTTTAATTCTGTTGCAAAGGGAAACAAAAGAAGAACAAGATCCCAAACGCGTAGGCGTATCAGTGTATGTACACTGATTTCCATTTCTGCGAATGTTCAGAACTATTCACTGTTAGATCTGTACAATTGCAGTTAACAAAAAAGGGTGTGGAGAGAGAGAGAGAGAGAGAGAGAGAGAGAGAGAGAGAGAGAGAGAGAGAGAGAGAGAGAGAGAGAACCAACCAATCTGGCTATTTCTACATAAGACTGAGACTCAAAAGCTACTTCTACATCTTGTTTAAAACTGCGATTATTCGGTTTGGTGTTTCTCCTGTTCAGGACGATTTATGGACTACATTTGGTTGCTTTACCAAAAGCTTCATTTCTCTGTTTCTTGCGTAAACACTCACAACGTTCACAAGTTGAGCATTCTAGAAGTTGCTTTCGCGTGAATAATATAGCTGCTCCCTTTTCTCCATCAGCCTTTACACCCAGATACATAAAGCGCTTTATTGCTACGGCCTTTTCTTAGCCAGCTTGGTTGGCTATTCTGTAAACGTCTCTCTCTCTCTTCTCTCTCTCTCTCTCTCTCTCTCTCTCTCTCTCTCTCTCTCTCTCTCTCGTTCACCATAGTTGTAAAAATCTAAAGTTATTAACCCTCACTCTCTTATGAAACAAATTTATTCTATCGTCTTATTTTCAGAGTCATTTTCGCTGAATATTCTGGAAACCCTTCTTCAATTTTGTCTCCTTCCCTTCCCATTCCTTACTGTTTTATATATATATATATATATATATATATATATATATATATATATATATATATATATATATATATATATATATATATATATATATATAAATATATATATATACATATATAGTATACACGTATACATACATACGCAATGGGGAAAAAGTCGCATAAGTAAGAAAAAATGAGTGTAAGTGCATGCATAAAATCAACTCTTGGCAAAAACATGTAAATAAACTTCAAGTCTGAAGTAAAATAGCTACATATGAATGAAAATTTGCGTTTCCTTTATGTCATTTAAATTTACCTTTGAACTCCCACCGCTCCGAATACGTGTTCCAAGTGACTGCATTCATTTCTTTTTTCAAAGGGTTTCCATTAGCATTTTATCGACAGCCTAGTTTTGCATAGTTACTTTTGTATACGGCCGCGCGCGAGTGCACATACACACACATACATACATGAGTATGTGTGTGTGTGTGGTTATAATCACTTTAACACGTGATTCGTTTATCACATATTACCACTAGTGAAAAAATGAGAGACACGGTGCAGATCCTGGCCGGTTTCGACTTTATTTTTAAGCTAATTCCAATGGCTTGGAAATAAGTTGAAACCGGTTAGGACCTACACCCCGTCTAACATTTTGTCATCTGCGATATGTATTTGTGTGTGTGTGTGTGTGTGTGTGTGTGTGTGTGTGTTTTCTCTACGAATGCTTATCGCGTAATATTTTCATCTGTATTTTACTGGTCTTTTTGACATCTGCAAAATGTTTGTTTGTTTTGGATATCATCCATAACAGTGATTTAGGGCGACAAGAAATTCTGATTCAAGTTAGCCCCGTCCATTTTTATTCCGATTCCACAAAAATGTGGAATTCAGTCTTGGAACTTTTTCCCTCGGAAAAGTTGTATTAGTAATAATACAGTTTCCAAACTCTCAACACTTCGATGGAATCTTCAGCTTGACGACAATAATTTCCTGCAAAGCAATGCTTACAAGATGCTTGTGTGAAGAAGACGCTAAGAGCACGTGCTGTAATAGACGGACCTAATCTAACAAAAACAATTCATGCAATGACTGACCTGCAAACTTTCACATGTGCAATGTTCAATACGCAAAACTCACGTCAGTGTATTGCTCATAATGCAAACACCCACGTAAATGGGTTATGTACCCTGCAAACATTCGCCAGTGCAATGTTGAACAGCAAAAACTAAAGTCAGTGCAATGTCTAACCTGCAAACACTCATGTTATTGTAACGTCTTACACGAAAGCGCTCACGCTAGTGGAATGGCTAACATGACAATATTTACCCACAAACACTGGCACAATTCCCAAGTCTTTTTAAAACGTCATTTCCACGTCTTAAATCAGAATTTCAGCAATAAATTTTGCTGCTGCTATGCCCAGATATATCTGGCCTTTTTAGCACAGGGAGCATCTTGAAAGATCGCAATGCTACTCACTGAACTGCATGCATTCTTGGTAACAATGAAAATTCAAATGAACACCCTCCAGGTAATATAAATAGTAACGTTAAATCTTTCTTATAATCGGGAATCCAATTTATGATATAGAATCAAACGTACCACCCAGCCAGTGTTTCCATATCAATGGTTTTCTCTGAAACAATTCAAAATTTCAGTATCATCCTTTACAACAGATCCTAAGTGTTCTAAGAATCTCAGTCTTAACCGAACAATATCATTTAAACTATTCATTAATGATGTGAGTTGTCTTTTCGTAGTTAATAAGATGGGAGCCTTGAAGTTATTCGATGACCGCTTAATTGCATCTTATAATACAACAGACAAGACGTAAGCACTACTCATTAAGCCAGTCTTCGAGTCAGAAGCCCACAAAACTTGCTTTGGTACTAATAGTTTTGCAAATTAACTACGACTTTAATACCATTAAGAAATAACATCATGTTAACGGAATTCAAATAAAAATAATACGTCGACAGTAACATATGCAAATATATATCATTTCATGTACAAACAATGATTCACCAACTTGTTAACTTGTCCTCCTCAGTCAGAGCAGAGGCCAAAGAGGTCAAGCTGAGCAAGCTAGCGAAAGATTCCTGTTGCAGGAGAGCAAATTACCATATAGATTACTTTGAACTTCCCCTCCATTTTATGCTGTTATCAAAGCCACTCCAATTCAAAACTGCCATTCTAAAAGGTAACTAAAACAGCAGCACTCCCTAGATTGCTTGTTTCAGTCACTGCACATCCCAAAAGTGATCTCGGCTTCAAAACGATGCACAAAGACAGTTTGGCCTTGAGCACTGTCTGTTAAAATAAACTGTTAACAGATAAACTCCTTAACTAACTGCTCGCATTCATGCTATAAAAGTATCAACTGATATAAAAACTGTAAAACTTACCACTAAGCCTTCAGAGTGTACTATTATATGGCCACCAGAAATAAACGCTAAGAATTTCTGGCATTCGAATTTACTTTAACGACAATAGACATGCGCATAATCTATGGCTAAATGAAACGAAATATAAGAAGAGGTTTTTTGCGTTGGGGCGCATGGGGGGCGCGGGTGGGGAATCCATACCCTGATGTAGCCCAGGCCTGACATAAAACAAGTATAGGAAGAGGGGAAGAGAGATGCATTATACGAAGGAATCGACAGCCAGCCTCATAAAGGATGCATTCCTGCGAGACTTTGGGCACAAATAATAATAATAATAATAATAATAATAATAATAATAATAATAATAATAATAATAATAATAATAATAATAAAACTGACACGAATTTTAAACAAATATGAAATAACCTTCAAAATCCAAAACAATCATGACTGCAGCATGCGAAGCAAACGGAATCGTCAGATTTATGAAACCTGGACGAATGTAGCAACATATTAGAGTCGACTGTGCAGCGAGCCATTGTAGACCCGCATATACTGTCCAATAGATCATCCCTAAAAGCCAGCCGAGCAGAGATTCACAAACGGATGAATTAAGGAGATATATAGTGCTATAACTGGCCCTGATGTTGGCGCTTTCTCGAGGACAACTCGTTTCCGAAGATGATGTTGAATGCGGTTGCTCATCTTCTGATTTTTATCTGTTTTCCTTTGTGTTCTGTTTCTCCTCCTCCTCCTCCTCCTCCTCCTCCTCCTCCTCCTCCTCCTCCTCCTCCTCCTCCTCCTCCTCCTCCTCCTCCTCCTCCTCCTCTTCTTCTTCTTCTATCTTTCTCTTTTCTCCTTCACGTTTTATTTACTTATTCAAAATCCCCTTCGTTTCTTTTGCGTTTTTTCATCTCTTCCCCAATATTCTTTTACTTCTTGTCCCCTGCTTTTTTTATTTCATTTTTCTGTTTTCTTCGTTTCTTATATTTTTCACATTTCGTCATATTTATTCTACATACTTCCTCATCTTTTCCCTCCTCTTCCTCCTTCTCCACCCCCCATTATTCTTAATTTCTTATCCCAGTATTTTTTATATCCTTCTCGTTTCTCTCATTTCTTATATTTCTCACTCTCCGCCATCCCTATTATACATACTTCCTTCCTCATCTTTTCTCCCTCTGCTCTTCCTCGTCCTCCATCCCTCACTTTCTCGAAAACCGGGGGTATTTCGCCTTTAATCGTCCGAGAACGATTTGCCCGAGATCTTGGAAGAGGTTGCGACAGATACTGCTTGCGTCAGCAAAGCAAGTTCATTCCATGAAGATATATCTCTTCTGAACGAATCCAAACTTCGATGTTCTTCGAATACATCATGCAAATATCAGGCTGCTGGCTGAAATAGGTGTGTGTGCGCGTGTGTATATATATACTCTATACTATATATATATATATATATATATATATATATATATATATATATATATATATATATATATATATATATATATATATATATGTTTATATGTATATATATATATATGTATATATGTTTATATGTATATATATATATATATATATATATATATATATATATATGTATATATATATATATATATACATATAAATATATATATATATATATATATATATATATATATGTATATATATATGTATATATATATATACATATATATATATATATATATATATATATATATATATATATATATATATATATTTATATATATATATATATATAACACTACATAAATGTGTATAAATATATGCATATATAATATACATTAAACACACACACACATATATATATAGTTTATGCCGAACAAAAGTATATATATATATATATATATATATATATATATATACATATATAGCGTGCATAAATGCCTTTCATATGTATGCCTTTAACGCAGATGCCTAGTTAGCTAGACTATTTCAACATAAAATTTATGAAAATACATATCAAAAGTCAACAAAGTAATGAAAATGTGATTTTGTTTAAGATGGATCCACATTACATTTTTGTAATATCTAGCAAAGTAACTGAAATTTACATGATAACGAAGTAACACAAGACAGCCTCTGGAGTACTCTGCAACTGATTGTGGGATTTTCCGAAATGGTATTAGGCAATGTGATATTTCGAGCCGAATAGTTTGCTTGACAGAACAGGCAAGCAAATAAGTATTGTTATTATGATTGCTAGAGAACAAGTATTTAGACCGATCAAGCAAAACCTTCCATGAATTACCGAGCAAGCTTCCTCGAAATAGAATGACCTTGAATGAAGAAAATTAGTCAATAGACGAAATTCAAAATTAATTACATGGAGAGGAGGAGGAGGAGGAAAGGTTCCTCTTTCTCTCCAAAGTTCATTTAGTGAGAAGAACTTTGGAGTTCTCTCCATGCTTGCATTTACAAGGCTCATATAACCTTATTTGCTTCAAGAGGAGTGACATTAGTTTCCCTTGTAGTTAATATTCTCTTCCTTCTTCCTTGCATTTTCTTTCTTATGGCCCGAGTCAGATAAAGATACTGACTGGGTTTTTCGTCCATTTTGACCTTTCCAATAAAAAGGAAAAACGCCTCTGACGTTTATTCTAGATAGGATGGAAATTTAAAACTCTGGAATTCAACGACCTTCTGCATCAAAAGATTTGAAATTTTTTTTTTTTTTTTTTGCCCGAGCTCGTTTTAAAAACGATTGGAGGCTGAGTGGTTTGGTATAGATTAAACCGGCTTTGTGCCAGAACGAGCTCTTGCACAATGGTGGCACGTACGTGATGGTAAGGTGCCGAAATGAATAACAAGCTTACTGTGGACCCCTGAACTTGGACCGACAAACCAACCAGTAGGATCGATTGGAGAATGAACTGGATTTTAATGCATGTCCTAAAGGTACGGAAACGTTCACAATTATTCAAGAGGAAAAGGAAAGGGGATTTCAACAACGACCTACGGTTGTGTAATTTGATAATCACTATGTCAAAAAAACAATTAGAATTCCATCGTATTTTTTAACTCATTAAAACCTGCATAAGGATTGTTAAATGTCATCCATTCTGTGAGAAAGGGAGAGGCATAAGAATATTGATTTTCAAACTAGATGTCAAACATTCAGAGAGTATCGTATTTTAGAGTAGGTGAAATGTTATCTTAATCGATCGATCAGCGAAATGATCAGGAGAGAGAGAGAGAGAGAGAGAGAGAGAGAGAGAGAGAGAGAGAGAGAGAGAGAGAGAGAGAGAGAGAGAGAGTCTAAAATTAGCATACCAACGTTTTTCAAAATTGCCTACATCAGGAGTTTTAAAATGGTTAAAAAAAACTATTGTGATAGAGAGAGAGAGAGAGAGAGAGAGAGAGAGAGAGAGAGAGAGAGAGAGAGAGAGTCGAGAATGTCATTCGAATAGCTATGTAATGTTATTTCGCAAAAAAATGGATTTCCGTCATAATTTTAAAATGGCAAAATATCAATAAGAACGAGCGAGAGGAATCTAAGCTTATTTTGGGAACGATAATCTATTGAAACTTATACCTGGGGCTTACCAATACTTTAAGAATCATTTGTATGAGAAGAGAGAGAGAGAGAGAGAGAGAGAGAGAGAGAGAGAGAGAGAGAGAGAGAGAGAGAGAGACTGCATCTCACACTAAAACCTAAACAGAATGAAGACTTCTGACTACACGCATTCTACAACTCGTGTAAAGAATAGCATTATGTCAAGAGAGGCCCCTCCCTCTTCCTCCCCCCACCACTCCCCATGAAAGACCATCTTTTAAGTTTAAAAGATCTTTCGCAAAAGTTTATTGCAATGAAGAGTATTCGTACACTTTCGGGAGAAGAGCAGGAGAACACATGACTCCGGAGTTAAAGAAGTTTTAAAACTAAGGACATTTAGTTTAAGTAACTTCCGAGAGTCTAGAACGTGCTGCCGTCGAGATGTATCACCTCGGGTTAGCTTCTCGGGAAGCTCTTCCTTAAACGGGATCCCGAGGCTTTTGTATATTTGCTTGCGCAAAGCAAAAGATAAATGTCTAATGAAGACTGAATCTCAGTTAACGGCCTCGTCTCTCCGTCCGCGGCTCGCCTGAACTGGAAGCGGACGGGAGCTTTGTTGATCAAAGTTTGTCCGACTTCCATATGTATGTATATATGTATGTATGTACTGTATGTATGTACAGTGTGTATGTATGACGGATACTTCACATTCTTGTTTTTTCTCCAAAACCACTAGATTTATTTCAACCAAACTGGGCATAAAGCAAGTTTGTCCAAACGTGACTTGGGGAGGGGTTGGTTGAGCACACCACTTTCCATTGGGAGGTAATTACAAATAATGAATATCGAGGGGGAATGATTAAAATTCTTCTTGAGTTCTCCACGGCCAGGAATAACGAAATTTCCGTGAAAGTCTCTTTATGTCATGTAGATTTAAGTTGGTCCACATCATGGTCCCAGAGCAAATAAGTGGGCACAAAAGGTGTACAAAGTTTCACAGAGAAACAAATAGGGTATGTATTAATCATATACTTCTGAGTGCAGCAAGGAGTCTCAAATGTGGTGAAAAGGCCTCTTGTTTTACTTCCTTTGGTATATGGAGTTTCGATTTTATCTTTTTGGGGAGGGTTCTTGCTAGTTAAAGGCTTTTAGTCCTTCTCCATAAAGTTCATATCATAAAAATAAAATAATGCATATTTAATAAAGGCGTTATATAGTTTATCACTGTTTAACATTCATCTGAATCCTTCCGTTAAAGAGTGATAAAGAACATACACTCAATTTACATCTTATTTGCATAGTTTAAATAGTTGAATTTTTTTCATAACTACATAAACATTAAATCTTCTTAGGTTCTTCTTATGCAAAATAAAATCAGCGATATTTAACAGTCTACGAGCAAAAAGACATTAGAATTGAATAAAGACGAAACATACATCACCCCACAATTTCATCCCAGATTAAACGGTCAATAAGATCCCCATTGCCATTCCATTCCCAGAGAACATTCTACCAGTGAATCGCGAAGAAATGTAGTTTCTTCTCTGGCAACATAAAACATTTTGTGGATAATGGGGAGGCCCTTTATTCTCTTCTGTATCGAGGAGATAAGAGAGATAAAACTTTTCTTAATCCGTTTTTGTTCGGCGCACTGAAGAATGGTCTCCCTCGGGGAGCGCACCTCGAAGTGGAGAATATTCGGATATCATCTGGAGGGAAAAAATATTATACAATATAGAACCGAAGACTCCATTCCCGAGATCGCGCGGAACTTCATGTATCTTGGGGAGAGAAAACCCCGATACCTAAGGCTTCGTTCTTTTTTTGGAACTTGGGGTATCTTCCGAAATCTTCGCGGAGAAAAAATAATAATGAGATGAATATTTGAGACTCCATTCTCAAGAACTTGGGGGTAACTTTCGATATCTTTAAAGGAAATATTTATGGAATGAAAAAGCGAGGCAACTTAGGTCATCACCGAGTAAGAAAATAAACAATACAAAAAGATGCAATAGTCCATTCCCAATGATTTAGTTCATGTCCACGAAAGTTAAAGTTTCCTTATCAATCTAACTCACTAACAGAGGACGAGAAATGTTAATAAGAAATGTTTATACCGTTTGTTTTAAATCAGAGAGATGAAAGTTTAAAGCGTAAAAAGCTACACAGGAATACTGGAGCAATAGGTATGAACCAAGAGTTAAGTATATCTTAGTTTAACCAGACCGCTGAGCTGATTAACAGCTCTCCTAGGGCTGGCCCGAAGGATTAGATTTATTTTACGTCGCTAAGAACCAACTGGTTACCTAGCAACGGGACGTACAGCTTATTGTGGAATCCGAACCACATTATGACGAGAAATGAATTTCAACCACCAGAAATAAATTCCTCTAATTCTTCATTGGCCGGTCGGAGAGTCGAACGCTGGGCCAATAGCGTGCTAGCCAAAAGCTCTACCCACCCCGCCAATGAAGAATTGAACCAAGAGTTAGTTTACCTTACTGCGCACGCGCTCAAGCCTGCGGCCTACAGTGTTAGTCATGTGAAGTGCAATAATATACCGACACTGGCAAAACAAGATCTACAAGCGATCTAATGAATACTAAGATACCCTGATCAACGAATAGCCGCACCCAACCCCCAGCCTACCCCCGCCATAATCCGCCAGGCCCACCTAACCAAGTGCACGATGGTTAAACCAACTTCAGTAATCTCATTAGTAGGAATAAACCCAATAAGTAACTTAGGTATTTGCCATTAAACGACAACAGTAATGATCAAATGCCTAAAATACCATCAGGATTTATTCTTAATAATCAGAGCACTGAAGTGACGAGACCAAAGCCTCTCAATTAGCAAAAATAACAAATGGGCTAGACACTACAATTCACTTTGTTTTTATCCTCGTTAATCCATGAACTTGATTCAGGCAGACTCACATTCTTGGTTGAGTCCTCAGCTGAGGAAAATTATATTTTTCCGTGAAATTCGATTGTGAAAAGAGGATAACACGTCTTAGGATCTGCAAATTCCGAGGGTGATCAAATTCGCCTCATAAGTGATATCCACAGGTTATGAAAACGAAATGATTTAACGCTTTCAGGAGCTATGGCTGAGGGGAATTCGGAAATCCTTCATTCGCACAGTTTTGTGAATTATTGTTATCAAACAATACAGCTACATTTCGTCTAATTCCATAAACATAATCGATCAAGTAATCTGTTGAAGATCCTATTAATTATACAAAAGAAACAACTTAAAATACATAAAGCGACTTACAAAGATATTCCAGCTCAAATCTCATATGAAAGAAACAAGTAAACAATGCGCAGAAGTTTCTTCGGCGCAATCGAGTTTTCTGTACATCGTATAGTCTAGGCCACCGACAACAGATTTATCTTTGGTGGTCTCGGTATAATGCCGTATGAGCCACGGCCCATGAAACTTTAACCAAGGCCCGGTGGTGGCCTGGCCTATATCGTTGCAAGATGCACGATTATGGCTAACTTTAACCTTAAATAAAATAAAAACTACTCGGGTTAGAGGGCTGCAATTTGGTATGTTTGATAATTGGAGGGTGTATGATCAACATCCCAATTTGCAGTCCTCTAGCAACAGTAGTTTTTAAGATCTGAGGGCGGATAGAAAAAGTGCGGACAGAAAAAAATGCGGACAGAAAAACTGCGGACAGAGAAAGTGCGGACGGACAGACAAAGCCGGCACAATAGTTTTCTTTGCAGGAAACTTAAAAAGATGCATTACGCCATGCGATTCCAAGCTTTAGAATTTTCTTCAGCCTTCCGTTTCTCGTAAATCTTGTCTATCTCCCGTCTCTCTGATGACTGATCTCTTTCCCTCTAAAGTTAAACCCCACTCTTTCCCTCCCCCATTTCTTTTACTCCTCCCTTTGCCTTTCTTGTTCTTGCCCCTCTTATTTCCTTTGCTCTTTCCTTTTCCTTCCCCATGCGTTTTCTTCCTCCTTCCCTTTCCTTTCGCCGTGCAATTTCTACCACACCCCCTTTCATTCCCCCTTTACATTTTATTCACCCCTTCCTCTTCCCCCCACCTTTTCATTTTCCTCCTCCTTGTCTTTTCCTTCCCTCCTTTCTTTTTATACATCGTTTCCATTTTTACTTTACATATTATGTTCCCATGGAAGGCATACTGATGACTAAAAATAGCCTTCCCGTATTTTTTTTTTACTTTTTATTCTTTATTTATTTTTTTATTTATTGCTATCAGATCAATGTTTAACGGATGTTTACTCTCTCCGTGCTTTGCGCCCTTTTACGGCTTAATTTT
>NC_089760.1:30715000-30730000 GCF_040412425.1 Macrobrachium rosenbergii
GAAACTTTAACCACGGTCCGGTGGTGGCCTATCCTATATCGTTGCCAGATTCACGATTATGGCTAACTTTAACCTTAAATAAAATCAAAACTCCTGAGGCTAGAGGGCTGCAATTTGGTATATCTTATGATTGGAGGGTGGATGATCAACATGCCAATTTGCAGCCCTCTAGCCTCAGTTGTTTTTCAGATCTGAGGGCAGACAGAAAAACTCCGGACAGAAAAAGTGCGAACGGACAGACAAAGCCAGCACAATAGTTTTCTTTTATAGAAAACTAAAAAATTATACATTTCGAGTCTGAGACGCTCCTAAACATTACGCTTAACCAATTGCCATTAGGTATGATGAATATGAGTAATACCTTACCACAGGTGACCAACAATTGCAGTTAACCCTTCACTGGTGGTTTATCAGCAATGGCAATTATCCTTCAAGCAATAGACTATCAATGACAGCAGTTAACACTGCAAGTAAAATATGATGCTATCTGGTCACGACTGGGCGATAGCAAGGCATGACAACGGAGAAATAAAATCAAACTGATGGGGTAAGTAGTGGAAGCCGACGAACTATTCGTAAGGTTATGCATGACAGTATGCCTAAACTTGGAGGAAGACATATTAACCTCATCGTCAAGTCCAACGAAGAATTAGTGTTCGGAAAGAAAAAGAAAGAGTGATCTCTAACTCCAACAGAAATAGCAGATTATTTCTAACAGGCGGAAAGTTATAGAACAGAGTTCATAAGCCAGGTAACAGTTAGAATGAAAAGTTCCATAAACTGAGTAACCCATAGGCCGCTGGCCTCCGTTTATTATTGCTCATAATGAACCTATGTTGAGTAAACGTGACATGTGAAGGTCTGAATTCGGGGTATAACAGTGCCATCCAACCGATCAGAAGTATGGGCGATATGATTATTACTGGGAATTAGACAGTGGTAGGCACATATGCGGCCCAAACTTCCAATCGGGAGAAAAAAAATTCTTTGCCTTGACATGATCTATAATGCAGTGTGCCTGTAACTCCTTTGCATCTTCGATGCGAGTCCAGACCACTTGAGGGATGAAACTCATTCCCTCATTAAAGTGGCAGCTATATTAATATTCATGTACTGTACATCATGTGAAAAAATTAATTTACAATGCCCTGTTACTTAGGGAAAGTAGGTAATGTCACCTTGTAGATGAGGAAAGGGGGGTTTACTGGATGGAGGGGAAAGCATGGTGTCCATATATATAAATCAAACAATATAAATTGGACGGAGGGGAAAGCATGGTGGCCACATTTATAAATCAAACAATATAAATCTGATGTTATCTAGCATACATATTATTTAACTTCAAACTCTAACTGTGCAGTTTTCCGAATAAAATGTACTGTGAAAACATTATTTCTCTTTTCATGAAACGCAAAAAAACCATCAGCTGCTACTACTAGTTTTCAGAACTGATGCGCAGCGTCATCTGTGCCAACAGAGAGGCAAATGAGTTAGAGAGTGAGGTCCCGAAGGCAATTTAGCTAAATGGAACCTGGGATTACAGTTTAATATCGTCTGCCATCACCATTCCATCACCGGGGTGTCCATATGACATATAAATTGTTCGCAAATATAGTTAGGTTAATTACTCAATGTATTTATAATGGATGTCCAATATCAATTAAAGTAATTATCCAATATCCTTGCAGTAATTGCGAAATATAGGTGCAACATTTACTGGGTAATTATAACAGGTATTTGGGATAATAATAGCCTTAACTAATTGTATTTCCTATAATGTACTGTTTTCATAGTATTCATATATATATATATATATATATATATATATATATATATATATATGTATGTATACTATTAAAACAGTATATTATTAAAACAGAAATCAAAAATCAAGTAATTAATACTATTACTATGTATTTACATGGATGCTTAGTATATATGTATATGTATATGTATGTATGTATGTACATATATATATATATATATATATATATATATATATATATATATATATATATATATATATATACATAAAAGTATGCATGTATAGTCTATAGAGCGTGTGTTTTTACATCCTACATTACACTAAGCACATATCTATCTACCAACCTATCTATCTATGTAAACGCATAGTAATAGCATTAATTACCTGGATTTCTCATAATATACTGTTTTCATATTACATATTATATATATATATATATATATATATATATATATATATATATATATATATATATATATATATATATATATATATATATAAACATGTATGCACGTTCTGCAGAGCGTGTGTTTTCACATCCTGTATTACACTATATATTACCTCGATACCTTCATCCTAAATATCATATAATAAAGAAAACGCAGCTCTTTCAACTGCACATTCTATATCGTGTGGCAAAGAAGTTATTATGCTCAGGAAATGACGCCGGGACGAGTGGGATAACAGATGATGAGTATTCTTTTTTTTTCTCCCGTACGAGATCACAATGGAACTGGAAACAGGAGTTGGAGCGACAAAGTAAACACTGTTTCTGACACGAGATTATCTCACCCTCGCTTTGGAGTAGAGCCGATTTTAGCTCTAATTTTTTGGTTCCGGAATTAGAGCCGTCGAGTTTAAATTACATCAGTTCTTGGCTGCAGGTCTGGTGTCTGACTACGACCTCCGGGGAGCATTTGCAACGATTCTCCATTATAAACTTCGAAAGGCCTTTTTAACCTCCTGTAAAAACCTAGTTTTCATTTTCACTTTTCAGTGACAATTCTCGTCGCAAAGAATTGACTTTTCGAATCCCGGAGAAGTTGACGCAACTCCCCTTGTTCAGACGAGGAAATTGAAGGCAAATTTCATTTACATTTCATTCCACACTTGGCGCGATGGAAGCCAGGATTTAATTTGTGCAACGGATCCGCCAGTATTTAAAGTGTGTGCGTGTGTGTGTGTGTTTGTGTCTCTCTCTCTCTTAGGCTGGATGATCACAACTTGGATTTTGTCAGAAAATCTGAAAAATGGTTGCAGTTACAAATTTATATTAGTGTACGTGATAAACTTTAGTGCGGATTTTGGGAAAAAATTATACATTTATTTTCTTTAATTAATGAAATTTAATCATTCTTAGCTTGAGGCTGAATTCTACTCAAACTGTGTCGGCTTTAAACAAGCAAACAAAGAAGTACGCAACAGTAATCACACCTTTTGTACAGAACAAATCGTTGCCAGAAATACGTTATAGAAATTATATTTCGTTTTCGATTTTGGAGGCACAAGTAATTTTATTGTGCATTCATCATTAATGGAAAATGAATCTAAAATACATTTCGGAGAAAGAAAGGGTATTTAGACATCTGGAAGCTATTCCTTTTACGTTAACAAAAAGATTCGACACAAATCTTCTCAAACTCGTGTCCATCTTGAGTCATTTCTTCGATATTTTCTTTTCCAACAAACATAAATTTCGGCAGGATGGCCCAGGCCCAATATATCAATCCTTGGCCCCCATCAGGAAACTTCCTCTCACATTGGGAACTTTGACCCCTGATAGTAAAGACAAAGAGCAACCCTTGCAGTAAGAGGGACATCATAAAATAAGAGAAATTTCCTTCTACAGTAAGCACCCATATGAGTCCATACCTTCTTGCTATTCTTAAGCCAGGGTGGAAGGCTGGGGTTAACAACCTGACTTTTGAAGAGGCAATTGTAGCTTAACACTTCGCCTAACTTAAGCAGTCTGGTTCGAACGGCTGTTGGTGAAATGGAATTTCAAAAGTCAAGAATCAAATACTAGGAGTGAATGTGAGACTTGTAAATTCGCCTTTTGCTATTACAAAGTTAAGACAAAGACATCTCTGGACACCCCAAAAAAAAAAAAAAATACGTTATCAGTTTTCTTATATCCCTTTAAAACATGCGGAGACTCGACAGTAGGTTCAAAAAACTATTCGATAAAAATAGAACTACCAATGTTTCTTCTCGATTTACATAAAATTAAGCTTATTTGAATGCAATCAGAGTCAAAGCCGCAGAACTGATAGACAAGCCACTCAGTAACGTGTCAACATAAACAGCCTGCACTAAGTTAGTAAGCCTAACTGAACACCCGATAAAAAAAAAAGGATGATATTTGGAAAATAACTGTCTTGGGATGCTAACACGTATGTGTACTGATATATATATTTATATATATATATATATATATATATATATATATATATATATATATATATATATATATATATATATATATATATATATACATTTATACATATATATATACATTTACATATACATATATGAATATATATGAATATATATGTATATATATACATATATATACATATTTATATATAATATATATATATGTATGTATGTGTGTCTGTATGTATATGTATGACCATGTGTATACGCGTATATGACATCTACTTGAAAAAAGTTTCCTTACTCTCGAGAAGACTTATGGAAGATATCAGGTCCTTTTTGCAGTTGGGTACCCTGTTAATAAACCAAGACCCAAAATTCCTTGCATGACTCCGAAAATTTCTGAATTTAATATCTGGCGAGCTGAGTCGGGGGGCGTTCGGCAATTTTCGGGAAAATACGTGGGAGGACTTAACGACACGGGAGGGGAAAATATCTCATTTATGTTATGGCAAAACAAATAGAATTATTACATAATGGATTCGGGCTCAGTCTCGATTTTCATATTTTATAAATAAAAGTTACGGAACAAAGAATTTCGCGCGAGAGTCGGGTCCTTCATATCTCATTTTGGGGCATTTTATGGCTGCCGTATTTTCCATTCGTCATTGCTGATTTTTTTTTTCTCGTAAAATCCATATGGCCATCATTAGAATGTTTTGATGAGGCAGACAGTCAGACAGACAGACACACACACAGGCGGAAGAAGAGAGAATTATGACTCAATAAGTGTTTTTTATTTTGATATTTCTTCTAAATTAATTCCATATGGCCATCATTGGAATATTTGGAGGAGAGGGGAAGCGGTGTGGAGGGGGAGTGTTATTTTCCTACTTGAAATGGACGAGGATTATGATGGACTCCATTACCTAAATTAGGAAGCCATTAAAATTTATAATTGCTTAAATCGGAAGAAGATTAACATAATCCTACTGACTTCAATTAGTCGGAGATTATCCTAATCCTACTTTAGTATGAAGACGATGATGATGATAATGATAATGACGGTGAGGCAGGCATATTCCACAAGGCATGATTACTACCTTTCTTAAAAGAAATTCGATATAAGTGCCTTGTCCTTTCGTGATCTTCGTAAGATTCATGATAAATAATAAACTCGTATCATAGCAACTTTACGGGGATTTGAATAAAGGGAAATTGATGAAGATTAATTAAGAGACCAAAAAAATAAAGGCGGGGAATACTGAAGAATGTAAGGAATTCGGCATTCTGGAAGTGAATATCATGAGACTGGTCAAACAGGATGACCAACGACAGTCGTCTTAGCGAGACTGTAGCCTACCTTATACAACACGTACCACAGAATGGAGAAGTGATGTTGCTGTCGGAAATTAAGCTGGCCTTATGCCAGCAAGGGCTCTTACACCTGGATGTATCCCTCAAATCAGAATTACACAATTCCGTTGTTTCATTCTTTAAGAATTCTTTCATTTTTTCAGAATGTCAAGTATAGTTTTTTGTAACTTGCCAATATTCGTCTCATTTCCACACACACACACTATATATATATATATATATATATATATATATATATATATATATATATATATATATATATATATATATATATATATATATATATATATATATATATATATATATATATATATATATATATATATATATATATATATATATATATATATATTATATATATATATATATAAATATATATATAAACATATGTATATATATTATGTATATATGTATATATATATATATATATATATATATATATATATATATATATATATATCTCTTTTTTATCCTGTTTATCAATCGAAATTCCATTTCCGTTTCCCCTCGTCGACCAAATTTTTCTGCATTTTGCATAACCATAAACTCCTCGATTATATTCAGGTTCCTGGATTTTTAAGATTTCCATTTCTGGTTAACCTACATCTATTTTTCTTATTTCCACATTTCTCGTTACCGAATACTTATATTTCCGGGTTTCTTAAAACCGCATTTTCAGACTCCGTGATATTTAAATAATAATTAATGCTTTCCCACCATTCGTAAAGCTTAGTATATTTTCAAAATAGTAATGATTTAAGAAATTTCCAGTCTCGATCTCTTCGATTTTGCGGAATCCTTAATTACAGTTCTGAATTCTGGTGGACTAAAAAGTCTGAATTTTCTAAATCCCTCAAGAGTCTGAATTTTTTTCATTTTATGCCATTGTGGATTTATATTTGGACTTTTCGGTTTTGCAGAGCCCCAATAAAAGAAAGGTGAATTTTAAGCAATTCTAAAATTCGGAGATACTGCAAAGTGAGCTTTCGTGTATTTAACTATACTTCTGTTTTCAGGTTAAAAGGTGAAATTAATGAACAGAGTTATAAAAACAATGAATGGTTGATAATGATCAGGATGAATGACTGAACGAAAATTGGAAGATTGCTCAACAGGTTAATGGTCTCATTGATTTACTTAATATAATCACGAAAACATTAAAAATAATAATCATAATCGACATCATCATTACCATCATCATAATTATAATAATGATACAAATAACAGCCAACCTTTATACGAGAGTGAATACTGTGTTGCAGCAAATATAGAACTTAAATTTCACAAAATTATTAAACAGACTGCGGGACAGAAAACAGACAGTCTACATTTACCCAGTAACCACTGGTAGGATGAAGGATAAAGCAGTCAAATGGTACCTCTAACAAAGGGACAAGACAGACAGACAGACAGAAAAACACAGACGGAGATCATAAAACTGCCCAGTAGTGAAAGAAAGACGAAATCCCGGAATTTAAGAGGCCAGAGAGAGAGAGAGAGAGAGAGAGAGAGAGAGAGAGAGAGAGAGAGAGAGAGAGAGAGAGAGAGAGCATCTCAAGGAGAGAGCGAGAGAAATATCATCTTCTGACAAGTTTCTGTCTCCTCGGACGCTTTTATTATGCTATCATAAACGATCCGTCATCAACTTAAGACGTATCTGCAGCTCTCTATCCCCTTTTTACGAGATGGATGGCTTTCCCCGAAATCCCGTTTAGCGTCGAATAGGGAAATAAAACATAATTAGCCAGGAGTGGCCTTAAACTTTCCTAAATCGGCCCAATTTACAGCGACCTCTCCTTTACAAGATTTGCTTCAGCGTTCGACAGGCAATAGTATGGCGTGTTATGTTCATGGTCTTGCGAAGTATTTTTATAAGACCATGTATACATGTAGGTTAATGTATGCATATGTGTGTGTATGTATGTATATATATATAATATATATATATATATATATATATATATATATATATATATATATATATATATAATTACATACATATATATAATATACATACATACATAAATAGGCTATACATATAAACTGTATATATATGTGTGTGTATGTGTATGTGTGTGTGTGTGTGTGTGTGTGAGTGTGTGGTGGGGGGAAGAGAACAAGATTGACAGGGAAGCCAAAGTCAAGATCAATTAAGACAAGAAAAGTGTTAGTGTTATTCCTAGATTCAAGTGATGAAAAGCCCACCTGAAACGCTGCTGGTCAAAGAACCCCAAATTTCAGGAGTAAATTATCGGGAGAACTGATCGAAACGGTTATCCCTCGTGTTCATGATTTCCTAAAAACTCAATATACTCTCGATAGCAGTGCCTAAAGCAGTGGAATATATATATATATATATATATATATATATATATATATATATATATATATATATATATATATATATATATATATATATATATATATATATATATATATATATATATATATATATATATATATATATATATATATATATATATATATATATATATATATATATATATATATATATATATATATATATATATATATATATATATATATATATATATATATATATATATATATAAACACGAACAGTAGAGTTTGTAGTGACCGTGTTACAAAAATTGGTAGAAGTGATGATAAATAAGAAATAATGAAAATGCCCCTCTTCCAACTATTTTATATAATAAGATGCATCACAATACTTTATGGAAGTGCATGCTGTTTCAAAGGTCACATGCTCGGAGCAGTTCCAATCAGGAAATTTTTTATCGTATAGATACCATTTTTTTTCTTTCAGACTCTCTCTTAAGAAAGATTAATATTCCTTATCCTTAGGGCTTACCCGTAATGTAATTGGCTTCTTATCCTTAATTGCTTTTCTTTGGAAATGTATTTTTTTTTATGTTTTGATTATCTATTCGTCTGCTGTTTTAGTTCATATGGTTGTTTCCGTCTCCCACCCACCCAATCATTCCATACCTTACACACACAGGCACACACACACACATATGTATATATATATATATATATATATATATATATATATATATATATATATATATATATATATATATATATATATATATATATATATACATATACATACATATACAGTATATATAATATAATATACATATATATATATATATATATATATATATATATATATATATATATATATATATATATATATAAGTACTCTTAATAAACAGACAAATGTATTCAAGAAGGGAAATAAAAAAATAAGAGAATGTACGCCTGAATGTACCCTCAAGGCGAGCATAGCTCCAGAATTACGGTCCATATATTCTCAAACTTTCCCCCACAAAGTCAAATGTATCACGACATTTTCTTTCATCATTTCGACCATCCATTTTGTTATTTTGTCTTTCGCTGCCTTGGATTATTGCTTGAAATCACAGAGAGAAAGTTCCTCTTGTGGTATTGGGGATGTTTTTCCATGGAAGAAGGCTGTTTTTTTATTACAAGACTTGATTACTCATCTTTGGTTCAGCGCGCTTTAGTTCTATGCGGGTTTTCTAGAAATACTGTTTTAAAATGACATGTATCATACGTGTACCAATAAACAAACACACACACGCACACACATACACACACAGACACATTTTATATATATATATACATTGTATACATTTACTGTTTGCTTTCCATATTATGGACGGGGTGACTTCGGATCTTTATAGCTGATGTTCCTAGCCCCATGCCCTTTCGTAGACTGGTACGAAAAGGCACTAGGCCAGCAATAGTCCACATACCTGCCAAACTTCTCAACCTTAGATTCCACTTTGGTTGATTACACCTTCAAGAGGTGGATGGTGGGGCGCCCTTATCCTTACGCCGATCTGTAATTTATATATATATATATATATATATATATATATATATATATATATATATATATATATATATATATATATATATATACACATATACATATACTGTATATACACATAAGTGATTTGAAAGAAGACAGCGATTTGAAAGAAGAAATTCTCCATGACATTTCCTGGTCGAATTTGAAGAACTTCAGCGAGAATCGTATTCGAATCATTAAACAGTGAATTTTTGCAAGACCGTTTTGTTTTGTTTTTGTTTTTTTTTGTTTTTTACATAACAGTACAGAAAAAAATAACAATTAAAAAAGAGTGTCCAGAGGGAAAACCTGGAGTCATGAGTAACAGAAAGGACCAAGTTGGGCTTTGGATCATAACTTTTGGGGACTTGGTCGTTTCAACTTCAAGCGTAATTCTCAAACGTAATTCTCTCCCGCAACCTGAAAATCATTATTCATATGAAGACTGTCTGGGGGAAGGGTCCCGCCTGAGTTAGGTGCTTCGAGGGGTATCGGCTAATGGCAAGACCTTCATTTTCGCTCATTATTTCGTGATTTTTCCTCATTTTCTTCGAAATCATTTTAATGCTGGTTCAAAAATTCTAAAGGAAATTTACTGTGGAAAGGCAGAGTTAGAAGTAATATCCATTACAAAGCGTTAGAGAGAGAGAGAGAGAGAGAGAGAGAGAGAGAGAGAGAGAGAGTAGGAGAAAAGCATTTTTTAAGGCCATACCAGAGATTTTATGTATTTTAATGGGGAAAATGCTCCGCCATTTTTCACTTTCATACTTGGTGCTTATGATGTGTAAACACTGCTGATGAAATACTTTGCATCGGACATCAATTCCCTTCCGTAACCTGTGACTTTTTTATGGGTTCGTTCACATTAACATGTCCCTTGATATAGAATTTCAGAGCTAATTCCGGGTCATTGGATGTAGAGTTCTCAAATAATCCTATCTATAATTACTAGACACGGGAATTCTGTTATTCCAAAGTGTGCTCGATGACCTATGATAATGTTACGTCGGTTGATCAGGTCAGTAAATCAATATCAGACCGTGAGAAAGATATCTCGTGATGCTGACGAAGCCACCGCCATGCTTTGCACGAAGCAACTCAGGTAGAACTAAGGGTTCTTTGTATGGTGCCTGTATACCCTACTGCACGGTTTCTGAACCGCTACTTTAGAACACGGTTTTCTGTAGTGTCTCTGTTGTCCCATCCGCATGGTTTCTAACTGTACTTTTGTACAAGGTTCTTTGTAGCATTTCTGTAGCCAAAGATGCATGGTTTCTAACTTCTGCTTCAGGACTTTGGTTTCTTTGTAGCTTATATCTGTAGCATCACTGTAGCCTCATGGTTCCTAACCTTTACTTTATAAATGGGTTCTCTGTAGCGTCCCTGTAGTTGCATGGTTTCTAACTTTTACTTTAGTCCATGGTTCTTTGTAAAATCACTATAGACACATTATCATGATTTCTAAGTGTACTGTGGGACTAAGGGTTCTTTGTAGCATCCCTGTAGCCGTAGCTGCAGGACTATGGTTCCTTTGTAGCTTCCATCTGTAGCATACTTGTAGTCTCAGCCGCATGGATTCTAACCATTACTTTAGGACTAGGGTTCTTTGTAGTGCCCCTGTAACATCACCCTCATGGTTTTTAACCATGACTTTAAGGACAAAGAGTTCTCTGTAGCAATCCTGTAGCCTTAGCTGCATCCATTTAATTTCGTTCTTTGTTTCACTTCTCTCTTCCCATAAATCTGCCCACGTCAGTAATATTTTCCTGGAGCCAATTGGCGAATGCTACGTCAGGACAAAACCTGCCAGTCGGATCTATCAGAGTAGAAATGCAACTGCGAGGACTGGACCATCTGATCGCTCTTCGTAACGACAACACCGATTATCTACATTTCGGAGAAGGAAACGATAAAATCTGACAAAACGGCACAATACAAAACCAAATTTCTTTCCGTTATTCAGGTCATTTGCAAAAACTTGTTAGTCAAAGCTATCAGAAAGGAAATGCGACTGTGAGGACTGGACCATCTGATCGCTCTTTGTAACGACAACACCGATTATCTACATTTCGGAGAAGGAAACGATAAAATCTGACAAAATGGCAGAATACAAAAACCAAATTTCTTTCCGTTATTCTGGTCATTTGCACTACACGCACGCACGAACCTTAAAGGGCGGAAATAATTTGCTAATCCCAAACCTAAAGTACACCCCTGATTTGAATATGGTCAATGTCATAATTACGTTATTAAGACGTACAAGAATTCAGAGTACATCTCCGTTTTGCGTAAAAGACAAGAAACAGAATCCAGGGTAAGAAAGCACGTTGGAATAATGAGTAGCCTCTCTCTCTCTCTCTCTCTCTCTCTCTCTCTCTCTCTCTCTCTCTCTCTCTCTCTCTCTCTTCTTTAGGATTTAAAGCAGATAAGGGATAAGACGATGCAAGTGATCCCTTTGTAGAAAGACAAATAATCTCTCTCTCTTGTTTAGTACAATAAAGGATACTAGTCCCCTCTTACCATTTATTCTTTGAGGAGTACAGTAATAAAATAACATACTAAAAACGAGTCATATCTAATTTCACTCATGTATGGAATAAATAACGAGAGAATAAATAAAAGCCATCTTTCTCGCATACATAATATCATCAATGAGAGAATTAATTTGAGTAATACAATCTTCTCTCCCACAGGGAAATATATAACGGAAAATATATAAACAAATCATCTTCACTATCTCTGTCAAGTAGGAATCAGTAGAGAATACATCATCAAATGACTAGAACAGAGTAAAGGAACCGTTTACTTGTTATCTCTCACATCTGCGAGGATGAAAACAAACTCTCTCTCTCTCTCTCTCTCTCTCCTCTCTCTCTCTCTCTCTCTCTCAAGTATGAAGTAAACAGAAGTAAACAGAAAGATAATAAAAAGGAATCATCCTGCCTTTTTCCCATGCATAGAATAAAAAACGAGAACATACAAATGAACTAGCTTTTTTTCATAGGAAACATGAAATGTGATGGAATAAATAAATAGTCAGCTGATGGACTCGGCTGGACTTGGACAAATAGACCTGAATCTCTCCCATCCAGAACCTAATAATCCACGGCAAGAAATATCCACACATAAAAATCACATTAGTCTCTGGCCAGATATATGTGATGGCAATCGTAAATAAGGACTAAACATCGTTTTTATGGTCGTTTCGGCATGTGCAGGGTGCGAACCCACATACAAAAAAGGGCAATTGTGTTAGGTATTTCCGTGGGAAACATTGCGTCTTTTGCAGTCATCATTTCTCTGGTAATAGTGGCTGCATGGTGTGTTATAATTGTTTCTGCGAAGAAGAGGGCGTGAAAAAGCGGGCCCCCACCTCTCTCTCTCTCTCTCTCTCTCTCTCTCTCTCTCTCTCTCTCTATATATATATATATATATATATATATATATATATATATATATATATATATATATATATATATATAAATATATATATATATATATATATATATATATATATATATATAAATATATACAGTATATATTTGTGTGTGTGTTTTTGTGTACGAATAAACGTATGACCAATGTATATCCTGGACATACAACCATTTACCAATTGTCCAAGAAGGATTAAGGGCATCATCACTACACATAGCATCACTATTATCATTATCCCTTAAACGAATACAATCTCATGGGAGAATTCTAAAGTACTAGTAGCTTTTAAAGTATGCGTTGACAAGCACAATACCCACAAATGAAAAACCTGAAACCTAAGTTAAAAATATAAAACTACTAATGAATGTGTTACTAAATACCAACAGATGAGATCATTATGAAACACTGTGCTTGGCTTTATGCCTAAATCACATATTCCATTGTGAACCAGTTCTTTAAAATAACTAACGATAAGGAGTATGGTAATACTTCTAATGAGGGTGTCAAAAAATATATATAATAGAAGTGAATTTCTTGCCATTTGGAAAATATATGTAATTTTCCGCAGTCTCTGAAAAGCCCTTCAAAACTTTCCAGCTTTTGATAGGAAATAAGGAAGCGAGGGTCTAGCAGCGGTTTTGAATAGAAATGGGTCTAACGAGGCTCACCGGAAGCCTCCTAATATACTTATGAATGAGATTAACGAATATGTTAAGTGCAGAAGTTTTAATAAAATACTGAATGCGGACAAAGGTTAGTAGACTGAATGGCAGCTGGAGTGAGGCTATGAATATCCACGAAAAGATGAGAAGAATGGAAATGAGGGGAGTATTTGCGAATAAAGGAAGTGACTACAGAAATTCGAGTGCATGAAGAAGGTTGCTAGGGCAAGGCTGCAAAATTGGGTCAAATGTGTCTCTTCTAGAATTATGTTGACAGATTAGAAACCTCGAGTAAATCGTCAAAGAGTAACAAGGAAATCAGACACATGACCACTTCACGACACGATGTAATATGATAGGTGTGAGTGCGCGTATAGTCAAACATGCAAAGAACAAGGGAAACTGAAACAAAAGGTATGATTTCCAGCTGGTTTCGCCCCATCACATCTTCAAGAGGATGTGCCTTTGAGGCTGTTTATATAATGAGAGACGGGTAAGGATTCAAACTTTCGTTTCGTTTTTCTATGTAGTAATTTCCATTTAAACATCATGTGCATGCGATGTAATTAGGATAAATGTACCCAAAGGATCACTTAGGGGGGGGAAATGTGGAAGATAACGCATTTGGAATAACTGCAGTAACATGTTTACATAGCTGGAAGGGCATATCGAGGTAGCCTGAAGCAATGTGGACATATATGGAGCATATATAGTAATCTCAAGAAAAAGGCTGATCAACTTGGTATCAAAGTTTCTGGCTAGTCAAGAGGAAGGCCAAAAGATTTTTACCTAGATAATGCTACATGTGGTAGGGTTAATGAACCTAAACAGCAGAAACTGGGGTTTTTTTTTGAAAGAAAATACTGAATGCAGATACAGATTTGGTAATGGTAAGTGGAAAAAAATCAGTGGAGCATGGATTCTGACTATAAGGCGTAGAAACAAAGCCAAAGTCGAACAACAGAATCGATAAATGAACCTAAGGTTGCTAGAAAACTATCTGATTTCGAACTAAAATTCATTACTTAAATGGGCGAATGAAGCAGTACTCTGTCCATCAATTTCTTCACAAATTACATCAATATAATATCTACTGCATCCTCATCAAAGGAACCAACCATCACAAGCAATCCTTTTGAAAGAACTCGAGGAAAGAACGAACAAACAAACGACATAAAAGGTGAAGCAGAAACAAAGGAGGATCTTGGAGACACAGTTTAAAAGTTTAGAAGGCTATTGACAAACTGTTTTCTCTCTGGACTTTGAACTACTTTGGGTGTCTAGAGTTTGGGTAATCTGCGGTAATTTTAAAAATGGCTTCCCGAACCTCTCTCTCTCTCTCTCTCTCTCTCTCTCTCTCAGTTCTCTACATCTTTCTTAGTCTCTTCCATTTAAAAAAAATATTATTTGACAATGATCTGCTTTAGAGAAGTTAATCTTCTATAGATTATTGTTTATTGCTGGTTATTTCTGTTCAAGAACAAACTAACAAAGAAAACAGAAACCCTTAAGAAATACGC
>NC_089760.1:30735000-30740000 GCF_040412425.1 Macrobrachium rosenbergii
TAAAAAGAAAAGGAGAATTGGATAAGTGAGGGAAGGGAGGGAAGAGGTAAGATAACGGGGGAAGGAGGAAGAGGAGGAGGAAGAGGATGACATGGAGGTAGGGGAGGAGGAGGGATAAGGAATGAGAAACCTCTAAAGACGTCCTTTTATTTTCATAAGAAGAAGAAGAAGAAGAAGTCTTCTTCCACTTCCAGGCGAGTTCCTCTCGAATCATAGCGGAGGGTTTCCTCCAGATTAACATTTTTAATTGACTGTGTTGCCTTTATCAAAAGGCCCCGAAACGGAATTCTAAGGAATAGGTGGAAATCCTGAAAAGGAATTCGAGGAGATGAATGGAAATTCTGACGAACTCATTTCACTATGAAATCCTCATTAGGATTGCCGGGGAAAATCAACCTTCTGTTTCGTGAATAAGAATAAAAAAAAAAAAGAATTAAACCCTCATTAGAAATGATGAGGTGAATTCCCCAAATCTTTCCTTATATGCGGGGTGGCATGAGGATTAATTACTAAAATGGATTTAATTCTATAAAGAAAAATATGTTAAATGAAAAGGAGAGAGAGAGAGAGAGAGAGAGAGAGAGAGAGAGAGAGAGAGAGAGAGAGAGAGAGAGAGAGAGAGAGCTTGGCTCCTTTCTAGCGAAATAGCATAAAAAAGGAAGGCTGAGAGAGAGAGAGAGAGAGAGAGAGAGAGAGAGTAAGGGAGGAGGAGGATGAGGGGGGCGGGCAGGCTAGCAGCTAGACAGGGTTGAGCTGCTTAGCAACGTAATTCCGTACAGAAAAACAAAACTACTGAAAAAGAAGGATGAATGTTTGGCTGATTATTCACGCAAGAATAAACCCAAAGGGAAATTCTAGGAAGAGGGAAAAAGATAAAATAAGGGTTATTTATCATAAATATGAATATTTAAAAAAAATAGCGAATTATTAATGGAATAGGTGAGGCTTGCCTTTCGTCAAAAGTTAGTAGTAGTAATAAACTTACAAGTGTAATTCTGATTTTGTTTTCACTCTCATTATGATTTTATTGAAAAAAAGTAAAAGCGTATGAAACTTCTGAGTACTTCATTCACAAAGCACTAAATAATCAGTATATCAAAAAAACCATACTCCCAACCTTAACCCCCCACCCCCGTTCTCTCTCTCTCTCTCTCTCTCTCTCTCTCTCTCTCTCTCTCTCTCTCTCCACGTTTCCTTTCGCTTTAGAAAGCGTAGAACTGGTAGGAAACCTTTATTCAGGTCAAACACAATGGATGTTTATATTGTGTTCCTTTGCCGTATTCATCTTGAATATCAATGTGATGTTGTGAATATGAAAGTCGTTGCTGGAAAAATCACAATAAAAAGATTTTAGTTCAACCACAAACATTAGACGAGAGAGAGAGAGAGAGAGAGAGAGAGAGAGAGAGAGAGAGAGAGAGAGAGAGAGAGAGAGAGAGAGAGAGAGACTATGACTTCTGAGGTTTTATGGAAGGAGACAGAGAAAGAAAGAGGTAGGATTAGAAAGTTATTCAGTCAAGATATGAGAGAGACAGTTTGGTAAGCTCATTAGAGGATTTATGTAAGGAACATAGCAGCCAGTATTGGACAGAATCTCGAAAGATACACAACGACACAGACAATAAAGGGGAGGGGAGAGAGGGGGAGAGTGCAATACGTGTCTCTAATATACACACATAGATACACGCACACACACACAAACACGTGAGCGTATATGTATGTGTATATATATATATATATATATATATATATATATATATATATATATATATATATATATATATATATATATATATATGAATTTTTGTCACATACACTGTGATATTTTTTATGTACACAGCGTGTGTGTGTGTATATATATATATATATATATATATATATATATATATATATATATATATATATATATATATATATATAATATATATATATATATATGTGTGTGTGTGTGTGTGTGTGTGAGCAAGTGAGAGCCCATGCAGACGGTAGTGAGAGGTTCGTTATGCCATTGGTCATCAGATTAACACAGTTGAGAAATTAAGTTTCGTAAGCACTTGGACTGGCGACGCCCAGGTATTACCAGAAACCGCAAATGCATATGCCCCTTGAATATTGGTAAAGGAAAGTGATGGAAGTCAGTCAGCTCATCTCAAAATACTTGTCAGGGACCGGAAGAGTAGCAAGGCGTCATTTTCATTCCGAGTGGCACTGCCGAGAGCCACATTCACAAACACTAGCGCGCGTTTCATCATCAGGGGAGCCATATTTTCAAGGCATATGAAATACCGCGTCGCACCGAGGCATGCCAGCGTGACGTCACTTTATCACGAATTCATATTACGAATTCAGACGTTCGGCCATCTTGATAGCACACAACGCTCCCCCTAAAACATTCACGAACTCATATTGTCTAGGCGAGGACGGGGACTAGCTGATGAAATAAATATCTTCCACCCAGCGTGCAGAAGGTATGAACGATGTTTTATGAATCGTTGAACGATAATAGGAGGGAAAATATTCGGTGACTGACATCTATTGAGATTGTATGACAGGGCGTGAGAGATTCGTGTGTCAATAGGTTCTCTCTTTTTTTTTAGCGGACTTTTTTCCCCATGGAGCGGGTTTTCTCCCTCCGTCGTGACGGTTTTTCTACGCAACAGTGCTTCCTAAGAGAGAAAAAATACATCCCGAACGTTACTGTAATCTCACATTCTGAATGTATAAAAAAAAGTAATTGCGTACTGCGTATTCCGCTCTTTACTTTTTCATTTATATATTTGTTAATTTTGAAAGAACAAAATTTTTAAAGTAAATTCCATCATCATTTTTCCTTCTGTTTAGTTTGATTTCTACTTAACATTTTTCAAGGCTCTGTTTTTCTTTCAGTTCCTATTTTGGTTTGTTTACATTAGACTTTTACACTGGGCCTCTTATCATCTTTGGGCTAAGGCCTGTACTGGCATATGACTGGTTTAATCTAAACCAACCACCAACCAACTAACTAGGGCGCACACTGAATAATAATAATAATAATAATAATAATAATAATAATAATAATAATAATAATAATAATAAAATCCATAAAAACCTCACAATAGCATAGTCACTAAAATGGTGAAGAATTCCACAGCGGTGTAGATGTAGATATATATTTTAGACAATATACATACAAAAGAGAGCTTTCGAGAACCCGCTCGATTGCTATGTATTATTATTATTATTATTATTATTATTATTATTATTATTATTATTATTATTATTATTATTATTATTTGGTGAAGAAATAAACTGTGATGTAAAAGTAAATATATATCAGAATTATATACAAAATGAGAGTTTTCGAGAACCTATTTGATTCTCCTTGAGAAGGAGAATCAAACAAGTTCACGAAAGCTCTCATTTTGTATATATGTTTCTAATATATATTTACTTTTAGATCACTGTGTATTTCTTCACCAAAATAATAATAATAATAATAATAATAGTAATAATAATAATAATAATAATAATAATAATAATAATAATAAAACATAGCATACGCCTTTCAGCTTTTCTCTTCGTTCTGTGAAGTACATAATCAATCATTCATTGCATTATATACTTGCGCAAGCCCAAAACCTTAATCTCACCACTTATACGATATTTATATATTTACAGAGCTGAATCGGTAAGCGGTTATATAAATGCCTTGAAAAGTTAGGATGGAATAGAGGAAAGCCAGAAGCTTTAAAAATATAATAGCAATATAAATAAGGCTCTGAAATATAATCCACTCAATAAGAATAGAAAAGATTGGGGTCATAGATATTGCACGAGTGTGTTAATAATTTATAACAGGTGCATTTTTTTCTAATAATGAAAAATCTATGAAAAATGTACAGACAGGAAACAAAAGAAGTGGATATACTACAAATAGAATAAGGGGTCAATATTTGGATAACTCTCGATACAAAGTTCTGTGAAAAGTCCAGCAAATAAATGAAGAAACATCCGGAGAGGCCATCAGAATAAATCAGTCATTTATTTAATGGAGACCATTCCTACCGAGAACGTAAATCGGACTTAGTACCAGGAGCAGAGCTGACCGATTTATTTTGTAAAAATGCGCCGATAAACGTTAACTTTAGGTAGTGGTATGAGCGGAGGCGCCATCTGTTGGCAGTTTGTTAAACTTGGATGATGGGTATTATGCCTCGGCGTCAATAGCATTCGGGTCAGAGAGCGCAGGCGCGAACGACTTGTCGAGAACAGCTTCGAGTTGACAAACAACAAAATGAGTTTCCAAACTGTTATTTAAAGTACTTTTAAGAAAGCCAAAGGCAATTCCTTAATTTAAAATGCAAATAGGTATATGTTATGTTTTAATTCTCCATTCTTCGGTCTGATTAAATTTTCAGTAATGTGGCTTAGTAGATTCCACACCCCTCGGAGGAAGGTATGCCATGGCAAATGAGTTTCAGTACTAAACAAGTAAAAAATGCGCCGAAGTTTCTTCGGCGCAATCGAGTTTTCTGTACAGTCGCTACAGCTTATAATCAAGGCCACCGAATACAGATCTATCTTTAACCACTGCCCGGTGGTGGCCTATCCTATATCGTTGTCAGAAGCACGATTATGGCTAACTTTAACCTTAAGCAAAATAAAAAAAAAAGCACGGAGGCTAGAGGGCTGCAATTTGGTATGTTTGATGATTGAAGGGTGGACGATCAACAAACCAATTTACAGCCCTCTAGCCTCAGTAGTTATTAAGATCTGGGGCTGAGAGAAAAAGTGCGGACAGCAAAATGTGCGGACAGAATAAAGTGCGGACAGACAGACAAAGCCAGCACAATAGTTTTCTTTTACAGAACACTAAAAGCCTGTTGTAGATAAAATACCGAATAAATATTTTAACCTAGACAAAAAGCGCCAGACAAAATGTGAATATGCAGTTTCATTTAGTACTTTACTAGTTATTTTGTCATAACGCGTTTAATAATAACAGCAAGCTATCAGACTAG
>NC_089760.1:30745000-30755000 GCF_040412425.1 Macrobrachium rosenbergii
TGGACTCATTACAGTTTTAAACAACTGTGTTTATCCAATGTAGAACCATTTGATATTGAATTAGCCTTAATTCATAACCATTCTATGTTCTGAATCGCATTATTCGGGGTACGGCTTGATAGATGGGGGCGGGGGAAGGGATGGGGGGATTGTAGGGGTAGACAGAGACTCCCGTTTGTTAGGCTAAATAGGGCATGATGTATTTTCAGACACGAAGCATGAATACTAATAGCTATATGATTTGTATATCCAAAATGTTAAATACGATATCAAATGTTTTAATCGTTAAAACGGTTTTTACTGAATGAGCAAACAAAAATGAAATATGAAAAGGATATGACAAATTCTATGATGTTGGAGAGTGCAATTTTAGTTAACGTTAGATGGTCCAGATAGTTTTTATAGCAACGAATTATCAAATCTCCCTAGGTAAACAAGGTCAGTTATCGTTAGGTCACCAAAAGAATACATCCACTCAGATTCATCCAATTTGTCGCATCTGTTCTCGAGATACTTTGTTGACACATGCATAGGCAATAGCAAAGGATTTCCTTATCCAACTTTGGTAGTGAAGGTACCTAGATGATGATTTCTCTAAGATCTGCAGCAACAACGACAAACTAAAAATCCTAGCGAGAGAGAGAGAGAGAGAGAGAGAGAGAGACATTTTCCAGCAAAATAAGTCGTTCAATTCCAGGTCGCGGCGCGGTTCTAAAATCCAGCGAGAATTTAAAAACTTGTTTATGAACACAAATTGGATTTCCCGTCAACCGAATTACACGTTTTTTTTTTTTTTTTTTTTTTTTTTTTGCTTTAAAAGGCCAACTAACCTAAACTCCCGCTAACTGTAACATTAATAACCGAATCGTTTCAAATTTACATTTTAGGCGTTTTTTAGGGCACGGCGGCTTTCCGACTGAGGGTCTCTGGCAGAAATGGCGTTTTTTGTTAATTCTGGACATCAGGAATAAGCAATTCCGAAAAATGAAACGACCAGATCATTTTTGTCCTCTATGGTTTTAATAAACTGATGCTACACCCTGGCGACTTATTTTTGAAATTCTCCAATTAAAAATCTATACTAAATTTTCAAGTCCTTTTTGGCGATAATTAAAAAACTTAATAATGAAATCTATTAATCCTTTAATAGAAACTCAGAATTTTTCCGGCCTACAAACTTTTTGGTTAGGTACTGTTCTGAAAAGTGTTATTTGGAAGTCGCCCAAGTGAATCTCTTTTAAAAGACAATTAATCTACAAAATCACCAAATTCATAATTACTATTATAAGATCATAACATCTGAATATTTATTACGAAACAAGATATAAGAAGTGAAATCAGTTTCGGCTTTAGCATTAGTAAAACTAAAATCATAATTCAATATTAACTTTTCTAAGCACAATGATGGCATAATTTATCTATATTCTTTCCCGCCTTACTCTTCAGTATAAGAAAAATACAAAAAACATCTTTTCCCATGGCTTTACTCGCCCATGAACAGGTCACTGTCCTAAATCCTTAGTAATCCATCAGACTCAACTGATGCCGGGTCGTTTTGATAGGGCGATGCACTGTAGAATTAAAAATATACATATCAAATCAAATGCAAACCAAAACCTGAGGTAGGAAATTGGCAAGTTATTGCACCACAGAATACAGATATTAAAGATGGACAAACAATGACAGTTACAGGAGCAACGGAAAATATATCTAATTCATAAGCTTGAAACTGCCAATCAGATGATATACTTATTCTGGTTTCAGTTTTGGTAAATATAGGTGCACATTCACCTAGTATAAAGTTTCATGAATAAGTGTTTGTTACGTGTATGCATGTATGTGTATCTGTCTCTCTCTCTCTCTCTCTCTCAATATATATCTAATATATATATATATATATATATATATATATATATATATATATATATATATATATATATATATATATATATATATATATATATATATATATATATAATGACCACATAAACATTAACGATAAGAGCATGTATGCATGCAAAACTTTTGCAACTTTTCACGTAAAGGAAGCGAGTAACTCGATCTAACGAAGGAGAATTTACATATTCCGCGTGCAACGCTTCATATCTGTTAAATGTATCCCCATACGCAGGATAACGAGGAAAGTTAGACGAAGTCCACAAGATCAGTGTCCTTTGAACCAAGATATATTGGGGAATAATAAATGATGTATGGGGACGCTTTACTCTCATCTATGCAAAGGACGACGAAGGGGAGGTCTGTGGGTGCATCTGAACGAAACAACCTGTGGATAAGAGAATATTCAAGAGATAAAAAGAAAGCTTTCATTCTTTCTCTAACTGTATTTTCTTCTTGCCTCCTCTCGTTTACTGAAACTGGTCTCTGCGGAATCTTGCACTGCAGTTAATGGTCTAATAAATTTGTAACATGAATCCAAGTGCAACTCTTAATAATAATAATAATAATAATAATAATAATAATAATAATAATAATAATAATAAATCCACAGTTATGTATGGTATGGTACTCGTATTTAGATTTATTTTTGAATGTATTTGTACCCATACATAACTGTGGACTTGTTTCTCAAATAATAATAATAATAATAATAATAATAATAATAATAATAATAATAATAATAATAATAATAATAATAATAATTGTAGCATGAATTTTGAAATGAAGAAATTATTATTTTTTAATATATTTTACTCATATATAAATGTGGACGTGTTTCTCCAATAATAATAATAATAATAATAATAATAATAATAATAATAATAATAATAATAATAATAATAATAATAATAATAAACAAGTTCAAAGAGCACCCAGGAAGGAAGAAAATAAAAATAACAATGCTACAAATACCAAGGCATGTGTAGACTAAGATTTGAAGTTTAGATAAGGAAATGGCCGGTCCACAAGCACATCCTCGTAACGTCACATAAAGAAGCGAGATAAAATGCTGGGAAGAGAGAGAGAGAGAGAGAGAGAGAGAGAGAGAGAGAGAGAGAGAGAGAGAGAGAGCAAAGTTACCCGAAACTTGAGTTATATCAATTATGCTTGACGTCATTCTACAGTACATGGCAGCCTTCCCCAAGAATGGCTGCCGACTTGTCTACAAACGCCTTTTAGTATTCTATGCAAATGTCCATTATCTGTACTAACATCTTTCAAAAGTTTTCGAACCAAGGCGTGAAAACCATTATGGTATATCTGTACGAGTCTTAAACGTCCTTGGATCAACGCTTGAGACTCATTACGTTATATAAATGCCACTTGACGTTTCCTGTTCGCAAGAAAGACTCGCGTTATGTAATATTCTTCAGAAGTCCTTGTTCATGAAGTGACACACATGCTTTATAAACAGTCCTTCGGAAGTCCTTGAGATATGCGCTGACAATCCTTATACATACATACATAGACATACATACACACACACACACACACACACACACACATATATATATATATATATATATATATATATATATATATATATATATATATATATATATATATATATATATATATATATATATTCTTTTTTAAAGAGAGAGGAGAACCTCCTTGAGTAAACGTCTGGAAAGCAAAGTAATTCAAGTGAAAACGCGTTTCGTTCCTAGAAATAAAACGAGTAAAGCAAAATTCCAGTTTGATATATATTGTTTGCAAGCAATTCAGACTTTGTCGCAGAGAATTCTTTACATTGAATAAAAATAAAGAAACAACCACCCTCGCCAGGTAGGGACGTCCCATGGCCGGGAAATCAAATAAACAAAGAAGATGGAAAGAACAATGCATATTCCCCCTAACACAGAATGACGTAAGTGCACACATGTAGTGACGCAGAGAACAAGCCCGGTACACAATCATAGCAACGGGGGAAGCGAAGTTACTGCAATATGTCGTCGCTCCCTTTTGTAAGCATCTTTGCTGTAGCACCCTATCTCCCTTCTCTCCCCACCCCCTCCCCCCCTCTTCCTTCCCTTCCAGCTGTATACAGAGGAGGAAGGATAAAATTCCGCGTCTTCAGAGCGCCGAATACACCAACACTCGTAGTAGCAGTGGCCTCTTTGTTAGGACGAGGTAAGGCAATTTTCTACTAGATAGGTCACATGTCATGGCGGTACACAAACACCTCTCGGATTTTATTTGTTCTTTTCTTAACTTTGTCATTTTGTTCTTAGGGTTTATTTGTGATATGGCAATAGTTTTGACAGTTTGTGTTTGCAGGATGAATTTTACTTGCATTTGTCTATCGTCAATTTGCAGTGTCATACTTAACAATATTTCATTTTAGATTTAATATCTTACAATATTTATACAATCGTACCTAGTTCTACCATATATATATATATATATATATATATATATATATATATATATATATATATATATATATATATATATATATATATATATATATATATATATATACTGTATGTATGTGTGTGTACTACCCTAGGGCCTAAAGTCCTACCTGAAAGGGGGCCGGACTCCATCGCCCCTAGATTCCCTTAACCCTACCCTAGGATTAATGCTTATCGAAAGTTTTTGAGGATGAGTTTGTCATCCTTGGAAAGTTCGAATAATTTATGCTTTCAGGAATGATAAATATTCTATTGGTAAATATATATATATATATATATATATATATATATATATATATATATATATATATATATATATATATATATATATATATATATATAAGCTCATCGCTCATCGTATTCGTTTTCACATTGGACAAGGTCACGCCAGAAGGAATTGACTTGTTTCTCAGCAAGTCTTTTGAGAAGAGATTTACTTATGTTCGGCATTACCTTAATACTTGCTTCCCCTAAGAACAGAAGCTACAAAAAAAAACTTACTACAAAACACCCTTACTATTAGTAACCAAAAGCATGTGCTCAGAGAGTCAAGAAAAACGAAATGTAGTCCAAGAAAAATTGGAAACAGAGAAAAGAAAGACGTAATCACGGAGCCTATTCATAAGTGATGACAAAGAGGAGACACTACCAAGTACAATTACACTGCGAACGGTGAACCTCGGTAGCATACTAAATAAGATCGTACATTGTGGAGGAAGTGCACGTATTACCTGGAAATTACCTGTAGATGGTGGCGGAATTATTAATGGGTGAATATGGAATAGCGTATATAATGGGAGCGCACGGAACAATATTTCATTCTTTTAAAAAATTCTTAAGTGCTTTGGCGACTTCAGACCGGTGGATTGCTTGAATATTTTTGTATTGTAAACTGGCGTCACATTGACAATGGCCAGTGATACTGTTTGTACATTATTTTCTTAAATTATTCATTACTGTCGAAGAAAAGACTTGATCGTATAGGTCATTCAAATTATCGCAATCCGGCTGGAAAAAAAGTGTATCTTCTCTAATTATGACATGCCATGGTAAAAAAAAAATCCGCTTATCTGCTTCGCCTAAAACACCTAAATGACATCTGAAAAAAAATTTTTAATTCTGTATAAAATTTCCCAATTAACAATTTTTACTATTATCTTGATTTGGACCATCAAATTTCTTTTGACAAGGCAACGATTATTTGTAAGTCGCATTATAGCAATAAACGAAGAATAGTAGAGGGCACACAGATGGATACTTTCCAAGGAAACAACGACTTCACCTCCGAAGGCGCTCTCACAGACCAGTTAATATACCTGACAGCCAATCTACAATTGGATATTTTAGAAGAAATTGCTCCTTCGGCCAGCAAACGACATTAATTACCTAAACAATAACAAGACGACGCCGTCAATATATGATGATGCTCAAGGAAGACCCCCAGGCTGACAGTTCCCATTTTAAATGCCCTTTTGAAAATTATGTATTTGTACTGTTGTGCCTTTGTAAACGTTGTAATTTTTTTTTTTTTCAGTACGACTTCCAGACTGACAGTTCCCATTTTGATTGCCCATTTAAAAATTATGTATTTGTACTTTTATGTCTTTGTAAACGCTGTAATTTTTTCTCAGTACAACTGAAGAGGACCTTAGAGAAGGTCAAAAGCTTCTGTTCTGTATTTGCTCACTTAAATTTTGCTGTATAAAACGGCTTTTTCTTAAACCATTTACTAGCGCTTCGAGAAGAAAAAGAACATAAACAAAATATAGCAAAGCACTACACATGAAATAACAAAAATTTCTTTACATGCTTAAGAGACCCTAGAACAAGTTTGTACTTCACATAGTACAAAAAAAAGGGGAAAGGAAAAGTACATAATTATTCAAGCGATAAGACCCTGTAGCCGTGTCTAACAACTTGCTTAAATTTCAAAGACTTTATACTTTGCAGATTTTCAGGGAAATTTTTTTTTTTTATATTTTCTTTTTTTAATGATGAAGACTCCAAGACGATAATGGCTCCCCAAAAGAAGTTTTGTCCTGCAGGGAAAGTATGTGTTAACGGGCGGTTCTTTTCGAGCGAAGACGAGTCTCCAAGGCTGCGTCTTAATTGGAGGTAGATTAAACGGCTCGGGTAATACGGAAGACCAGTAAATTTCTCATTCGAGAAATAAATAATGTAAGAGGAAAAAAGTGACACTGTCTATTTTTGGACGGATAACCAACTGACGATGTAATTCCAATGACAGATAAGCAAATGACGCATTTCAAATGTCGGAAAACTACATATTATTGAGTCTCAATCATGGAAAACTTGGTGATATTGTAATTTAATATGCAAATGTCAGTAAAAACTTTTATCTAATTAAGAAAATCGATATTAGTATAGCGTAATTAACAGTAATAAACTAAACAGAAATTGCGTCTGTAACGACAGAAAACTAAATAAAATGTATATTTCAATAAGAAATTTATGTTAACATATCTAATAAAGGAAAACGGTGAAAACTGACTGGATGACAGAAACCTAAGTGAAACTCATTTTTTAACGATGCAGGAAAAAATGAATATTAGGAAAAAATGAATATAAGTGGAGAACTACGCAAAATGCAGCATTTAATGAAAGAAAAACGCATAATATCGTTTTCACTTTCCCCTTCCCAGATCTAATTCCGATAAGACGAATTCGAGCCTCGCCCGCCAATGAGACAGAACTCAGATCCAATATCTATTTGACAGACGGCTAACTTTTTTTTTTTCCTGGGTCCTGTTCTGACGGAATAACCGTTTTTTGACATGTTAACATCAAACAGAGCTACGGAAAAAAAAAATGAAAGGCGCATTTCTGTCCGAGTTTGTATAGGACCAGAATTCTATAAAATAGCTTGCGAAATGCGAGATAGAAATTCAATTTATATTTCCACTATGCGTAGTATGGCCCACCGCCCAGGGCCTTTGCCACAAATGAAATCAACTTTTCTGTTATATGTTGGCCATTTTATAAAAAGAGGGAAATATATTCACCTCTCATTTTCTGCGCTGGGAAAAAAAGTAAATTTGACCTAAAGCTGAGAGAGAGAGAGAGAGAGAGAGAGAGAGAGAGAGAGAGAGAGAGAGAGAGAGAGAGAGAGAAATAGCAATGGAAAAAATAGGCCAGAGAAGTGATACCGTATAAAACAACAGTAGAGAGAGAGAGAGAGAGAGAGAGAGAGAGAGAGAGAGAGAGAGAGAGAGAGAGAAGAGAGAGAGAGAGAGAGACTGAAAAAACAAGACAGAGACTAAAAAAAAAGGTACAGAGAGAGAGAGAGAGAGAGAAAGAGAGAGAGACACTGATAAAACAAAGGGAGGGGGAAAGAGAAGTATCGTGTAGTATTTGAAAATGCCGAGTTAACAACGAAATGCAATAATAAACTGTAAAAAGAACAGAGGGAAAATATTGCAGAAATGGAAGAAAGGTTTCAAGTGGGAGCACCCGAAAAAAATGAATTTATGAGTTAAAATCTACACGACAAATAGAAGGCATAAATAAGGGCAAACATATATATAAATACATATATGGGTGTGTATACTTACATATATGCATGTATACATACATATATGTATGTATATTTATATATACGTACACACACATATATCCATATATACGTCATAACTTTCCAAGCGTCGCATGAATCTGTAATTGTGTCTATTCGTGCAAATACTAGCATTCATGGTACCATATTGTGTTAAATTCACGAGAGAGAGAGAGAGAGAGAGAGAGAGAGAGAGAGAGAGAGAGAGAGAGAGAGAGAGAGATGCGTTCCTTAGTAATGGGCGAGAGAGAGGAGGAGAGAGAGACAGAATTTGGGGATTTAACAGGAGAGAAAGCAAGGTTTTGGGAAGGGTAAGTTTTCTGGGTTAGAGAGAGAGAGAGAGAGAGAGATGCATTTCTTGGTAATGAGAGAGAGAGAGAGAGAGAGACAGAGATGCATTTCTTGGTAATGAGAGAGAGAGAGAGAGAGAGAGAGAGAGAGAGAGAGAGAGAGAGAGAATCCGGATTCTTAACAGAAAAGAGAGAGTATTTTAGGTTTTGAGAGAGAGAGAGAGAGAGAGAGAGAGAGAGAGAGAGAGAGAGAGAGAGAGAGAATAACAGGGTCGGGGATGACTCAGGGCCCCAAAAGACAGACATACAGCGAGAAAGGACATCTCAGATCCCTGACAGTCAGGGGATTGGCAAAGGACCTTTCAAATTCCTGAAAGTAATTTCCTTGCAAACGACGTCCTAGAATCAGGAATCCTTTTGATACGTAGGAGTCGGAAACAAAATTGACTTTCAACCTTTCCTCCTCCCGGGTGCAGGACACTGAGATCCTTGGGAGATAGACCTACGAGTTTAATGTAATGGGCTTTTCCCGTTCGAGGAATGTGCCAAGGCTGCAGCACTGTGCACACACTGTTGTACATGAAGTTGACGGAACTTTCTTTTTTTTTTTTTTTTTTGTTACTCGAAGTATAAAGTGACAGATGAATAGGTGCATAGAAAGTGGCTAAAACTTACAGATAGACACTCACACATACAGTATATATAAAAGTATACATAAATATATATATATATATATATATATATATATATATATATATATATATATATATATATATATATATATATATGCATGCTGTGTGTGTATATATACTCAAACATATATATATATATATATATATATATATATATATATATATATATATATATATATATATATATATCTATATATACACACACACACACACACACACATATATATATATATATATATATATATATATATATATATATAGAGAGAGAGAGAGAGAGAGAGAGAGAGAGAGAGAGAGAGAGAGATGCATTCCTTGGTAATGGCCAAGAGAGAGAGAGAGAGAGAGAGAGAGAGAGAGAGAGATTCTTTGCATTCGAAACTGTAAAAAAATCTTGGCATGTAAATGAAGACTTGGACGCCGTTTCATTTTTATCTTCACTCAGATGAAACGGACAATAGGATAGATGAATGGATAAGATAATTGAAAAGACAATGAAAAGAAAAACTGCGCAGGTCATTTCCCGAGAACAAGGGTCAGAGGAAACAAAACAGTAGTCACTTATCAGATTACCACATCCGGGCACCAGATGCTAAATCAAGACATACCCTTTTGCGTTGAAAGATCCCCCTGTGCATCCACTTCTTACACCGATATAAAAAATGCTCATCAGCAGCACATCGAGAGCCCTGACACATACTGTGCCATTCACATCTGCCTAGTGAGCACATCGAAACCCCTGACTCATACTGTGCCATTCACATCCGCCTAGTCACATACTGTGCCATTCACATCTACCAAGTGAGAACATCGAGACCCCTGACACATACTGTGCCATTCACATCTGCCTAGTCACATACTGCGCCATTCACATCTACCTAGTGAGAACATCGAGACCCCTGACACATACTGTGCCATTCACATCTGCCTAGTGAGCACATCGAAACCACTGACACATACTGTGCCATTCACATCTACCCAGGGAGAACTCCATTTCTATTCTGTATCCAGCAACTTCTTAGTTTTCCTCTCCTCTGTCCTATAAACACTTCCTCATCACGCTCTCATTTCACA
>NC_089760.1:30760000-30762500 GCF_040412425.1 Macrobrachium rosenbergii
ATGCGAAGATAATATCAAAATAAACTGCCTGATTTATTAACAGAATAAACCTTTCGGCCATAAAAAATGGAAGATAAATGATATCGCTGGTGTGTTATCTAATTTATTCACTTAGGAAAATCAATTAATGATGAGGCACCAGAGCTTCGACTAGAACGTGAATGCTTTTTGAATACAATTTCCAGAAGTGATATGTGAGATTAAAATGGTATAATTGAGTTTGAGCCACCTATATTAGCAATATAAATTTTAGCCAACACTGACTATAAATTTCATATCTCAATTAGAGTCGAGGAGAATTTGGGGAGTGAATTTACACTGCTTTATAGTACCTTTGCATTTAATTAATTTGTAGGGGGAAAATGATTAATGCTGAATTAAAAATAGCCAGTCTTACAGAAGCAGGGATTCATAATCTAATACTGAATAAAACATAAAAGGTAAAGAATTAAAACTTTACAGCCGTCCTGTTTGCAGCTGATTTGTAGCGAAATTAAGCAGCATCACAGAAATAACGGTTATCAAAATAACTATCAATATTCTATACTAAAGACAAATTCGACATTATTAAAAAATGATAAACCCCTGGTAAAACCCCAGGTCAAATTACCTCACTGAAAAATGCCAAAATCACCTACACTTACGCCCAGACCCTCTGCACCACACCCTCCCCAACCCCCTCAAACCCCCACCCCAATCTGTTTGCTGTTTGCCAAGCCTGTGGTTTATTGCTTGTAATAATGTTTGTTAAGTCTGCGCACACACATCGCTAGATTAGGAAAACAAGCAAACAAGGACTTGTTGACTTCCAGGCCCATGATCGTTTGCGCTTGTTTCCCCTGATACACAAGGTGGAAGTTTACGGACAAATACATGGGACTTGCGCAGGTAACCAGGCCAATATTGACATACCTCGCAACGAGGAAATAAATATTTTTTTTCCCTTCAGGTAACTCGAGTTGCTCATTTTTCCATCCGCTTCTTCCTCACTCAAACAATTGGCCAGAATTTCCCTTAAAATTTTCATGCAATAACTTGCCTCAATAATACTGTGTAAAATTATGTAAAAAAAGAAGACCAATCAGCTACTGGTATTGCAGGACGTCTTGAAAATAAAAAGAGTACTTTTTCTACTCGAGTAAATTGCGTTGGTATTTTCCGCACCAAATCAAATTTGCATTGGACAGATATCATCAAGTCGCATACATTCTTACATCAGTCAAAATAATGGCGAATGCTTCAGCCTCACTCGCTAGAACTTACAGTGCATTTCGAGTCACTGTTCCTGTAGAATAGAGGCCGCCGCCTTAATTAGAATAGAGCTCCAAAACTTAATTAAATTCGGTGAAATAGAGCGCGCGGCTTTTTCCCCCAAACGCCTCTTGTTTTAAATGGAGGTTCTAATTACTCCTCCTTCGCTTCGCCAGTGTGCATTTTCTCACTCTACCGAGGCACCGCACTCGTCAATATTATCTTCAATTAACAGCGTGATGAAGCTCGACAATTATCATATTGAATTAGATTGCACCGAATGGGCAATTACTCCCGATTTGAGGTGAACAAAGCCAGTTACCATTGTTTCTCCTTCCCTTCATTTTGTTCATAAGAGCTTAATGGTCAATCTGCGCCAGCTTTATTTACTTAACCAGAGAACTCTTAAGTTCTTAAAATGAATTTGTATTTGAACCAAATAAAAAAAACTTTCTACACTGAGCTTTAAGTATCAGTTAAACGTAATTTCTCGAAAACTTCTATTCCTAGCTTTTTATTTTGAAAAGAAAAAATGGCAATCATAAACAAATCTAAAAATTTTCTTTTGACAGTTTTTCACGCATATCTTAATAACTGTACATCATATACAAGCATGATATACTTCTTATCTAAACAGTCCAATTTTTGGCCTGCTTCATAAGAATGCGTCCATTTCTTAAATGTTAACCCAAGTTCTTCGACACGCCTTACCCCTCGAATCTGGGAGCTTTTGGTAACTATTTCTTGCTTCGGAACTCTGTTCCTGATCCCCGTAGTCCCCATCAGGCATCTTATATCCTAGAACATCTTGCCAAACTTCCCTCGAAATTGATGTCCCCCTTCTTTTGCGCTCTAAATTCTGTCCTGGGCTAGATAAATGTATTTCGCGGCGAAGCCCACTAAAATTTGCATGCAAAAATAAAAACAAAAATCCGTCTTGACAACCAACGTCAACAACAGCCAAACCACCGCTGCAAAAAGAAAACATGATCATTCAGAAAACGAGGCTGAAGCTTGCAAAAGTTTCATAATCTCCGTGAATGCCTGAAATTACGCGATGCTCCCGGGGGGAAAATCCCTGAATAAACGTTAGGCTTCATAAATATGCTCGCATCACGGGTAGCAGCTTACTTAAGAAGAAATATTAACAAAGCTGAGCGTTTCAAATGAGCAATCTTTTGAAAGTGTTTTAGTACTTTGTTCTTAGTAATAATCTTTTTCAGTTGTTCATTTTTAAATAGCACTTGTC
>NC_089760.1:30765000-30780000 GCF_040412425.1 Macrobrachium rosenbergii
CACTCTCACACACACACACACATATATATATACACATGTGTGTGTGTGTAATCTGGAATACTAGCAAAAGATAAAAAGGATTATCAAATGTAAGTATATAAGAAGGTTATCCGTATTTTGGCACTAAACGCTGCCCATCCCTTGGCCCCTTTCCCAACCACCTCCCAGAAAAATAAGAGACGAAACTGAAATTAGCATTATAACACTGAACGTCACCCCGAAAATCCTCCCCGTTACTGGGCGTCAGAGCGCCCTTTGTCACAGCGCAGAATAAATGGGAGAAACAAACAGCGTTGATATTCCGAAACAACGAAGAGGCATTGCTTTAAAACGCATTCCCTTCAGCCGCGTGATAAATGACCTTTATCTGGTCTCTCTCTCTCTCTCTCTCTCTCTCTCTCTCTCTCTCTCTCTCTCCTGACGGGCAGCAGTAGGCCGTTAAGATCCGAGAGTCCCGCAGGCACATCCATTTCCACGGTGACCCCCTGACACATTTTAGGGCCCAAGCCTCCAGCTGCTCTCATCGCCGGTGATTCCTCCCTGCCTTCTTTTCACTTTCGGTTCGTTTCTTCATTTTCTTTCTTGTTTGTTTTATCAGGGTTTTAATTGGTCTCTGAGTCTCCGTCCAGCAAATTGCCTTTATCTTAACGAGTTTGATACTTGAACGGCGCAACGCTGGGATGCGTCCCAGGGGCCATTTTCATAGT
Organism: Macrobrachium rosenbergii; assembly: GCF_040412425.1. Taxonomy (NCBI): domain Eukaryota; kingdom Metazoa; phylum Arthropoda; class Malacostraca; order Decapoda; family Palaemonidae; genus Macrobrachium; species Macrobrachium rosenbergii. The sequence continues at coordinate 30,765,708 of NC_089760.1, forward strand.
AATCAATGGCATTGCAGACTTCCATTTGCTTTCATGGGAGCTCTCTCTCTCTCTCTCTCTCTCTCTCTCTCTCTCTCTCTCTCTCTCTTCCGCTTTACAACAGCACTTGTTTTCTTCCTCTCTGTCTTTCACTTATGGAAGCACTGACTTTCTCTGTATGTTTCGTATCTACCTTTCTAGCTTTCACGGGAGCACTAATTTTATATCTTGCTTTTATAGAAGTGCTCTCTCTCTCTCTCTTTCTCTCTCTTCATCCATGGAAGAACACTTACTTTCACTCTTAAACTTTCTTGCTTGCTTTCACAGGAGCGCTAGCTCTCTCTCTCTCTCTCTCTCTCTCTCTCTCTCTCTCTCTCTCTCTCTCTCTCTCTCTCCATAAAAGAAAAATTGCTTTCACTCTCTTTTAATATCTTTCTTGCTTGCCTTCACAGGAGTGCTAGCTCTCTCTCTCTCTCTCTCTCTCTCTCTCTCTCCCAGGGAGTCAATTACGTGAGCCGGGCTTCCTAAGAGACGTTCAATTGACTATTTCTCTTCTTCTCCAATCCCGGATAAGAAAGTCTTTATTCGGCCCAGTTGGAAAAGGTAAGGAATGCAGGACGGGTGCAATTTATTGCCCTCGACGTCATTTCGATGCATTAAAAGTCAGTCGCGAGGTTCGTGTTTTTTCTACGATTCCATTTGCCTGTAAACACTTAGGACTTAGAAGTTGACACGTACTGTAGGTCTTGGCGTTTCTTATGTAGTTGTGTTTATGAATTCTAAACTTCATTATTTTGCCGTCTATTAATTATTACTTTTCTGGGTTTTTTTGTGGGGGGGGTGCAAGTTAAAGCCGTTTTATTTGGTTCCATAAGAATGCTTACACTTTTCGAAATAATAATAATAATAATAATAATAATAATAATAATAATAATAATAATAATAATAATAATAATAATAATAATAATAATAGTGGAAACCCTTGAGGTAAATACCATTACCATTCCACGTGTCCTTTCGACCCGAGGTAGTTTTGAAATTATATACATTAGGCTACTTATCACCTTATTTGTTAAAATAAATCAGGCCATTATCAATTACCGCCATCGCTCTTGAAGTCAATAATGTCATGAATAACAGCGAATATCGTCAGAGGCACGGCAAAAGTAAATCCAGTCTTTAAATAATTCATCAAATAAATTCATAAAAAGAGAAGGTAATCGATTAGTGTTTACATTATTCTGAGCGTCACATTAAGAGAAGGCCATGCATGCGGTTGGCATTTACAAAGGATACTGTGTGTTACATCACTAAATATAGTTATCGTGATAAGGCAATTTAATCATAGAGAATTGGGAAACGGTTTTTTATAAATCCGGCACACCAAGTGTCGGTTAAGTCTGAGCAGTATTACATATTACATTATGATTCAGTTAAGAAAACTGTTATTATTATTATTATTATTATTATTATTATTATTATTATTATTATTATTATTATTATTATTATTATTATTATTAACTAGCATTCATAACCATGAAATAAGCCTTATTGGCCACTCACTCATTGACAACAGGAGCTTCCCCAGATTAGAACGATTACAAAAATAAAAAAGGAAAAAAGGCACCGATGTTTCTTCGGCGCAATCGAGTTTTCTGTATGGTGTATAATGCTGTATGAAACTTTCAGCCGCGGTCCATGAAACTCTTAGCAGCGGCCCATGAAACTCAGCCACGGTCCGGCAGTGGCCTCAGCCACGACCCATGAAACTCTTAGCCGCGGCATATAAAACTCAGCCACGGTCCGGTGTTGTTGGTACCTATTGCGGTGACAGAAGTACTATTATGGCTAACCTTAACCTTAAATAAAATAAAAACTACTGAAGCTAGAGGGCTGCCAATTTGTAAAGTTTGATGATTGGATGGTGGATGGTCAACATACCAATTTGCAGCCCTGTAGCCTCAGTAGTTTTTAACATCTGCGGCCGGACAGAAAAAGTGCGGACGGACAAACAAAGCCACCTCAATAGTTTTCTTTGACAGAAAACTAAAAAGGCAGAGAATAGCATAAAAACATTTGTGTAAAAAATCGATACTGATATACGTAATAAAACATTCATAAAATCATATATCATAAAAGGCTCTAAATCAGATGAGCATCACCTCCAGTAACAAAACACTGGACACACTCCAACAGCATTATAATCAAGGAACTCACCCTGGAGCATGCCTCACATAACCGAATCACTACAGCTAGCCAAAAGAGCAAGACTGCTATAATCTCGAGTTAGTAGCAACCGACCTTCCCGTTCATTCTCGAGTTATTGTTGTAGATCAAAAACAATTAAACTCCATTCTCGGACTCGGGCGCCACTCCTTTGTGATCGCATAATAGGATTCCCTCGTTCAATAGTACCTACTACGCTTTGCCCGTAGTAGTTTCTTTCAGAATAACAAAAGGAGATGCTGGGCACAAAGAAACCATTAACCACGTTCATTCTAACTCGCTTCTCTGTACGGAAATACAACGCTTTGTTTTCAATGAATTGCCGTTCATAATTACTTCCTGAGGCTACAAATAAGCCTAAGGGTATTCAAGATTGTTATCATTATTATAATTATTGTTATCAATATTATTCAATATAAGGTTTATAATGATATGAATTTTTTACAAAAAAACAGCTTCTACAGAATAGAAATGGACCAAAGTACACTGAATAATGTTAAATTAATGAAATAATTAACAATACTTAATTAATGAATTACGTATTGATAAATGTGTACATGCCCTGAAGTTTACCCTTAAGGAAGTATATGCTTAGTAATATCCATTTCTTCCATAAAGTCAAATATTCAGTTAAGCAAACACAAACCAAATCGCTTTCATTTAACCACCATCAAAGCGCTGCAGTTCATCTCTCTCTCTCTCTCTCTCTCTCTCTCTCTCTCTCTCTCTCTCTCTCTCTCTCTCTCAGAACTAGCAACACAAAGCCGATGATTCTGCTCCATTAGCACAATTCAGTAAGGAATGCAAGCAATCCCATAAGAACCTGCGTCAACAGAGTTTTATGTGATTTCCCATTAACAATGCTTGGCAGTTGGGAGCATAAAGTCAATTTACATAACCGAGAATAAGAATCCTCTGTTATACTTCCGTGCTTCTCTTCATGGTCTATCAAAATGAGTGTTTGCATCATTATTTTGTCGTTTGCTCTGTCCTGCGAAAGTTTAATAAAGCAAATATCACAGACACACACAGGCACACACAAACACACACTCATATACTTTATATATATATATATATATATATATATATATATATATATATATATATATATATATATATATATATATATGCACATGTAGATATAAGATATAAGCCATCCACACACATATATATATATATATATATATATATATATATATATATATATATATATATATATATATATATATATATATATATATATATATATATATATATATATTGTTACAGCTGTATATTTTTCCCTGGGGAGTGACTGTATAGGATGTTAACCGTACTTTTAACAGCAAGCTATTTTTTGCACGATGTGAGCTAATGGGTCAGCCAAGTATTTCCCACGGAAATAAAATAAAAATTCGCCAAAATTCCATAAACCGACCTCGCAAAATGCATATCTTGCACTCGTACTGCATAACAAACTCAAAAGTAACATTTACTAACAGGGCATCAGTTCATGTACTAGAGGGTACATTTCCGATCCAAATAGTCTTTCAATACAAGGAAGAGTCAGAAAAGCGATTACAATCGACGTAATAATATAATCACTTCAAACCATTACCCTTCATTTCCCCTTCTATATGCTAGGCAATGGTGTAACATGGCAAAGATTTTAAACCCCTGTCAAATAGAGACCTCGAAAAGAATTCAGAATTTAGCAGAACCTAAGGAATTATATCATGAACGGTAAATTATCGAAAATGGAATTAGTTTCGATTTTCTGTACAATACGTTAAAAAATGTAATTGCCCAAATAAATAAATAAAGCTTCAAGACCACGAAACCATTTTTCTTTCAATGAAAAATAACACTGTAACCTTAGGGTACACCCTCACTACAATGAAATATAAAAAATCATACGTCGGTAAGTTATCGCACACAATCACAAGCAGATTAAATACAAGTTAACGATTTATAGACAGTCCTAACCACTGTTTCATACGCTTACCCAATAATCCAAAGATTCGCTCGCCTCTTGCGGTCGATGACTTGTTTTCGACCTGTTTGTGATATGTTTAGGACAATTTGCCGACGTGTGTTTACGACATGTTCCACTGTAGTGTGGTCGCAATCAAAAACTCACCGGTCACAAGTGGCAGCCACTTGGTTCTGGGAGATGATTATTCTAACGACCCGAGGAAACAGTCACTGAAAACGTTGAATAAGACAAGGCAACGACCGCGATAAGAACACATATTCAAACTGCACTTCACATGAGCATGCACATATTCAAAGACGCCGCGAGCACTAAAAAATAAAGAAGGCGAAAGCTTGAAAGCGTTTGACACCCAAGGACGCTGGAGAGGTCCAGAGAGAGTAAACTGGGAGCCGCTTGGCTGGGGAGCGGAGGGGGATGTCTCCTTTGTGGCCCCTACCCGAGGGGGAGGTGCGGTAGGCGGGGAGGGTACAGTAGCCAGCCATTCCATGGGTCGTTAATGTAACGGCTCGGAGTTCGTAAACTCTTTCTTACGAGTCATTTGTGTTAGTATGCGTCACACCCATTACCGTCGGAACGTTGCCATAAGATATAACGCTTTCGTGTGACAGCCGTTTTTAGCGAGGGGGTTGGAGAGGTTCCGTAGTGTTTATATTCTTAGGCTCTATCATTAGACAAGCACCTTAAAATGACATCAACCTGCAAAGCACACTTCCGCTGAACATAATGGCCATATGTGAAACGAACAGAAAAAATGCCAATTAAAAAGTGAAGTCAACAATTACATGCGCATAAATAAACAGCAATATAAGTCCAACAAATGAAGATATGGCAACTCTGTTTCATTAATATCAATAACAACTCACATTGATAAGAAAAAAATTCTCCCACGGGATTTGAACCTTTGACCACCGAGATACCAGGCAACATTAAGTTCACTCTACAACAGATGGCTGAGCGAGCACATATACAGTATGTACTATAAACGATGTGTATCACTGAAAAGCAGTTTCAATCGTCAACGAGGGAATTTGTCTTATCAATAATGATTCCCTATTGAAAGTCCTACGTTTATTTATTCTTACTCCCTTCCTCTCTTCTACCCATTATTTTTAAACCTATAATCAGATACAATGTAAATGGCATGAATATCGAGTATTTCAGTCAATTCAAAGTCATTTTTCGTATCTGCCAAAATCGTGGCAACTGGGTAGTTACAAGAGTTATTGGATGGATGCATAATTACACCTCATGTTTACATTTGTCGTCACGTCATTACGTGCCGATTCTCTGGGTCTTTTTTCTTCACTGATTTCCACTTTGCATACATATGTAGCGTAGCCAGGTAGCGCTCAGGCAATCACATGCCTTCATTCTTCTCCTGTGAAAAACAACGGCAACTTCAATTGCTCGCTTTCAGAAGCTCGCTTAATTTGAGTCATTAACTCTCACATAGGTAACTCGTTCTGGTACCAGTTCACATACAAATTTTGTTTGTACATGGTCATACAGAAATGAAAACCCATACTCATATCCACGCCCACACACACACACATATTTATATCACCTAATAGAGTGACCCCAAAAGAAAAATAAAACAGTCGTCACTGACACGTTCACTCATTAATTTCCAAGTCGAGGGTGACGACCCACATGCACAGATGTTTGAAGCAGGTAATGTTATGGAAGATTTTCCACAATCCAGCAGTCTACATTCAAGACTATGAATGTAACAGTAAATAAATATTATATATATATATATATATATATATATATATAAATTTATATATATATATATATAACATGTGTGTGTGAGAGGTGTGTGTGTGTGTGTGTACACACACACACACTAGATATATACATATATATGTGTGTATACATATATATATATATATATATATATATATATATATATATATATATTATACATATATATATATATATATATATATATATATATATATATATTCATATATATATATATATATATTTGACAATCTGATTGGCTGGTACTGGGATATGCAGATGTCATTTTAACGTCTGTAGCTCAGAAAACTTGAAATATCTTTATATTTCTTCATTTATCTCACGTTTTACACAAGATAGGAAAGTTTTGGTCATACCATAGGATTCGGTATTAATTGTACAACTAAATCAATTTCTGAAATCAGTAAGATAAAACACAAAGGAATTACGAGTAAAAGTGAAGAGAGAAGCATTTCATTCTTTATACTGTTTTTACATATCGTCGGATTTTGCATCATTCATGAAAATAAAACTAGTGTTTTATACAGTCAATTTTACGCTGGTGCTTTCAGATTTTAGATGCTGCGATATGTGAAGAGAAAATGAAGAATATGTCGTAATGTTGCATCCATACTGACTCAGTTTGGCAGTAGTGCCGAGAGACGGTGATCTGCAAACAGCGAGAGCTTTGAGGTGCATAATTAGCGATGATTTCGACAATATTTACCGTATATTATTATGTCATTACAATTTCTGTACATAAATGCATAGAATTCACATTATGACTTCGAACTTTTTCACTCCAATATCATATATGTCCGTATGTCTGGACATATCTGATAAGAAAAAATGAATAATCATATGGATGCATCTGGATGTGTTGGCTTCAATATAGTCTAGATGAGAAATTTGCGTACTGTAGGATACATGATAAATAACAGGCTGATTAATTATTAGTTTATTCTTATGGCCGCTTGCTTCTCTGGTCAATAACACGAAAAGCTGATGGTTTTTATATGTTCATTCAATGAACGAAAGTACATCTTTTTATTTCATACCATATAAAATCTATTGGCGATGTAACGAATATAAAATTCTGTCTTTTCTCAGAATTTGTTTGAGCTGCTCTTACACCAGGACGTTTATTCCTATATATACATGTTATATTTGATAATTGTGCAGGCCTGTTATTTACCATGTAGCCTGCAGTATGCAAATTTCTCACCTAGCCTAAACTGAAGCCAACACATCCAGATGCATCCATATGATTATTCATTTTTTCTTATCAGATATGTCCAGACATACGGACATGTAATATGATATTGGAGTGGAAAAGTTCGACATTCATAATGGGAATTCTATGCCTTTATTTACAGAAAATGCATTGACATAGCAGTACGGTAAATATTGTTGAAAATGTTAACTTCTCATATTGCTAACTGGCAACTGTCAACGGCGCCTCGGCTTTGCAGATCACCGTCTCTCGGTTTCTACTGCTAAACTGAGTCAAGAACGGATGCAACATAATAAGACATATTCTTCATTTTCTCTTCACATATCACACGCATCTAAAATCTGAAAGCACCAGCGTATTCAGGGTGAATTTATTTTATGAAAACACAAGTTTTATTTTATCTTGATCACATGAATGATGGAAAATCCGACGATATGTAAAAACAGGTATAAAGAATGAAATGCTTCTCTCTTCACTTTTACTCGTTGTAATTCCTTTATGTTTTATCCTAATGATTTCAAGAAATCATGATTTAGTTGTACAATTAATACCGAATCCTATGGTATGACCAAAACTTTCCTATCTTGCGTAAAACGTGAGATAAATGAAGAAATATAAAGATATTTCAAGTTTTCTAAGCTACAGACGTTAAAATGAAACAGTGAGCGATCTGCATACCTCCCAGTACCAGCCAATCAGAGGCCGCCAAACAAACGTCTCTTAGGCCCAAGAATCTACCTTAAGTGAATCGGCTATAGTTGCCATTAACATTGACAAATAATACTCACTCTCCAACAAGAAAAAATAATTCTATCCATGATTAGGAGGCCAAAGATGAAGTTAAATGATTAAACTGTAATAACATCATATAAACCTTCATAGGCGTCTCCTTATCTGAAGAGAGCCATACAATCTTGTCTACATATCCTTCAACAGTCTCACTAATCCTTTGTTTACTGAAAAGACCGATTGGCCAGATAACTTCAAAGTCCTTATCTAGCCCGAGAGTAAAGGAAACAAGAGAGAACCGATAGAGCAGCGGTTCTCAACTTTTTTTAGTATCGTTACCCCCGGCAGTGGTATGATGGATCACCATTACCCCTACCCCATTCGTCTTCAGTTATATGAAGTTATAATATAGAGGAAAGAAAAATATTGGAAAGCTTAATTTCCTAATGCATTTTATATGTAAGAAATTAATTTTACTTTTGCCCAAGTCTTAAGGAATACAGAATTTAGATTTTAGACATTATTCCTTTGGCAAAAAAATTAAAATTAAAGCATTGTTCCTTTTATTATTATTATTCCTAAAGGACGCTGCAGATCCACCTTCAAAAAAATGGGTAAACATAATCATGGAAAAACGGCTTTAGAAAAAAAATGTCAAAACTTAGTAATACAATAGTTTTTAACGGATCTGTGCAATCGGATGACTGTTAATTTCCGCAGAGTAAATATTTTAAAACTGCGGATTTTTGGCCACTGCAACCCAGCAGGTTGGCTGGCCAAAAGGCAGACCTTGTTAAAAGTATTTTTCTGTCACATCATTCAGCTTTATTGCAAAACCTGGTGTGTTCCTGTGAGCCATGTTTTACTTTGAAAATAACTGACTGCAGTGCTTAACACCGGCAGAAACATAGAGGGAGATTTTAAATATTATTGTGTTTCCTTCACTGTCAAATGTTTTGATTCGTGTTGCACGATAGCTTTACAAAGTAGAGTGTATATATATATATATATATATATATATATATATATATATATATATATATATATATATATATATATATATATATATATATATATATATATATATATATATATATATATAATGCATTACCATCCACAGGTGAATCAACAATGATTCCATAGAACAGAAATAATGTATATTATTAATCTCTTCATGCAAACCACAGGTAACTCATTCCGCCGACGCCGCACACGAGTATATATGTGCGCATGTATGTATGTGTGTGTGCGCATGTGCGCGTAACATCAAACATGAGTCATGTCAGCTTGAAACGTAAAGTCTGAACAGTTTAAAGCTAATTGCATCAGATAATTAGCAGCCCTGACACAAAAACATAAATTAGTTCAGTAAAATCTAACTACTTAGAAATTCAATTTGCTAAACAATGATCAAGTTTACACTTGAAAATGGCCTAATTAATGATATTTGAAATTACCTCCTCAAAGGGACTCAATTCTGTGGTATTATTTTTAATACCGTCATTGCTGGACATCATGTGCATGCTATTTTTCGGTGAATTAAGAGATGATAAGTGTTCTTACATGAAACACTGGATTCTAATTGTTTTACTCAAAACCAATTCTGGAAATCGTGTGATACATTTCGAGCGTACTTAATTCAATGATGTTTTACTTTGCGCTGTTAATTACAGAGTAAATTTGTTATCTTATAAACCATATCATTAAATGATAATATATATCTGTGTTCGAGCAAAGTCACAATACTTGCCAAATCTCTTTTGACACTACAATTCATCACTCGTTGCCATGCAGCTCTCTTATTTAGCGGTATATTTTTTACACCAATTTTGTTGTTATCATAAACAAAATCCCGTCAAAATGTTAGAGTTCAGTGGGTATAATGAAACCTGTGTATGCAATGATTACATAAAGAAAAAACCGCGTTTGAAGTTGATCTTCCGATATACGAGTATACAGTATATATATATATATATATATATATATATATATATATATATATATATATATATATATATATATATATATATGTGTGTGTGTGTGTGTGTGTGTGTGTGTATGTATTAAACTTGCCTTTGAAGTTGATCTTCTGATATATATATATACATATATATATATATATATATATATATATATATATATATATATATATATATATATATATATATATGAATATGAAATATTTCCATGTATTTCCAATAACATTCTCATTTATTTTCTGATGCCCAGTGGGATGCCTGGCGCCTCACTTACTCCCTTAAGTAGCGTAAGATAATCTCATACTTATTCCATGCTCTCTAGTCAGGGCCCAGTTGATACCACACTTGATGCACACTGACTTGCTGAACTGCCTTCAGGACCTCAATGAAACCACGACCAACATTACTGAAAAATCATTACCCTAATCTGTGGTGTAGATACAGGGCCGTGAAGTTGCATCAACACAGGTAAAGTGAACTACTGAATTCCACATCTCACAGAGAGACTAATCTGCCTCTGAACCAAAAAAAAAAAAGAAAAAATCGCATATGAATTAGGATTCAGAAAAAATACAAAGGTAGATAAGTTCACATTTAGTATATGAATGGCATGTAGAAAAAGTCACTGCGAGAAGGCGAGACTCTCCTAATCTAATTCCCGTAGAAAACCTTCGCCCTTTTGCGCTTTCCCGAGGCCGTGTCTTGTTTGTTTCCATTAGAGAAAATACGAGAGATGTCCAGCACAAGTTGGAGAAATAGACATTGCGCTTTAAAAGCAAAGTTATTTCTTCCCTGAAAACAGGAAAACAGAGAGAGAAGGGGGGAGAATGACTGGAAGAGAGAGGGAGAGAGAGAAAGGGGAAGGCTTGGGGTGAGAGAGAGAGAGAGAGAGAGAGAGAGAGAGAGAGAGAGAGAGAGAGAGAGAGAGAGATAACGATGATGAACCTCTAGGTTTTTTTTAGAAACGTGGAGAGCAGACAGACAGACAGACAGACAGACGGACAGCGAGGATGTTTAAAGCATCATGTAAAGAGTAAAACCTAATGGTGATAAACAGTTCAAAATACCATAAAAGGGAAAGAGGCAGGGCGATAAATGACTTCATTTGTGACGTGCAAACCAAAATCCAGTAGTAATTACGAAAAATTCAGACAATTTTTGTTTTTTTTGTTTGGGTATACGTCCACCCACTGCAATCAGGGGCAAGAGGCGAATGTAAAACGGATGGAAAAAAAAATCGTCAAAAATTCGTAAACCGTGGGATTTTCATCCATCATTTTTTGTTGTGCTGAAAGAGATTGCGAAAATATTGTTCTGCAACAGTGCTCTGTAACCAAATTGTTTGGATTATAATTCAATAAAGAGGCACTCGCCGCAGAAGTGAGCACAAGCATTGCTGCTCTATTTGTTTGGTTGCTAAAATAACCTTTTGGTGTTGCATTATCAAAACATAATGACTAATCAAATGTATATATGTGTGTATATATATAATATGTATATATATAACATACATAATATATATACATATATATATTTGTATACATATATATATTAATTTTGTCACAATGCTTTTAATCTTTCACGGAATAGACCAAATAGTCATAATTGTCCCTTATGCGAAAGAACAAATTCAGCCTGGAAGTAGTGGGAAAAATTAATGTTTTTAAATAACTTTAAAATTTATAACATTTAAACAAGTCAATTCGCATAGTGAAATTAAAATATGAATAAATGTAAGAAAAATCATTCCAATAACGGTTGGCGGTATATTTTGCAAATTACACTTTTCCCCCTCTTCTGGATTCTCGAGGCTTTAGAACGGCTTTGATTTTGAGCAAAATTGCATCTCAGGCATTGATATAAATCATAATAAAATGCAATTGCATAAATTAATTGTGGGCCGAGGAATTTATGTCAATTCTCATTAACTTAATTTAGAAGTCTTGTTCATGAGGTAGTGTCCACTGCCTGCCAGTATCAGGGTGTTTTATAGTCATTCATTTCAATGCAGAAATGGTTTATTTTTTCAATGGAATGTCCGGCATGGTTGCTCTTGAAGCTGTATTCTCAATCGACAAAACTATTATAGTTCAATTGTCATACTGTTTCATAACCATATTGCAATACAGATTGTAAATGAGTACGACGGCTCATCAGTAATACTCAGTTTCAGTCTGATTTCCAATTGGTATCCAGGTTACCCACTGTTTGATTTGTTTATTATTATTATTATTATTATTATTATTATTATTATTATTATTATTATTATTATTATTATTATTATCTATTATTATTTTCACATCCTTTCTGTCTGTCGTTTTTCAAACTCTTTTACTAAATATCCCTGTTTTACCCAGATTCATTTTATGTTCTTAACTCTCTTGATATAAGGCGTATTCTATTAAACAAACTGTAAATCTTGCAGTGATATACTGATGAAGACAGCATCATCTGCATATCTTAGATCTAAGCAGTTATCTCGCTACTTTAATCTAAACCTTCTCTTTCCCCTGCAACCTCTTTTTCTTTATAAAATCCATGAGAGGAGCAAACAGTAAACACGCGTGATGGTAACGGAATAGATAAAACTGGTAAAACATCAATCGAATAAATGTACAGTATACGTAGGCAGACAACGGCTGATAAAAATTATAATCTAGGTATAAGTTGCTTAAAAGTTGCATTACTCAACATCCACACACCACCGTCTAGACTCGGGTAACCTTTCCATGGCTCAATCAAACACGTGCGTCCCTTGATCACGCAGACTAGTCATAAAAGATTCTTTGGGACTCAGTCATTTGTGGAAACCCCAGCATAAAGGGAGTCTGCATATAATGGGGAGAATGAGCATTAGCAACAGAGATCTAAAGGCACCGAGAAGGGAGGGATCCTTTAGTGTCTGATGAAGCAAACCAAAGATCTTCTCTAATGAGGATGAGGAGGAGATGGAGGGAGGAGGAGGAGGAGAAGGAAGAGGGAGGCGTTGCCCTGCAAAGTCAAGCATCTGCATAGTCAGTAAGGTTTTCCTTCGGGTTATCTCTCAAGGGGCAATTCTTCAGTTCAGTATTTCCTGCAAGATTCTCTCCTCTTTTCAGTTCAAGAATACAATTTGGGAATGTAACGAGGTGCCTTATGTAAAATGCCCTACCTGATTCTTGCTTAGACAGACCCATTGAGTAATATAAGGGCGATGCTGCTGTACAGCGGAGAAAACGAGATAGGCTGGATTTCTAGGGCGTGTAAGATATGTCTGAAGGGGGGAAAGATTTCCAAAGGATGGGTGAAAGGAATAATTTTTCCTTTATATGAGGTCCAGTAGGATAAAGGCGACTAAGAACTATAGGGAATGACCGTGGGAAAGAAGGGGGCTAATAAAGAGTGGGGCTTAACCCGTAAGGAAGGATAGAATTAAAGAGCATGGCCTGAGAGGGGAAAGAGATATTCAGTCAAACCATAATCACAGCCAATGAGGGGAGGTGAGAGCTGAACAGTGTCATGAGTCCACCTGAAGGATTATGTTTCATTAACCCATCTTGCTACCAGAAAGGATTCCAAAGGATTAGGCTGCAATGATCTACTATGCCATAAGGAAGGATGATATAGGATTAGGTTGTATTAACCTAGTATGCTATGAAGAAGGATTCTAAAAGATTATGTTGCATTAGCCCTGTTTACCGTTAGGAAAAAGCATCATAAAGGATCATGATGCGTTAACCAACCCACACCCTTACCCACACCCCATGATACCAGGAAGGATTTTAAACGTCTAAACTGCATCTTACGCTGCCTTAATCCACCATCCTACGAGAAAGGATTCTAAATGATTAGTTCGCTACAAATAAAGACTGCAAAGGATTATGAATTCCACTCTTAAAAAAAAGAGAAAGAAGAGAAATTCATGATGGAAACTTTACGATTTCTCTCGAGGCATAAGTGCTTACGTTGTTATTTACCATAAAAAGAAGAATGTTTGCATTACTTCGAACAACTTTTCCGAAGTTTTGTTACATTCATCTTCCACTTATTTATTTACCACCTTCTTGATTCTGCTCTCAAGTTTTCACCTGTGGATAGTAAAATTTTTCACCAGTGGATAGTAAATCCATACACAACAAAGAATAATAACTAAAGGGAAAACTCAGTCCCAAGTTACACAGCAGTCGAATGAATCTAGAGGTCTATGGCCACTGAGCTATCGTTGTAACTTTCATCATGGTAACCAAAGGCAACCGTAAATTAATGTAAATTAATCGCTCGCCAGATGGTTTGCTTAGAGACGACGATATTACGAGCATTAGATTGGCCCCTTTCAAACTGACTCGAGAAAATGAAGAGGAAATACATATACGCTAACTGAATGGTGCCAGATGCTCATGCCATATTTCTATCAGACACACAAGGTAATGGAACGGATAACCCAGTGCC
>NC_089760.1:30785000-30810000 GCF_040412425.1 Macrobrachium rosenbergii
ATAGGCGACCGAGATGGCTGCTTCTTATGGTATGAGGGAAAGCGCTGTTGAAGGAGGAGGGGGGAGGAGGAGGAGGAGGAGGGAGGAGGAGGAGGAGGAGGAGGAGGGGAGGAGGAGAGGGGAGGGGGAGGAGGAGGAGAAGGGGGAGGAGGAGGAGGAGGAAGGAAGGGTAGGGGGAGGAGGGAGGAGGAGGAGGAGGAGGAGGAAAGAGGAGGAGGAGGAGGAGGAGGAGGAGGAGGAGGAGGAGGAGGAGGAGGAGGAAGGAGTGGGAGGAGAAGGAAGAGGAGGAGGAGAAGGAGGAGGAGGAGTGGGAGGAGAAGGAAGAGGAGGAAGAGTATTGGGGAAGGAGGAGGAGGAGGAGGAGGAGGAGCAGGAGGAACGAGGAGGAGTGAGGGAAAGGGAGAAGATGGGAGGGAGAATTGTAAGTGGAGGAGGAGAGGGAGAGGTAGGATGCTGGAGGACGAGTAAGACATTTGGCCCTGATGTTTGCAGAAGAATGGATATGAAGGGCGTTGGACGCCTCATTCAGTTCCAGGGAAGTAAATAGGATGGCGGGTGGCACGCCTGACCTTTCGTTGACCCAGGCCAAATCAAAACTCTAATTTGAAGAAAAGAAAAAAAAATGTTTTGCTAAATAGGAGAAAGTTTTGACATTTAAATTTTTTACTTGTACGACTCCCTACTCACAGCCTTATTCGTTCGTCTAATGCAATAATTAAGATGACTTCTCTCAAGGATCCAGGGCAAGTGTCTATTAATATCGACGAGGTTTATACTATCACTTTTTACGTTGTAATGAACATGGCCTACCACTGACTTAACACGACCCTAAATTTGCATATCTACTGTAAGATAAACAAACTCTGGAGTTCTGTAGTGGGCCTATTGAAAGCATGGCACAGCCACAATACCAAAGTCACATACAGACACAGATTCTACAATAATCAAGACAAACTTTATTAGAACGAAAAGTGTTAGTTGGCCGTATTAGTCCATATTTTAAAACAAGAATATATAAATATATTCTACATTCTCGCAGATCTACATACGAATATTATTCATAGCCTTTGTTACAACAGATCATTCATAAACTAAAACATTCATTTCTTCCATATCTCCTATTACTTCATTTCTTCCATATCTCCTATTACGTATATAATGAATTTTGCCAAGCGATATCAAATCAGTAACCAAATAGAAAATTCATCAAAACAAATAGAATAAATAAACTAACAAAACCTCCATCATTCTTTGCAATGACAATAAAAACGTGTAGTATACTGATGTAAAATCAGTCAATAGATCCATTCATCCGAAAACAAAGATAACAGGTGAAATATTAATTGTGTATTTTGGCTGTTGGTTTTGATTCATCAACCATGAACGGAACTGAAACCAAAATACGCCGGAATTCGAGCTTTTCCTCATATCACTGCCACCAATCTGAATGAGAAAGACTTGGGATTCAAATGGAGGCTTCAGTCTGAATGAAAAGACCTTGGGATTCAAGTGAAGGATTAAGTCTGAATGATTATTACTTGCGATTCAAACGAAGTGTTCAGTCTGAATGAAAAGGCCTTGAGATTCATGTGAAGGATTTAGCCTGAATGAGAAGGAATTGGGATTCAAGTGAATGATTCACTCTGAATGACAAGACCTTGGGATTCAAGTGAAGGATTAAGTCTGAATGAAAATGACTTAGGATTCAAGTGAAGGATTAAGTCTGAATGAAAAGACCCTGGGATTCAAGTGAAGGATTCAGTCTGAATGAGAAGGAATTGGGATTCAAGTGAATGATTGGGGAATTAAGTGTATCTCTTCTTTGGTAGAGAAGCGCAAAGGGAAAGGGTTTGACAGAGCCTTAGTGAGCATAAACGCCCCTAAATGGATGATGCGCGTATTTCTCTTGGAGCCAACGGTAAGCGGATAAGTCAGCTCAATCAATCTATAAATGCACTGTGTCCCAAGGAAGGAGGCTATGCCATCTAGATTCTCGTAAGGCTAACTATAATCAGACTTTTTATATAACTGTATAATACTGAGAAATAAAATGGTGGCATTCTCGAAGTTTTATATGGTGAAAATCAACGAATAGTCTGTGTGCGTGTGTGTGTATGTATATATATAATTATGTTCATATTTGTGCTTGAAATCACAGGAACATGTGATGTTATTATGCAAAGTACCACAGGGAGAAATGAAACACAGGGTGCAAATCCTCACCATTTTCACCTTTAGTTAAGACATCATCAAATAGGATAGATATGCAGTGTTAGAATATTAAATCATATGTGTTAGAGTAACAGTACAAACGAACAGACACACAGCTGAAAAAAAACTATTCCAGGCAATGTAATATGGTTTAGGTATGTTGACCACGTAATATGCAATTGGCCGGGGAACGAAAATGTAAAAGCTCTATTTCATAAATCAAATGAATTGGTGCCGTCGAAAACAGGCACGCTGGAAATGGACAACGAACGTAGCCCACCAATTCTGGATTGCCTAATACGTAGAGGTATTAATGGATATCAATCTACCAAATACAGGAAACCTACCAATATTTTTGTCTATGTACATTTTCAGTAGTGCCATAGCAATAAAGTAAAGATATTGGTTTTCGCATTCATGTTTTAGAAAATTACGCATATGTATCCTTGAGTAAATTGATGATGTGATAGATGAAATTAGGAATACAAACAAATAGTTACAATATTCTGATCCCGTATTACGCAATGCATTAAAAGAGAGAAAAAAAAAACAGTTTTTTATGATAATATCAGAAATCTATAACAAAAATCCTGTTTGTAGGATCATATCGTAATAACTCTAAAGATATTTTCTATTTACCGAAAACTTAAGATTTATTGTGGCATTACGTATAATAATAATAATAATAATAATAATAATAATAATAATAATAATAATAATAATAATAATAATAGATAAAAAGATATTATGCACAAGATAACAGCTTGATTTTCGTTCATGCCAGTGAAAGCAATCACGCTTTTAATTGGAAAGGCAGTTTATTCTCATGATGTTTAAAAGAAACGTAAATTAATCGACTTTCATAAAAGATACGTCTTGTAACAATATGAATACCAGCTTATGAATGTATAAACCAGTGATTTTTAAACTGGGGGCGCGCCCCCCTAAGGGGGCGCCAGAAGCTTCCAAGGGGGGCGCAAGCAGGGTTGCCAGATGGTGCCTATTATTTTTTTTTATTTGTGATATTAATTGCAAAATTGCCAGAAACATTATCACTGCTTCCATACGTTTTCTAATTATTATCTCAAAACATTCCAAAAATTCAAAATATAAGTCAATTTTCATTTCAAGTCTTATTTATGAGCTGAAATATAGTACAGTGCATACTTATAAAAAATTTAACAGCAATGAAACAAAAATCTATCATTCATCCATATATTCATATAAGCAAATAGGCAACATATTGTTTATAGTTTATAGTTGGCAAAAATTTCATGGGTGGGGGGGATCTATACATAATGCAGAGGGGGGCGCAAGGCAAAAAAGTTTAAGAACCACTGGTATAAACCAATCCGCTTATTTCCAAAGAAATATGTGAAAAGGCATGAGGCCACCTACTATGCGAAAAACAAGAATTGTTAATGACAGACTTGGCCTTGGTCACAAATGAAGTTATTAGGCTCCTCAAGAAATAATGGATGGAAACTAGAACTGAAGAGATTCGACACGTTTCATTGTAGGATCTTCTTGACGTACAAGATATGTGACACGTGGAATAAACTGCCACCAGAAGTTGTAAACAGCAACAAGTGAAAGAGTTTAAAAGAAAGCTAGACAAAATCATTAGAACACTGTGAATGAACAGTAAAACCTGCTCCTAGAGACAAGTGAGCACATGATGTCCCCTCGGATGGACTAAGTCTTTGAGACATCCTAATCCTTGTAACTCCTTGTAACTCCTCCTCCTCCCAGGTGCTAATACTTTTTAATTTTAAATCGCGTCTAAGTTCGTTTGTAATGTCACTGTAAATATGTTCTCTTGATGATGCATTAACCTCAGGCGAAGCTGGTCAGGTCTTATGCCCAGTGCTTCAGGTTTCCTAGCGGAACTAGGCTTCTGGAATATCCAAAACGCAAATGTCAGAATAAAGAACATTCAGGTAAATAATAACCTAACGCTTCTTTTTTCACCTTAGAGAACAATTTTCTCTTGATGTCTCTAAAACCTTATGTATAATTTTACACTGTAAACTACTGGTCCCTATCGTGTTTTAAAATTATATTTGTCTTTTTTACTCGTTCATTTGTTCGTTCATCTATGAATTTTGATTGAAAGATGCATAAATCTTCCTGGAAATCTGAACCTTCCGGTCCCAGTCTTCAACCAAGAAATCTGAGCAGTGCAGCATCCCGAATGATCTCCATGTCTGTGCCTCCTGTGATTCCCCTTCGAGAAGGACGAGCTAAAGCACCGTTTCAGAATTAGAAATGAGACAGGCTGCGGGAGGGGAGAGAGAGAGAGAGAGAGAGAGAGAGAGAGAGAGAGAGAGAGAGAGAGAGAGAGAGAGAGAGAGATTATTTCCATGCATTTCCAAGAGAAATAGAGGCAGAAATTGTTCCCATGTAATATCAAGATTGAGAGATGTCGAGAGATTATCTCTATCCAGCATCGAGAGAGAGAGAGAGAGAGAGAGAGAGAGAGAGAGAGAGATTATTTCCATGCATTTCCAAGAGAAATAGAGGCAGAAATTGTTTCCATGTAATATCAGGATTGAGAGATGTCGAGAGATTATCTCTATCCAGCATCGAGAGAGAGAGAGAGAGAGAGAGAAAGAGAGAGAGAGAGAGCGGAAGACAGAGAGACTGAGGGAGAAAGAGAGAGAGAGACGGGGGAGGAATTCGAAAGCCATAACGTTAAATGGGTTAATTTCAGCGCCTGACATCGCTTGGGGACCC
Organism: Macrobrachium rosenbergii; assembly: GCF_040412425.1. Lineage (NCBI taxonomy): Eukaryota > Metazoa > Arthropoda > Malacostraca > Decapoda > Palaemonidae > Macrobrachium > Macrobrachium rosenbergii. Next base: position 30,789,948 of record NC_089760.1, read on the forward strand.
CTAATGCATATATGTCCGTCATTCCATTGCTTAGGAATGGTTCTCCTTTGATTCAGCATTCGATTTTGTGCAATACATCCATTTCCGCGGATAGGGTCGGGTAAGAGCCGCAGTAACCTCGTTCCTTGGGTACAATATATGTCTGTCATTCCACGCCGTAGGAAACGCGCGTCTTTTATACAGCAATGCAATCCGTTTTCTACGTATCTTTCCTATTCTTCCAAGATAACAAACTGGTCACTTGGGTGTGTTTGCAAGAGGGAAGGTAACATCTGGTCACCATCTTCAAAGGGAAAATGTTGGGCATAGGAAAAAAAAAAGTTTTCCTGTAATGTATGTGGGTGAGGCTTGAAGCTAGCAACCTCATCCGGTGAGCAGAAATATCTTAAAAAGAAAAGAAGAAATGTTTAACACCTAAAAACAGAATTGACTCTTTGCGTAAAGGCAGGAACATGTCGCTAGAAGCCTCATTCTTTTCTGAGAATAGGCTTGAAATAGGAATGTATACAGGAATGATAATATAATACTTTTATCTGTGATCTCAAGAAATAATTAAAACTAACGACAACAATGTCTCTGACTTGATTCATACGCATTCTAAAAATTTCAGATAAGTCCTCATTCTTTGAAAGTATAAATATAGTTGATTAGTTCATGATACTTCGAAATTACTGAAGTAACGATTATCAAACTCAAGTAAATAAGAATTTTAAAAGTAAATGGCAGGCAAATTATTCTCAGTTATTTAAATATTTTAAGTAAATTATCCAGTGCAAAAGAAATATTTATGTGTGATATATATATATATATATATATATATATATATATATATATATATATATACATATATATATATATATATATATATATATATATATATATATATATATATATATATATATATATATATATCTATATATATAGAGTGCATATATATATTATTTCTCACAGGAAATTTGAAACATAACATAGTATTAATAACCTTAGTTTAAAAACTAGCCTATTGATGGCATAAATAAGGTAAACGTTGATGCAGCCATAAACAAAGGAATGAAAATCTGAAAATCATTAAATACTGGACGTTTTATTAATGAAACTTTTTTTTTTCTTTTCCAGGTAAGTTGGTCCTGGAGAATCTAAAGCTCTTGGCTGTACACTAAGACCGGTAATATAAAAAAAAACACACACAAATTTAGTTAGATGAATCACTGGCTAATCTTAAAGTAGAGCTAAATGCAAAAGGGTCTGAGAACAAATGCCCTAGCAATAGTAAATTAAGTCTTTTCCTGACTAATATTTATATACACAGGAATACGGCTTATATATATATATATATATATATATATATATATATATATATATATATATATATATATATATATATATATATATATATATATATACATATATATATATATATATATATATATATATATATATATATATATATATATATATAAATATATATATGTGTATATAATAATATTTATATAATTTATATATGTGTATATATATTTATATATATATTTATATACACATACATATATGTATATGTGTATATAAGCAATATTGTCATACATAGTAGAGACTTAAAATGAAGCCTTGCAAACTGCAAGAGCCTTAGATCTAATGAAAATCCAGTTCTCACCTGGATCAAATCGGCACGTAAATGTATAGCTAAATTCTGTTCATCACCTTAAAATAGCTTAAGTGTGATATTTTTACTATTTATATTGAACGGTCAATTGTTTCTTTAGCAATGACAGTAATAACAACAGAAGAGAAGGTGAAACAATGTAGCCTGACCTTAAAGTTGAGACGGAAAAGACAGTGTTGTCTTTTAAGAGATTGTGACAAAGTTGATGTAGATTTTGCTAGTCTAGTTATAATTTGTAATAAAAAAAAAATCCCATTTAATTACTTGGCACACTTCTTTGAGTCTTACAGCGTTTCTGGCTAATTTCGGAGTTGGTATGATATTACCTTATAAAACCAGATACAAACGATAAACGGAAATGCCAAGGAATTCGACGTTCTCAGTTCATCCCAAAAAAGCAAACCTTCACAAATTTCTTTTCCTTTAAGGGCTGGGGAGGGACTAATTAGGCCCTAAGAAAGCTGAGGTTTAGAGCTTCTCTCTGTACGGCAAGAATTCTTACAGCCTTCTTTAAACTTGTTCAGATAATCAAAAATTATTTAAGTAGAAAACAACCAAAATTCATATATGATAAAAATCAAGTATTAATGCATACCTAAGAGAACGATTTTAGACTGAAAGCAAATAAGAAAAAGTAAAGAGCTTGTCAATAAACTGAGTAGTCGCAAAATAAAGACATAGTAGGTAGAAGTGTCAGAAATGCAAAAATGGATTACGAAGGTTTATTATGAATTCGAAACCAGGAAAACTAATTGAGAAGTGTCAGTACTATAAAAAGAAACCGGAAAGTATCAGGATCTTCATAGGAAATATGTCGGTACGATGGCAGAATACTGAGGCTTCAAGACCATTAGACAAAATAAGAAGTATCGGAATAACGAAAAGCCAGTAACATGTGTCAGACCATAAATCCACTGAGAAGAGGTAGAACCGTTACACGAAATAAGAAGTTAAGTATACCTTAGTTTAACCAGACCACTGAGCTGATTAACAGCTCTCCTATGGCTGGCCCGAAGGATTACACTTATTTTACGTGGCTAAGAACTAATTGGTTACCTAGCAACGGGACCTACAGCTTATTGTGGAATCCGAACCACATTATACCGAGAAATGAATTTCTATCGCTAGAAATAAATTCCTCTAAGTCTTCGTTGGCCGGCCGGAGACTCGAACTCGGGCCTAGCAGAGTGCTAGCCGACAACTCTACCGACTCGTCCAACGAGGAACTAGACGAAATAAGAGCTATCACCACTAGGAACAGACACTGAGAAGGACGAAATAAGACGTATAAGTTGCTTATAAATAAAGAAAAATTATGAAATAACAGTATTTTAAACAGAATCAAGGAGCACATGGCGCCTGCTAAAATTGAATCAATATCAGACTATCATAGAAAACTAGAATCTCTAGAGACCAATAAGGGAAAAATTCGAATAATCAAGAATTTCCGAGGGTTTCGGTGGGAATGAGAACTATTACGAGCTATTAAGCGGTGCCGGGAGATCTAGAGGAAATTAAGAGACTTCAAGACCATTAGTGGAAATTAAGAGGTATCAGATTCCTTAAAGGAAACTGAGGGGTATCAGACCTTCAGAGGCACAGTAATTGTTGGAGGAAGTTGGGTTGGTTGTAAAAATCATACCTTTAGTAATAGTTACCTGTTGCATCCTGTTTCGTTTGAATTTAACAACTTCTCATTTTGACATTGAAAGAATTTTGTTCGTTCACCAACAAAGGATATAATCATTTATTGATGACAGGGTTAATTTTTATATACAAATACATAGGCTAGAGTTTATAAATGTTAGTTCCTCATTGGACGAATGGGTATCATTCTCAGCTAGCACTCTGCTGGTCCCGCGTTCGATTCTCCGACCGGCCAACGAAGAATTAGAGGAATTTATTTCTGGTGATAGAAATTCATTTCTCGTCATAATGTGGTTCGGATTCCACAATAATCTGTAGGTCCCGTTGCTAGGTAACCAACTGGTTCTTAGCCACGTAAAATAAGTCTAATCCTTCGGGCCAGCCCTAGGAGAGCTGTTAATCAGCTCAGTGGTCTGGTTAAACTAAGGTGTACTTTTTTTTACAATATTAGGGCCATATCCCATAAGCTGTTTCCTATATCTTGCTCTTCATGTTTCGTTCAGCCGAAAAACATGGCGACAATTCATCAATCAAGCTTGTTTTTTTTTATAAATAAAAAATACAATGATGAGTTACCAATGACTCATGGCATGGTTCGTACCCAAAGAACCGTTGCGAAAACATTAAGCAAAATTATTTCTCACCATTCACACATCGTATATCATTCAGCAAGGGAAAAATGAAGCTATCTATCAGCTAAGCCTACTTCTTTTGTAGCAGAGCTGCAAAAGTGAGTGACAAATGTTATCATTATTATTCATGAGCAAACATTCATATGGAAAGGCAACAATGGCCATTATTTGACAAAGCAAGCTTCCACACGATAGAATCCCCACATGTGAAGTAAAGAAAAACAATGCACATTTATTTGATTTGCTAAGTACCTTAACGACAGTGAGTCGCCCTTATTATTATTATTATTATTATTATTATTATTATTATTATTATTATTATTATTATTATTATTATTATTATTATTTTGCTTTTGTTGTTCATTCGCACACAATAGGATACAATAAGGTCATCATTGCGCTAAATATTGAATGCATATTTATTTCAATTGCTAAGTACTGTTACCAAAGCGGGCCACTACTATTATTATTATTATTATTATTATTATTATTATTATTATTATTATTATTATTATTATTATTATTATTATTACTTTGCTTTTGTGTTCATTCGTATACAACTGGACAAAATTGGGTGATCAATGCGCTAAATATTGAATGCCCGTGTGTGGAAATAATAATAATAATAATAATAATAATAATAATAATAATAATAATAATAATAATAATAATAATAATAATAATAATTAAAGCATTTATTTCATATTATTGTGTATATTTTTATGCCCTCGGTGTCCTAGAATCATGTGGGCATTTTGTGTGCATACTCGTGTGTTCCCCCACCATCGAAAGTTGTTATTGTTGCATAATTCCATAAATCGTATTCGTACACTGCTAACACCCAGAGGTCTACATACAGCTGATCTCCCAAAATTCCCATTCTGTAGATGGCATCGGTGATAGCTGGATGAATTTCCATAAAATTCCCATTTACTATGCAAATTCTTCATCAACTTGCTCTCTCTCTCTCTCTCTCTCTCTCTCTCTCTCTCTCTCTCTCTCTCTCTCTCTCTCTCTCTCTCATGTTCGCTTATTCTGGTGTTTATAAAGGAACCCTGATTTCTCTCTCTCTCTCTCTCTCTCTCTCTCTCTCTCTCTCTCTCTCTCTCTTTGTTTATTTTAATGTTTATCAAGGGAATCCTGACTCTCTCTCTCTCTCTCTCTCTGTCTCTCTCTCTCTCTCTCTCTCTCTCTCTCTCTCTCTCTCTCTCTCTCTCTCTCGTTTGCTTATTTTAATGTTTATCAAGGGAATCCTGACCCCTCTCTCTCTCTCTCTCTCTCTCTCTCTCTCTCTCTCTCTCTCTCTCGTTTGCTTAATTTAATGTTTATCAAGGGAACACTGATTCTCTCTCTCTCTCTCGTTTGCTTGTTTTAATGTTTATCAAGGGAACCCTGATCTCTCTCTCTCTCTCTCTCTCTCTCTCTCTCTCTCTCTCTCTCTCTCTCTCTCTCCCTCATGGTTATTTTAGGTGAGCATCAGAACTGCATATTGCTGATGCCATGTAACAGCACAGTAAACCGGGTCCCCTCTCCCTCCCTGTTTTGCATTCATTCATTTCGGGCGCTTATCAACAGAACCCTGATCCATTTATGGTATGTTTAAAATGTCATTGATAAATTAAAGCGCCCTATCACTACATTCCATGTTAAAACGTAATTAGTCTCTGTTCGGCACCAACGATACGGGCACATTATTCGTGATATCCAAGATAACAGTGATTTACGTGAATTTTCAGCAATACACAAAACTCGTCGTGACATTCGCGTAATTATGCTTTATAAAAGAAAACTAACGGGAAATAAAGATGGGAAAAGGCAATCAATCAAGATACTAAAAGGTGCAATGAAAGTCAAAGATCACGACAACAACACAACATGGAAATCGTCTGCCAGTTGCTCAACGCTCTCACTCTGGAAAAATATTTGACGTTTCCAGGGTTAGTTACTACAACGGTTTGGAAGTTTGGGGGTTTGCAGGCAAATAAATAATGAGCTTCCAAGTTTTAGATGCATAATATTTCCATATTGCAGAGTTTGTTTGCAAATGGTTCCGGATTTCAAGGATTATATTCCGAAAATGTTAAATTTCGGAGTTTAAAAGAAAAATATTTGAGATGTGAGGGGTTTAAATGTAAAAATGTCTGAGGCTGCAGGGTTCAGAAATTAACTTTTCGAAATATCATTGTTAGAAAGTAAAATTATATCTTAATATCTTTAAAAGCAAATGCTCTCTAGCGTCACTATTTCAAAAGAATGTTTTAACACAGACTTTATATGAGAAAAAATTATTAAATACAGTAGAGTAGCAATGATAAAATTGTAGAAAAATAGAGAAGATTTTAACATATTACTAAACAGAACCAGTTTAAGAATCACGACGAGCAAACTTCTTTTCATATCATGTAAAAACATAACACTGTAGAACGCACTCTTTCCCCTTCAAGAGCGTGATTTCTCTGCGGGTATAGGTCGTTTAGGAGCAGTTACGTTAGATCAGTGCAAATTGGTTGACCCTTACGAGGACTTGGCAAAGGAAACTGTACGGAATTTATTCATTTTCATTGAAACACTCTTCATGTTTGGCGCGTTTTCTTTTCTCTCTACCGTCAGAGTTTGTTTTGTGGAATATGTGCAGGTCAATTCAAAGGCCAATGGAAAGGTAATTCCATGCCTTTATCTTGTCCAGGTCCGAAGAGAAGCTAAGAGTAGCCCTGAATGAAGTAATGGAATCGCCTTGAAAAGGAATGAAGGCTATGAACAGAAAAACATAAACAGGAAATCCTTAGTTCAGACAGATGCCTCAGAAAAAAGACTGCAGAAAGAATTTCATTTCGCCTACAATAAAAATACGCTTTCACTACTGCTCTCCTGACAGCACTTGAACTGTATTTACGTGAAAAGATCTCTACCGAACCTTCTGAATTCATGCTCCTGTGTTCTTGGCTCTTGACTCTTTACCTTTGTGTCAATGCGGGTGGTGTTGACCTAGAAAGGTCATGCCCCTATCCTACATTATACGCAGATTACTTTTCTTAGGCGTGGTTACTGCCCTCAGATTTTGAATGATCACACAAATCCCCTGAGCTTCAAGCCCAATAGATAAGGGGCGTTGGAGTCAAGAAGGGCATACGCCCGTAAAACATCTGTCAGAACCAGTTGTAAAATATCCCGTTCAATAAAGGTTAGAAACGCTTGAACAAAAACTCATTAAAAACATCGACCCTTACGAAGTATTAAGCTGGGGAGAAGAAACAAATACCCTACGCATCGAAGTCTTATACAATTTTCATGCATTTCCATACCAATACCTGACTATTTTACGCCCTAAAGCATGTTTTAATGCAAAGATCTTAGGGCTCAATGCAGAACCCAAAGAATACTGAATTAATAAATTAAGCATTCAACACTGGTGGCACATCTAATGAATTCAACGAATTGAATTACCCTCGCCATAGAAAATCTCGGAAATTAGGCTTGTCAGAGAGAAAATGAATTAAACATTTTAATTATCATACAGGCACTTTCATTACCCGTGACATGCGAGTACATCACAGCTTTAGAGATGAGTGATGCGTTCCTGCATTCGTTTAAATGTTCACGAAACTATTTATGTTTACGTTGAATCCGCCGCTGAGTCATTTGTTTTTCAGAGGAAGGTGCAAATGAGCAAGGGAAAACTGAAGAGTCCAAAGGTGAAGTGTACAAGACAAAAAGGCAGAAAGCAATGCAGTTGGGGCCCAGGGGGAAATTCATGTAAACAGAATACTGTCAACAGTAAACCTTACTTTGTACATTGTAAGTATAATGCCATTAAACGGTCTTTATAAATTAAGAAACTAAAACATCTTCAATATATACAATACCCAAATGTAAAATTATTACATCCGAAACTGCAAAGACCTGTTTAGTGGATATCATTCATTCTCAGACGAGTTCATAGTTTAAGCTGATCATCCAAGTTTGATAAATCAATTATCGCAGATTATTAATTATATTTAAAGAGGCGATTATCTCAGGTTATTAATTATTTTTAAAGAGATAAGTTGGCAAAGGAGTCGAGTGCCACGCGGCTGACGTTGGGGACCTCTGAATGTTCAACAAATTGTCGGAGCCAAATGATTAAAGATGCGTTACCTCGCTTATTTTTCGACAAGCGGTATTGCGTAGTTTTGAGAGAGAGAGAGAGAGAGAGAGAGAGAGAGAGAGAGAGAGAGAGAGAGAGAGAGAGAGAGAGAGAGAGAGAGAGAATTAATAATCGAAGATTATTTTAAGAACATTCGTTGTTCAAAAGGTAGTCTCATAAGATCTCATACAACCAAGGGCAAAACAGAATTGTTGATCAGACAGAATTCAGAATCCCTTGTGCCCAATGTTAAACTATAAGCAAAGTTCAAGGGAGAGGTAAAGGCACAGACAGACAAAGAATGAGAAAAAAATATAAGATCTGAAATTTAAAAAAAAAAAAAAAAAAAAAAATCTGCACTACCAAGAGCCACTGGAAAAAAAACTGACTAGTAGAACTACAAAAATAAAACTGAATAAACACAGCTTTTTGTTTTAAGTTGATAAGTTCCCTTGGACTTCCCTCAGTTCTCCCCAGTTATTTTACTCTCCACATTTTCCCTCCTTTACCTGATAAATCGTCCACCCGGGGTCTGAATATTAAAACAGACTCATGCCTTTGATCCTTGGTCGTAGTCGATCAGCCATTCCCTTTTTCTAAACTTTTTTCAAGATGATTTTTCTTCACTGTGTTTTTTTTTTTCCCTTCGCGAGGGTTCGTCTCATATGACTTCCAACTGTTTGCTAACATCTTGCGCGACCCCCCAAAAAATCTTAATTATTAATTAACTGTGGCTTAAAGGGGTAGTTGTATACCCAGGCATAATGCGGCGTCTAATATTTCGTCATCGGCATAATGAGTATCAACTTTTACTCTCGGGTGGGTGGCTCCAGAGTGCGCTAACCTTTCGGTTCTCGTCATATTTTTCGGGGATGAGGTTGCCTGCTCCATGGCCCCCCCCACAACCCCCCACCCTCTCCCAACAATGTCTGCGACCAAGTACAAAGCAAATAATGCACTGATTAGGTCAACGGGGCGGGGCCACGATTGATCTTTCAGAAAATGACCAAGGCCTCTTTTCTCCTCCGTAGATCAATCTCGGGCCTCTCACTGATGAAACGAGGTTGATTCCACTGGACCACCTGGACCAATCTGTACACTAGTACCATTATTGACATTAATATAATAGTAATAGAAGTAGTTCTGTTAGTTGCAGAAGTAGTAGCAGCCGTCCTACTAATAGGGGTAGCGGTAGAAATATTGTTTGGTTGTAGTTATTGTTTTTGTAACTAATAATGACAGATTTATTGCAATTATCCTACGCTTTTTTCTGCATAAATGTATTGTATTTTGAGCTGGTCTCTTGTAGATTAAGTCTGGGATGTTCCCAGAACTCTGGATTTCATATGAGAATAAAATCTATGCAGTTTTAGATAAACCCGCTCCCAAAGAATTGACATCTATTCAGTAAGATATAGTAAAACCAGACACTTTCTGGATTATGGTTCACTAGCTATTTTATTCCTCTCGGAACTTATTCTGTACCATAGCTCACGTACCATGGCCTTTGATAGTCTTGGGTTCGATCTCCCTGCTTCAGGGTTTGTTCAGTTACACTTGAGTTTACAGTCATTTTCCTGATGCTCTCTTTAATCACACAAGGACATTTTCTTCAGTGGAAGCCTTGAATAGCCAGTTAAGGGTGTCTCCCCGCATGTGGGCAAATCAGAAAATGTAATATCTTTCTCTCTCTCTCTCTCTCTCTCTCTCTCTCTCTCTCTCTCTCTCTCTCTCTCTCACCAGATTCCTTCATGCCACTAATTTTTTCAATGATCCCAGAGAAGTCCTTGCAGGAATCTTCAAATCATTAACCCATTAACCACCCCAAGCTACGTAAATCCAAAACTAACATTCAGTCGTTGATAGAACAAATTAATTATATATTCTGGTGCGAAAAAACGCTCGAATTAACTTTGAAAAAAAATTAAATCAACACTGTTCTTAATAAGATTTTGACGCGTGACATTTATGCGGTTTATTATTATCATCATCTGTAAAGTTTGGCTCAAAGTGTAGCATGACTAGTAAAGTCTTCTGTTAGCAAGTAAAAGACAATGCAATTAGCGTAATTTTGTACTTGCGTATTTTAGTTGACTCATCATGAGTGACTGATGACACGGAGCTGTTTAATAATGATAAGTTTTTTTCAGTGTTTGCGTAATATAATGGTTTGCTTGTTCAAGGGAACACGTTTTGTTAGTTCATTAAGAATTTTCTTTATCCAGGAGTTTTCTGTGTTTCATGAATACATTAACTGTTGATGCAAACATTTTAGTGACCTATATCTTATTGTTTTTCTAAATACATTATTACTTCGTCAGTGACATTATTCTTTGGAGGATAAGATTCCTGACTTTCCAATCCTTGTTGTGTGTATCAAATTCACTTTTACATACAGCTGTTTGTGTGTATTTTTAGGTATGGAGGAATTTTTTCAGTGTAATCAAGTATGCATTTTATCAGCACTTATTATATATTGCATTTATTGTGTATTGCCAGTTTGTTATATAACATGAATCAAAGAGTGAACAATAAGAAAACTAATTTACGATTAATGTCGTACCATCATTACAAACTAGCTGATAGAAGATAACTGATAGTTATTATGTAAAATGACAAAGCAATGTGATGGGACCCAGACTTTAGGGGACTAGCGGGAGCGACAATGGTTCACAGTGAACCCTGTTTGAGAAAATGATTTAGGAGAGCGCAGAGGAAGCGAGATTGTAGGGAATCGCAAATATCCTGTAAAAAATCAGTTCCTGGTTAATTACATTAATGGACGCGTTGGATAATTAATTTCACTTTCACCCTAAATTCTCCAGCTTAACTCCTGCGATTAAACAAAAGCCCTGGTATGAATTATGATGTTTATCATTAATTAGTCTTAATCACATGTAAATTTATCGTAATCAGGGCGGACAATTTTACTTCCTAATTGAATTATGTTTCTGCTAATGTACAGTAGTACTCATTTTGCTGTCAATGTGTATGAAAGCCATGAAAAAAATACCAGGTAGCATTATTTATCTCAACTGCAGTTGCAGGCAAACAGTCTCTTGTAATAATTATCTTGAATGTGCTGAGCTAACGTCATCTAGATTTCGTGATGTTTAGGTCTTTTGACCTGTATTTCGGCTCTATTTGTGGAGTTTGAATTTTTTGTGTTTTATTTCATCATCTGATATACCTGGACTCTTCAGCAATTGTTTGAAATCTTTTTAAAAATCATTTTACTATTCCGGTTTTCTTTGATTGAATGTCACACAAGCTATCTAACGGTTACTTGACCTTAATCCCATAGAAGCCTCTACTTAATTATTTTAAGATGCCCCATGACTTTTGTCTGTATACTTCTTTCATGTCACATGATCTCTGTTTCTTTACATCTTTGAGCTCCAAACTTTTTTTACCATTCGGCTCCTTTAACGATGTTAGACTCCTTTGATCTTACCCTATTCCTCAGACGTTTCTTTCATATCTTAATGCCACTTGGAACTTTGTTTACACTTGAATGATGTAAGTTCAGTCTCCTAATGTCTCTTGAATGCAGAATGCACTCACATCTCTCTATGGGCGCTACTTGAACCTTCGTTTGAATGCTAAATGCATATCAGACCTGCCTGTGTCGTTTAGTTCCGATGTTATTTGACTACTGCGTAAATAGCCTGTTGATGTTTAGGAATGGGACTACAACCTCCTCCAAAAACTTTCAACAGACCTTAGGAGTCTGGTGTGAGTAAATGAGTCGCAATGAAACTTGCGAAGACAAATGTGTTAAGTGAATCACTGGCTAATGAGGATAAATCAGTGTATTCAAAATAATCTGATTTTTTTTTAAAAGAAATAAGCTATATTCGAACTTCAACTACCAGATGCTACTTTTATCACCACTACTGATTTCAGCAGTGCTGCTGACAAATAGGACATCCTGCCAAAGAGTCTATGTTCATATCTATAATTCTTTTGATCAAGAGGCAGAGACGGACTATGCTTACCAAAATGAAAACCTGTTACTGCAAGGAAAAGACAATGAATGACCTCCCAGAAATATAAAGGAAGGCAGAGAACCCCAAAGTCCGCAAGAGAATTATATGAACTGAATATAGAATTTAGGCCAGAGGCCAAGCACTGGGAACTATGAGGTCATTCGGCGCTGAAAGGGAAATTGACAGTAAAAGGTTTGAAAGGTGCAACAGGAAGAAAACCTTGCAGTTGCACTATGAATCAATTGTTAGGAGAGGGTGGAAAGTAAGATGGAAGAAAGAGAATATAAAAGTAGGTACAGTGTTGAAGGAACCAAAGGGATTGCAGTTAGGTTGGGCCGAAGAAACACTGCAAACAACCTTAAGTAATGCCAACAGGGCACCCCATGAGGTGCACTGACGGCACTACACCCCTACGAGGAAAGGGAATTATATGAGGAGAATGATTAAACCGGTTAGCTTCCAAGTACAGTGAAGGTGACATAATTTTTATTTGGTTTGGCTATTGAACGTCAGCGTTTATATTTGAACTAGAGTATATTTTTAATTAGCACTGTAACATCAAACTGTGTGTGTGTGAGTATGTACGCTCGTTTATCATTATTCATTCACAATCTAAATACTAATATAAATCAGACTCAGTTTAACAAGTCAGTCATTCAAAAAATATCTAAAATCTGGACCCGATTCAGGAAGTTTATAAAAGAATAAATAAAAGCCTAAAACAGCGACATTTATTACATTTAATCATGCTATACACTGAAGCCTGATAACAAGCGCAGTCCATTCAAAACACCGAATCTATATCAATACATCTACAAGATCCATTACGTCATTCGGTTCAATGTGGAATAACGTCACGTGGGATACAAAAAAAAAAAATTACGAGACAAAAATAATGATAACATTATCTTCATCAGAAAAAAACACAACCTAACACTGAAATGGTATAAAAAAAAAAAGGTCATCATTCTGGCTTCAGCAAATCACTCACTGTACCAGATTTATGGAGAGCCATTAAAGAAATCGTAAAGGCAAATCGACGTGTTAATGAGGAGACAAATAACAAAAACGCCGTCGCGTTTTGAAAAATTGAACCCTAGTCGTTTAACTCTGGCGAACACATGCCGGACTCGTCACGGGCAATTGTCGCTTGACAGCTGTAGCGAATTGTTAGTGGAGAACAAAAAATGAATTGTGAAATGCGACGCGGCATTTGGAGATGAAAAATATGATCAATCAGTTTACTTTTTAGTATTCTTTAATTTCTCCAAATATATAACTATGGCGTCACAACTCGATAAATCGAAATAATCGTGTATTACTATTTTCTAACATTTTCAAACATACACCGTTGATGTAATCAACTTCATAAGACGGATTATCTATGAAAAACTATATCAATTTTTGTTATATTCTAAATTCAAAGACATCAATCTGCAACTATTCTTCAGATATCCATTTTATCATAATCATGTTGGTATCATCTCTCTCTCTCTCTCTCTCTCTCTCTCTCTCTCTCTCTCTCTCTCTCTCTCTCTCTCTCTCTCTCTTCCAGGTTTTTCGCAATGACATTCACCCTCCTTCACTTAGGTAACACTGCAACACCATCCAACGGGTGCCCGGTAGCATATACCTGCTAACCCCATTAGTTCCTTCCAACGCTCCCCATCAATTTGCACCTGATAGCTGCACCCTCTGGTGATAATGAGGCTCCACTGGAACGCGCTGGAAAACTCGATCGCGCCACAGTCAATCTCCTTGAATCAGCTGCGCATTCCAGTGATGCAGTAATTTATCACGATGATGCCTTTTTTTGCTTCTTTTTTTATTCTTTTTGTGTGGGAGGGGTACGTATATTTTTTTCATGGGGGGAAGGGGGTCCTGTCTTGGATTGGGAAAGGGGGAGGGTTGCTTATTGATGGTTCGAAGTTGCTTGCTTTTATTTTTTTTTCCTTAAGGTGCGGTAGTAGTGTTTGCAGGGATGCCATTAATGGGGAATTTTTTTATTGTTGCTGAAGCACGTTTTGGGTACGGTATAATTGGTTCTTGAGAGATGTGTTTTATTTTATTCATTTTGGAGATGGGACGCCTGTCTGGAAGAGTTCAGATTTTTAGCTTTTCTTGCTTTTTATTAAGGCATAAGTATTGTTTTGGCCATGATGGGTAACTCATATTTGGACATCTTCCTATTTGCGTAGGGGGTTAGGAAGGTTAATGAAAGATAATGGGCAGATCAAAGGAATCATGAACCATTGATCAACACGGCACTTCGCTAAACTTGAGACACACCAAACTTTTCAATAAAATCAAAAAGACGTGGAGTCTTTAGAAAACACTACAAACATTTCAATACGCGTACAACTTTTCCTAGCAGAAGCTCAGATATTAACCATAACTAATACTGTTTGAATAGCTAGCTGTTGTTTTAGATAGTGTGCTGTCCGCTCCTATGTACCACAGTATTATGACAGAAGAGTCGACACTGAAGTAACGAAGCATTGGGTTCCTATTTTTATCGTTAGAAATTGTTCCCTTCCAGTACCACTGCTTATCCCATCTTTCCCTTGCTCCTATTCCTACTCGTGTGTAGCATCTATAAAAATATTTTCCTTGCGGTAACCAGGATGAAGGAAGGCTTTTAATACGGAGTGATATTCATTTCGTAATTTACTTGATAAAGCTTTTAGGCTGGATAGCGTTCCGCTTGAACATAGTTTACAATTTTCGAATATAATTCTGGAACAAAGATATCGGGCAAAATTACCGTCTACTTTACTAGATGATATTTCCCGACTTTGTTAACGTTATTTTGTTTTCTTTTATTCCAGCTAATAAAAGCTTTGGCTCACATACAAACTATGAACCTTTATATGCCTAGGGAACATTTTTCCTTTCGTCTTTACGAGAAGTATTTTACTTTTCGCAGAGGATAGCTCACCTTATTCCATCGGGCAATCTAATTTTCCCCTTGAAAATTCAGATCCATCTGGAACAGGTCGGACATTAATAACAGGAACTGTGCGGTATGAATATTATTCTCCGTTTTATAACTTAAATTCCAACCGAACGCATTCATACGTAATATACAAAGAAGAAACACACCTAAAAGCTGTTATAACCAGCTTTCCCACCATCTTGGAGTTTTACTTTACTCCAGCGGAATCAGACGAAATATAATGGAAACCAGAAAGAAAAATAATTATCACTTATACAGATAATTACAAAAACGTTTGCGGCAAAATGTTTTATTATAACCTAACGCTCAAAATATCGTTGCATTTAACTTGAAACCGAGTAGAATTATCAGGCGTACTCGAACTTTAAACCTGCCTTTCGATCCATTCGAGAACTCTCTCGTTCTATCACCGCTGGAGCCAACGAAACATAATGGGAAAGGACGAATCCGAATGATTATGACCGGCGAGATCTCACTTCAGAAACACAATAGGAGCTAAATAGACAATCAGCTACTATCTGCGAGTTCGAAAATTGACTTTCCGAGAAAAGGGTATAAAAATGTCAGCCATCGGGAGTTAGCATGGAAAACAGCAGTTTAATTGATATTAGCATGAGAGAGAGAGAGAGAGAGAGAGAGAGAGAGAGAGAGAGAGAGAGAGAGAGAGAGAGATGTCATCAAAACAAATGACTCGAAAAACTATCTAATTAGAGGACGCGAAAAAGTTGAGAAGACAAGATAGTCGGAAGAGAGAAAGTGAGAGAAAGCAGTGATCACATAATGCAAGAAGACTAGGAGAGATAAGAAGAGAAATCATTCAAGCAAGGAATCTGCTATGAAGAATACTTAAAAGACAGTATTTACAAAAACATTCAATAAATAAAGACAGAAAAGTTGACGGGACAGTATGACAGAGAGTGTAAAAGAAGTGTAACCGCCAAAACAAACTGAAGTTACAGATGGTGAGAGAAAGTGATGGAGAAAGCGAGCATTGATAAAGAAGTCAGGCATCAGATAAGATCTAAATACAAAACGAGAATTAGGAGAAAATTAAAAAAACAAAACTGCCTGCAGGCAGTGAGAGGAACACGCAAAAAGACAGGCAGACAGAGAGGCAAAGATGGATGGGGGATTGAAAAAGAAATTACATGAATTAATCTAAAGGATGAATCAAATAAAAAAAATATTGAGAAACATAGAATGATAGAAGGCTGAGCACACGCGGAGAGAGAGAGAGAGAGAGAGAGAGAGAGAGAGAGAGAGAGAGAGAGAGAGAGAGAGAGAGATCATCCGAAAGAAATCATAACCAAATAAAGGAGAGTGTTAGATGACCACAGACCAACGAGAAAGTAATAAGTAACAATGGTTTTGAAAAACATACAAAGAAAGAGAGAAACCAGACAAACAGAGAGAGAGAGAGAGAGAGAGAGAGAGAGAGAGAGAGAGAGAGAGAGAGAGATGCAAAAGAAATCAAGCAAGAGGGTGTATGGAAGACCAAGATGAAATTTGAAGATATGCCATTATTCAATTAGCAGGTACAGTCCGGAGCCATTATATTGGAAAGTACCTGTCGCCTTTGACTTTCCTGAGTGACAGGTACACTGATTCTCCTCGGAGGCTGACTGACGTCTCGGTTGATGAAGGTAGGGGATGCTGTGTGCTACAAGCCCTTCCAATCATTTAGGGGGACACAGGCAGACAGAGGCTGCCCTTGGCCACCTTCCATTGCCCTATTATTCGATGAGCACCGAGGATATCAAATTAGGATATGCCTCTCCCATAGACTTTAATGCAGTTAATATTCACGTGTGTGTGTCTCTCTCTCTCTCTCAGTTTCCTTTTATTTCAACTTTAAACTGTTATTTGCCTTTTGTATTTGCTTAGCCTGTAAGATTACATTGCCTCTCTCTCTCTCTCTCTCTCTCTCTCTCTCTTAGCCTTCTTTCTTTATTTCAACACTTTCTTGTTGTTTCTGCCTGTCTTGTATCAGTACAGTGCTGGATAAATAATTTATATTTTCTCTCTCTCTCTCTCTCTCTCTCTCTCTCTCTCTCTCTCTCTCTCTCTCTCTCTCTCTCTTTGTCTGTCTTCATACTTTTATTTCCAACTCACATTGTCACTTGGCTGTTGTTTTTGCACAGCCTGTAAGATTAGTGTCGGATTATCATTTTATTTTCTCTCTCTCTTTATTTGCAGTATTTGTCTAGCCTGTGCGACTACAGTGTCGAATTAAAGTATTATTTACTTTCTCTCTCTCTCTCTCTCTCTGTCTGTCTCTCTCTCTCTCTCTCTCTCTCTCTCCCTCTCTTAGCCTTCTTTTACTTCCACTTTACACTGTCATTTGCCTTTTGTATTTGCTTATCCTGTAAAATTACGGTGACGGATAATCATTTTATTCTCTCTCTCTCTCTCTCTCTCTCTTTTTATTTCCACTTTACACTGTCATTTTCCTTTGGATTTGCTTATTCTCTCTCTCTCTCTCTCTCTCTCTCTCTCTCTCTCTCTCTCTCTCTCTCTCTCTCTCTCTCTTCCTTAGCCTTCTTGTATTTCATCTTTACACTGTCACCTGTTTGTTGCATTGACTTAGCCTGTAAGATTACAGTGTCGGATTACCATTTTATATTCTCTCTCTCTCTCTAAGATAGGCCTGAATATGACCAGCTCCTCAGAATATATATTAAAAATAAACTACTACGATGAAAACGTATATGTCACAGCAAACTCATAAAGTGTATCGCAGCAGCGCCAGGTGCCAGCACGAAATCCATCACCCATATGGCACGTTATGAAGAGCAGCCAAGACTTCATAAGATCCAAGATGCATATTAATCTTCCATCAAAGAGAACCTTTCTCTCTCTCTCTCTCTCTCTCTCTCTCTCTCTCTCTCTCTCTCTCTCTCTCTCTCTTTAGGATCGCATACGCATGGCCCGTTAACCTCTGACCTCATTGGGTCTGACTGAAGTCAAGAAACGGGTACTGAGACTTCCAACTTTACTCCTGTATATATAGATATATATATATATATATATATATATATATATATATATATATATATATATATATATATATATATATATATACATTACATATATATATATATATATGTATATATATATATATATATATATATATATATATATATATATATACATTATATATATATATACTGTGTATGTATATATATATATATATATATATACATTGCATATATATACTTAAATATGCTTAAATATGTATGCATGTACGTATATGCTTGTGTGCGTGTGTTTATGAGTTACTGAATATGAACAGTTATCTGTATACATTTACAGCACTTCCGAAAGGAGCAAAGTATTCAAAGTAACATATCGGAATACAAATCTCTCGTTGCTTTTAGTATCATTTCCGTTCAAGTTAGAAAATGGAAGCATGCGTACGTATTGCCCATTTATATCTTTGGCCCGTAATTACTTTTGCATAAAAACTATCGCTTCCGAGCGTTGCACAGGTAATTTCTACGATCCAGTTTTCTTGAAAATAGCTTTGAGTAGCTTGAGAAAATACGCACGTTCCTGGGTTATTGTTTTATTAGCTATGTATAGCCATGCACACACTTGCATACTCAGTACACATACACAAATATATATATATATATATATATATATATATATATATATATATATATATATATATATATATATATATATATATATATATATATATATATATATATATGGTCTGTGTAAATTTGTTTATCCTAGCATGGTACTAGTAGGGGAGGAAGAACAAGACTTTGGTCATATTCTAGCCTTTTTATTTTTTCCCTCCGTATCTCCAGATTTCTCACCATTACTGTTTAAAAAAATTAAACTTAACAGCTTCAATCGTAACATCTGCTTCTGAACACCTTTGCTTATCTATTGTTTTCTCCTAGCTGTAGATGGGGGTATAAGTACGTGTTTTGTGAAGAAAATGGGCAAGGGGCTTGCCACTTCACGCTTATAGATTTACTGTAAAATCTTGAAATCATTCCCTTCAAAAAGGGGAGAAGGGCGCATGTTAAAAAAAGTTATAGAAGCATACTGTGTATGTATGTATGCATGTATGTATGTACGTGGGTAGAATGTTTCAAGAAAAATACAGAGAAACAAATGAAGAGTAAAATGATGATAAAAAGTAACATCTCTCTCTCTCTCTCTCTCTCTCTCTCTCTCTCTCTCTCTCTCTCTCTCTCTCTCTCTCTCTCTCATGAATTCCTGTGAGGTCTGATGGAAACTTTAACACCTAATCCGGACGAAGATTTCTCACCTTACTGGGGCTGATACAGCTACTATGTGCCGAGATGAATCTCCAGAGGTTGGATCAAGGGATCTGGGACGCTCCTGAAATATGGACAAACCTCGGAAGAGAAGAAAAAAAAAACATAAAGAAATACGAGACTAGAACACTCTCAAAGAATTTAGGACAAAGAATTTCTCTGGTTTTTTCCATCAAAACTCTTCCTGCTATTCTTTGAAGTTCCTAAGAATTGAATTCATCTCGCAAGTTAGAACTTTGTTTTTCATCTGCCATAAAGATGCGGATATCATCTAGTTAACTTTTTTCATTTGTAAAGAGAGATGATGCTGCAATATGTATGTGTACTTTATTATATATTTCTTCTGTTCTTTGTTTTTTTTTATATTGTTCCAGATTATTCATTGGAGATCTTGATAAATAATAATAATACTAATAATATCTCAAGACCTCACTGGCCGTTTAATAAGGAAAACTTAAAAAGATACTTTGATACAAGAGCACGTCTCTCCTATCACAGTATCCTTTTGACACATCCTATGGCTCTAGACCAGGAGAAAACGGAAGCAGACACATCTCATTCTATAAACATAAACAACCGAAGATAAACATTTATTCCAAAAGTTCTTCCCAAACACAATCTCGAGTTTTCAGTCTACAATGTTTTCCTACGAAATGAGATCACCTTCATTTTTGAAATGGAAAAAATAAGTGCGCAAGAATTTCAGAGACAGGTTTTTAAAAGGATGAAATCGGGGTTTAAAAAGAGCACC
>NC_089760.1:30815000-30832500 GCF_040412425.1 Macrobrachium rosenbergii
ATCACCAAATCACAGGTGTGCCTAATTTGGGCTTTCTTAGGATGAATCACAAGCTAAAGATGGACGACATAAAGCTTTCAATTGCTCTTTCAACTTTTCTTTCATTTACCCTGTGAATAGTGTTTGCTCCCATCTACCGGCTTGCATGCATGCATGCAAACGAAAGATGCAGATCTTAGTTTACGATTTTCGTTGCCAGTATCTGTGCGTATAAGACTCACAGATGAGTAGATACACTGAGCTTCCCTGTGATCATTTTATATTCGTCGCCAGAGCTTGCACTAAACGTTAAGGATTTGTTACAAGCTTCGGTAAAGCATGCATTTATTACAAGTTAAGAACTTTAACACTGTTTTCAGCCCTTCTCTTTTAACTGAGCTGGAACCGGCTTGAAAATATAGACCGTCAGGGAGTGTTTAATACTTCTTCGACTTAATGAAAATGTAGTGCCTTAGTTCTGCAAAAGCCATGGAACTACGTAAACATTCGGAGCGAAGTTTTCTTCAACCAATCTGCTGGAAAATGACAATACTTGTCATTAATGGGCATCTTATAGAGCTCCTAAATCTGTAAAGCTTAATTTCCACAGAATTGCAAAGAATGCGCTATTTAGGGTAAAACTTTCCAGCGGGTAAAGCTATTTACAAGATGGAGACTATTAAATGCTCTATTTAGAATAATTTAGAACTTATATTATATAACTTTCAAGTTAACATAAGTCGTTTCTTGGTGCCCCTTAACATCGGCAAGATAAGTGGATAAAAATTCATGTAACAAAACAGTAGTTGTCAGTGTTGCCAGATTTTTAATTATGTAGGGTTAGCGAACTATCACTAGAGGATTTAGGTATCTTTGCTTGCGTGATTATATTGATACATAAATGTTATTTTTCATCAGGATACAAAAACCATACTATACATACGTATACATATACATACACACATATACACACATAAATATATATTTACTTATTTATTTATTTATTTATTTATTTATTTATTTATATAATTTTCGCCTCAATAATGTAAGTAATGTAAGGCTTACCCGAGTGAGAACTATACTCAAGGATAGAGAGATATGATCATGTTCTATGAAAAACACCTTTGAGTGAAACAGTAAATCAAGTACCTATTAGTTAGTCGACAGTAGTAGAAAACAGTCAGCCATGGATAATAGAAAGAAACTAGCAAGTTCATCCTAATAGACTATCTGAGCATTCTCAGGGGGTATAACAGGTACAGGCAATTTACGAGTGTCTATTTTGTTAAGCATTAATCCGTTACCCTTAGCTTGCAATGGTTCCAGAGGAAAAAATAGTACCAGCGTTTCAGACATTCATACTTCAACTGCTGAATCGTTAATGATGAACCCTTTCAAGAGTAAAACTTAAACAACACAGGTCCTTCTTGCACCTACACAGGTTCTTCAGCAGCACGTAGAAATCCCTACTCATACTGCCATTCATTTCGTTACTGAGAGCACTCTTGTGACTCTTGGATAGCAAGGCCCTGCCATTTCAATATCTCTTTCACCTAGCTATCAAGCGCTTCCTAGATCTTTCTCTCCTTCCCCGTCCTTGCGCTTCCGAATTCTTTAGCCTTTTCGGGAACCTATCCTCCTCGATTCTTTTAACACGACCAACCCATCTCGAGAAACTCCATTTGTCCTTTAACCTACGCATAACCTTTTACCAAGGCTTCTACGTATCTCCATGTTTCTCACTACCTTAATTCTTCATAAACCACATGTACTACGTGAACAGTCCATCTCCACAGCTTCAATTTCCATAACAAAGCTGGCTCAATTATCACTTCATATATTCCCGCCTTGGCTGCCAGCTTTCTTGCTTCGCTAATTCTGGGACTCTCCTCTTCTCCCAACAACTTCCTTTATTCCAAAATGAATATTAACACTCCATCTTCCTGATTTCCATTCATTATAACCTAATGCACTCTCATGCTTACTCCAAACTGTCTCCTCCCACAAATATTTTCAGTCTCTTTCTGTAGCATCTGTAGTTTCTCTTCATTATCCTAAACAAGTATAGTAACAGATGCAAACAACAAGTAGGCCGCATTTTATTCACGACACATTCCCTTAATTTCATTTACCTTACTTCTCACATCAGTCAATCCACAGAGATATTGAAGAAACATGAAGATACGTACAATCAATTACACACACACGTGTGTGTGTGTGTGTGTGTGTATGTGTATATATATATATATATATATATATATATATATATATATATATATATATATATATATATATATATATATATATATATAAGGAGTTAATATATGATTTCAACCACAATCAGTCCATTCGGATACTAAGATACTAAGGTAGCAATTATACACTACAAACTGACGAATCAATATTCTTTCCACGAAAAAAATAGCAGGAATAACACGAAAAGAAAAATATTCAATTTGCAGAGTAAAGTGTTTCGATTGAAACAGTTGGGCAATATTGAATAAATTTAAAAAGACTGAATTACAAAGTGGGGATGGGAAGAGAGAGAGAGAGAGAGAGAGAGAGAGAGAGAGAGAGAGAGAGAGAGAGAGAGAGAGAGAGAGAGAGAGAGAGAGAGAAAGTTTAAAGGAGCAGGAATAGAAATTTAGACGAGAAAAACGAATATAAAAAGTCCACGACCTATCTATCTCTTTTCAATATATTACCTGGCTCAAAGGACAGAACCACCGCTGTCCGAATATTAAAGTCGACAGACTTCCCAAAAGCGGTAACGAGAACACCAAAATGTCCGGAGTCTATTGTCGGAATACATCAAGTGCACTGACTTACATCATTACTGTAAGCTTGACATATTGGCTCGTTATGGATTCAGTAACCTTTCAGTGACATTCAGAGATTATTATATCTCGTATTCTTGCGATGACCTTCAAAGATTACTATACTTATTTTATTTGGAAAAAAAAATAAAAGAAAAAAGTGATTATGACGATGAATGATTCTTCGAGGACAAGCCAGGCCCCTATTGTGGTTTGAGGACTGCTGCTCCCCGTTGAAAAGGAAATAATATTTAAGACGTATATCATTAAAATACATTGAACTCGTTCGAATTACTTTCTGGGTATCTATTAATCTCCATCTTCAAGTCATATTTTAAATCATATTCAAGTTATACTCTTAAGTGAACTCATGTCGGCAAAATCATATATCAGCAGTGACTAAGACCCATCTGGAGGGATAAAGGCACACACACAAACACTCACACTCATACGCACACACACATTTATATATATACAGTACATAATATATATATATATATATATATATATATATATATATATATATATATATATATATATAAATGTATATGTATATATAAGTATATATATGTATATGACTTTTTATCACATCACCGTGATTCATATACAATCAGTAAGCTACAAACGTCCTTTAATATCCGATTCGCTCTACCTCGGAAATAATATATTTTCATATATGTTACCGAAGGGGAATTTTTTAGTTGATAATAAGTTCGTCGTCCCGTGGGCTCGAACCAGCGAAGGACAAGAACTCAGGACTACAGTGGACGCCTTAAACCACACGGGCTGCAAGTGAGGTATAAGTGGATATCGGCTCCCATCTACAGATCCCCGTCGAACTCAGGTGTTTGTATTTAGAGCCGATATCCACCCACCTCTGCCATGTTGACCATGTAGTGCGTTTGTTGCACGCAGCCATATTATGATTGTATATGAATCACGGTGATGTGATAAACGCACTACATGGTCAACATGGCAGAGGTGGGTGGATATCGGCTCTAAATACAAACACCTGAGTTCGACGGGGATCTGTAGATGGGAGCCGATATCCACTTATACCTCACTTGCTGGCCGTGTGGTTTAAGGCGTCCACTGTAGTCCTGAGTTCTTGTCCTTCGCTGGTTCGAGCCCACGGGACGACGAACTTATTATCAACTAAAAAATTCCCCTTCGGTAACATATATGAAAATATATTATTTCCGAGGTAGAGCGAATTGAATATTAAAGGACGTTTGTAGCTTACTGATTATATATGTATATGTATATGTATACATATATATAAAGAAATATATATATATATACGTATATATATAAATATATATATATATATATATATATATATATATATATATATATATATATATATATGCGACGAAAATTCAGTTAGAGCTTCACCATTCATAATTAACGAATCTTCGAAAATTGATTCGAATCTCTCCAAAACATACATGTCGCACAGTAGAGACTAAAGAAAAATCTACAGAGCAATTTGATATGGTACATGCAGTTTTCAGCAACTGAATTCAGAATTGCCTGTCTTGCCTAGAAAAGAAGCAAGGTATACATGAATAAAGTATATATAAACTACATTTAATATATATGTATGAATTTATGCATAACTTTTAATGTAAAATACCTGCCAGATATCACAGAACGCTAACCTTATTTCGTAACCATGGTAACAGCAAATAGCAATTAATGACGTCGTTTCATCTTTTACCCATTTCCGCTAAATGGAAAACATGAGACCGTCAATCTGAGAGAATAAGAGTTCTTCAATATCTTTTTTACATATGTATATACAGATATATTTACAGATTTATATATGTATATATATAATATATATATACATATTGTATCTCTAACATAATATATATATATATATATATATATATATATATATATATATAATATATATATATATATATATATATATATATATATATATATATAAACACTAATCACACTTGAAGCATATGAGATTGTGGAGGAATTGCACCTTAATCCTTCGCAAGTGAAATTTTGATAAATGTGCCGAACAGGGGATTACCAGTTATTGAAAATTCAATTAAATTCCAATTCCAATTACAGATCGGGTGATTTTTTCCCAATTTGTATTTATTCAAAAATCCTCCATTTGATTATTAAACGCATGGGTGACACTGGTTGTTTCAGCTGCTCAAATTTCCCGGAATGAATTCTAATGCATGTGTAATTGTGTGCTTTAAAATGTTGAAAACATGCCCTCGTCTAAATTTTACCTTTAATCTGTTTTGGTAGGAAATGTAATTAGTTTTATAGCTGGTTCTTGTTATATATATCCCTATTATTTTAACCATAGGTTTCTTATAACACAAGAAAACATACATACACAAAACAAAAATAAATATTCATTTATTTACATACATACATATATATATATATATATATATATATATATATATATATATATATATATATATATATATATTCATTTGTATATATACACATATAAGAGATCCTCACGTGCAAAAGAAAGGAGACGCCAAGATTTTCAAGTTTTATTCTACACTCATCTTCAGGGTACCCTGAGGATGACCTCAGAATAAAAGTCGAAAGTCTTGGTATCTCCTTTTATTTTCATGTGAGGATCTCTTATATTCCTCACCCACGGGACCATTATGGAAATAAAAGATACATGCATGCATACATACATATGTACGTACACACACACATACATATATGTGTGTGTATATATATAAATATATATATATATATACATATATACATACATATACATACATACATACATACATACATACATACATACATACATACATACATACATACATACATACGTGTGTAAAGACGTTACGTCGCTCATCTACGTCATAATTAACAACCCATCCCTGCAGATTCGTATATAATGGCGCCATGCCCAATGCGTTACACTCTTGTTTTCTGTGTGTTTATACCTAAATCCGAACTAAATTCAGCTATGAAATGTCATGACACGTTAAAGGGAATAGTTGCCATGTGCTCACAGAGACACACAAAACGTACTCACAAGGAGACGAACAAACACACGTACACACATCCATCAGGTTCCTTATTTTAGACTCAATTTAACTGACGAAAGTTGTGGATTATCAAAAAGGACACCCTGACACATACACACACACACTTACACAAACATACACATAACAAGGCATCACGTGCGGAAAAAAAGAGCTCTCATGTAAACAGAACAATTAATTCTATATCACACTCAAAAATCTGAAATTCTTTTTTTATTTTATAGTGAGCGACCCCGCATCCCATCTCCTTTTGAATAAAAAAATCTGACTCTATAAACAGAGATATGGGGGAAGTTCTTGAATACTAAATATCAAGGGCTTTTAAAACCTTCTGAATAAGTGAGAGTGGCTTTTTTAGAATTCCGTCGAGTTCTACTTGTTATTTGTTTTTCTTTTACGTTGCATATTTCTTCTGATTAAATTATGAATGGATGAACAAACAGTAAACTGAGAATGAAACACAGAATGAAACGCAATTATGATATGAATTCAAGCATGATTTCACCATAGTAAGAAGTAATATGCATGACTGAAGTGGGGATTTTCAACAAATTGATACCCGAGTAAAGCATCACTGATAAAGAGGTCAAACCATTATTTATAT
This sequence comes from Macrobrachium rosenbergii, assembly GCF_040412425.1. NCBI lineage: Eukaryota > Metazoa > Arthropoda > Malacostraca > Decapoda > Palaemonidae > Macrobrachium > Macrobrachium rosenbergii. The sequence goes on from NC_089760.1 coordinate 30,821,456, forward strand.
ATGTTTAAACCGCGATTTAAGTATGGTTTAGAGCCTTATTCCCCCATCTTCATAATCCGCAAGTATTTTAGCGTCTACTTCGCAATTCCTTATTGCTGAGACAAAAAATGGTTTGGATTTATTTCAATTTTTTTTTCTTCTGTCTTCGATGACCTCTGCCAGTTGATTAATTGAAAGGTCATTCCCTGTTTTCCATTAATAAATGAGCATCTGGTGGATCCTTCATGGCAAAGATGCGAAGCTCGAGTTTGCTCGATCATCTGTCCTCTTGTCAAGTGTTCCTATGTCAATGATCTCTCTGGCCTCTGCTTTTGTGACACCAGAGAATATTGCCAATTAAATTTCTTCCGCAATGTTTACTTGCCGACGACCACTGTCTTTATGAGGCCTCTGAGTCATTACAAGATAACATGTTATATTTAAAGTTTCCTCCGTAATGTATAATTGCGAATGACCTCTATCTTTGTGACGCCTGTTGAATCGCAAAAAAATAACGTTTTATATTTACAGTTTATTTAGTAATGTTTTACTGCCAAGAACCTTTGGCTTCGTGAAGCCAGTTGATTTGTTCAAATATAACGTTTTGTATTGACAGTTCCTTATGTAATGTTTTAATGCCAACGACCTCTGTCTTTGTAACGCCTGCTGGATCGTTCAGAGATGAAGTTTTGCATCCGAGTGCACATCCGGCACTAACCGAACACATTTCCAACTATACTAGCGTTTAAATTCGCGAGAAACAATACAACATTGCATCACAAAACGAACTGCGTTGTTGATGCAGCATGTGTTTTTTTCTGTTGTCGTAGACAGCGAGCACGTCGAAAACATAATTGAATTATTCTGGGAAAGACATCCTAATTAGCCTTTTAGCTATCAATTACATTGTGTCCTAATTAAATTTGTGTTTTGATCACTTATTAGCTATTGACGTGACCTGGCCTGCTGCACTTTTGCCAAAATAATTAGACTATCAAATCCAGGTAGACGAACTATTATAGGATGTTTGTGCGTCTGTCTTTGTTCCAGGAATGTTTTGAGTCAGATGACCGGTGCGATCATCGAGGGCTCTTCCAGCTACTTGAATTCTCTAGAGTGAGAACGCACTCTTCGAAAAAGATCACAACACGACAGCATTTTTATTATTAAGAAAGATTTATCGATATTCGGTGGAAACCTACCATATTTTCATATCTCTCTCTCTCTCTCTCTCTCTCTCTCTCTCTCTCTATATATATATATATATATATATATATATATATATATATATATATATATATATATATATATATATACACACACACACATAAATATATATACACAGATAGATACATAGATAGACAGACAGATAAATAGATATAGTTTTTTTATGGATCCTACGTCCTAACACTGTGATATTCATTGAAAAGTTAGTCCCACTAAGCACTGCTCATCTCAAAAAGTCACCACCACGAAAAGCAAAGGTGACAGGCGAAGAAAAAGAGGCGGGATGGAGAATTGGACACCTCTTTCCCAAAGGACCACGGAACTTCGTCCATATAATTGTCATAAAAACGGTTCGGTCGAGAAAGAAAACGGAATTGTAACCCATTTCTTCTATTTTTTTCTTCTTCGACAGTTACCTTCTTTTTGCTTCTTCTAAACTTAGGATAACAAGTGTTACTTCTAACATTTCTCTTATTTTACTACTGATATAATTACTATTAACTTCTCTATTGTCTTCTTTTTCTTTTACAGATACAAAAAATAGTAATGATAATTTTTATACCAGTAATGAAATCTCTTTTACATTTTCTGATCTCACGATCTCCAAATAGTAATATTACTGCTATTAATTAGTTCTAACACTTCTGCTACCACTCCTGATACTGGTACTGCTGAACTGATTACTACTGCGATTGATTCCTCGTTCTTCTACTATTAATACTCATTGCATTCTTCGTGTGCTTTTACCTACCGATAATTCGGGAAATTTACTGAATGTAAAGTAATTTTGATTTTGTACATTCTTTCAAACAACAAGGGCAGAATGTTCATCATATTGTCCACGCAGATTATATATATATATATATATATATATATATATATATATATATATATATATATATATATATATATATGTATATATATATGTATATATATATATATATATATATATATATATATATATATATATATATATATATATATATATATATATATATATATATATATATATATATATATATATATATATATATATATATATATATATATATATGGGGGTAATAATTAACAGGGAGTAAAAATAACTTGGGTAAAAATTAACAGGGGGTAAAAGATAACAGGAGGGTAAGAATTAACAGGGTAAAAGTTGACAATAGGCAAAAAATAACTGGGGTAAAATTACGGGGTAAAAAATAACAGGGGGTAAAAACAACAGAGGGTAAAAATAACAAGGAGTAGAAATAACAGGGGGTAAAGAACAACAAAGGGTAAAAATTAAAAGAGGGTAAAAATTAACAGTGGGTAAATTAACAGTGGGTAAAAAATAACAGAGTAAAAATAATAGGGGCAAAAATTAATGTGGTAAAAAATAACAGGGGTAAATATACCAGAGGGTAAAATTAACAGGAGGCAAAAGTATCTGTGGGTAAATATAATATAGGCCAAAAGTAACAGTGGTAAAAATAATTGGAGGTTAAAGTAACATGGTGTAAAATTAACAGGGGGTAAAGATAACAGGGTGTAAAATTAACAGGGGGTAAAATTAACAAGGGGTAAAATTAACATGGGGTAAAAATAACCAAGGGTAAGAATAACAGGGGTAAAAATACTAGATGTAAAAATAACAAGGACTAAAAGTAACAGGCCGTAAAAATAACAGGGGTAATAAAAACAAAGGGTAAAATTAACAGGGGGTAAAAATAACAGCGGGTAAAAATAAGAGAAGTAAAGATAACAGGGGGTAAAATTAACAGGTGGTACAAATAACAGCGGGTTAAATTAATAACGGATAAAATTACCAGGGGTAAAAGTAACACTGGTAAAATTAACATGGGGTAAAAATAACAAGGTTAAAAATGAAAAATTAACACAGATAAAAATAACAGGGGGTATAAATAACAGGCGTAAAAATAACAGGGTTGAAAATAACAAAGTGTAAAAATAATAGGGGTAAAAATAACAGGGTGGTAAAAAGAGCAGGGGGTAAAAATAAGAGGGGTAAAAATATCAAGAGTAAAAATAACAGGGGGTAAAATTAACTGGGGGTAAAAATAACCCAGGGTAAAAACAAGAGATGGTAAAAATAACAGGGGTAAAAGTAATAGGGGATAAAAATAACAGGTGGTAAAAATAAAATATGGGGTAAAAATAAAAGGTGTAAAAATAACAGGGGGTAAAAATAACAAGGGTAAAATTAACAGGGGGTAAAAATAACAGGGAATAAAAATAACAGGGGGTGAAATTAACAAGGGGTAAATTTAACGGGAGGTAAAACTAACACGGTGGTAAAAATAACAGGGGGTAAACACAACAGTGGGTAAAATTAAGAAAGGGTAAGAATAACAGGGGGTGAAAATAACAGGGGGGTATAATTAACAGGGGTAAAAATAACAGGGGGTTAAACTTAACATGGGGTAAAAATAACAAAGGGTAAAAAAGGGGATAAAAATAACAGGAGGGAAAAATTAACAGGGGGTAAAAATAACACGGGGTAAAAACAAAAGGGGTTAAAATTAACATGGGGGTAAAAATAACAGGGGTAAAAATAACAGGGGATAAATTCAACGAGGGTAAAAATAAGAGGGGGTAAAAATAACAAGGAGAAAAATTACAGGGGGTAAAAATAAAAAGAGGTAAAATTAAGAGGGTGTAAAAATAATGGGGGTAAAAATAAGGGGGCAAAAATAACAGGGGGTAAAAATAACAGGGGGTAAAATTCACAGCAGGTAAAAATAACAGGGGGCAAATTTAACAGGTAGATAAAATTAACAGGGTGAAAATAACAGAGGGTAAAAATAATAAGGGGTAAAAATAACAGGGGTAAAATTAACAGGGATAAAAATAAAAGGGGTAAAATTTACAATAGGAAAAATTAACAAGGTAAAATTAACAGGGGGGGGTAAAATAACACAGGGTAAAAATAATAAGGAGAAAAATTAACAGGGGTTAAAAAACAGGGGGTAAAAATAACAGGGGTTAAAATTAACAGGGGTAAAAATAACAGGGTTAAAAATAATAGGGTCTAAAAATAACAGGTGGTGAAAATACCATGGGGTAAATTAATAGGTGGTAAAAATAACAGGGGGTAAAAATAATAGAAGGCAAAATTTACAGGGTATGAAAATAACAGGGGTAAAAATAACAGGGGGTAAAATTAACAGGGGAGAAATTAACAGGGATTACAAATAACAAGGGGTAAAACTAACAAAGGGTAAAAATAGCATGGGGTAAAAATAACAGGAAGTAAAAATAACAGGGGGTAAAAGTAACGAGGGGTAAAAGAAACGGTAGTAAAACTAACGGGGGGTAAAATAACAAGGGGTAAAATTAACAGGGGGTAAAAATAACAGGGGGTAAAAAAACAAGAGGTAAAATTAACAAGGGGTAAAAAAACAGGGGTAAAAATAACAAGGGATAAAAGTAACAAGGGTAAAATTAACAGGAGGAAAAACTAACAAGGAGTAAAATTAACAGATGGTAAAAATAACAAATGGTAAAAATAACAGGGGCAAAAATGGCAAGGGTAAAATTAACATGGTAAAAATAGTAGGGGGTAAAATTAACAGTGGGTAAAAGTAACACGTGGTAAAAATAACTGGGGTAAAAATAACAGGGGTACAAATAACTGGGTTAAAAATACAAAGGGGTAAAATTAACAGAGGGTAAAAATAACAAGGGGTAAAATTAACAGAGGGTAAAAATAACAAATGGTAAAAATAACAGGGGCAAAAATAACAAGGGGTAAAATTAACAGGGGGTAAAAATAACATTGGGTAAAATTAACAGTGGGTAAAAGTAACAAGTGGTAAAATTAATGGGTAAAAATAATTGGGTAAAAATAAAATGGGTAAAAATAACAGAGGGTAAAAATAGCATGGGGTAAAAATAACAGGGGTGAAAATAACGGTGTAAAAATAACAAGGGGTAAAATTAACACTGGTTAAAATAACAGGAGGTAAAAATAACAAGGGGTAAAAATAACAGGGGTAAAAATAACAGGGATAAAATAACAAGTGGTAAAATTAACAGGGGTTTATCAGGGGGTAAAATAACAAGAGGTAAAATTAGCACGGGGTAATAATAACAGGGATAAAAATAACAGAAGATCAAAGTAACAATGGGTAAAATTAAGAGGAGGTAAAAATAACAAGGGGTAAAAATAACAAGGGTAAAAATAACAAGGGGTAAAATTAACAGGTGGTAAAATAATATAGGGTAAAAATAACAGGGCTAAAAATAACAAGGGGTAAAATGAACTGGTGGTAAAAATAACAGGGGGTAAAATTAACCCGGGGTAAAATTAACAAGGGGTTAAAATAATAAGGGTTAAAAATAACATGGGATAAAAAGAAAATGGGGTAAAAATAAAAGGGGTAAAAATAACAAGGGGTAAAATTAATAGGGGATAAACATAACAGAGGGTAAAAATAACAAAGGGTAAAAATAACAGGGGGGTAAAAATAATAGGGGTAAAAATAACAAAGGTTAAAATTAACGAGGGGTAAAAACAACAGGGGGTAAAAATAACAGGGGTAAAAATAACAGGAGGTAAAAATAACAAGGGGTAAATTAACAGGGGTAAAAATAAGGGTGGTAAAAATGAGAGGGGCTAAAAATAACAAGGGTTAAAATCAACAGTGGGTAAAAGTAACAAGTGGTAAAAATAACAGGGGTAAAAAATAGGATAAAAATAACAAGGGATAAAATCAACAGGGGGTAAAAATAATAGTGGGTAAAAATAACATGGGTAAAAATAATATTGGGTAAAAATAACATGGGTAAAAATAACGGGGGGTAAAATTAAGAGGGGTTAAAAATAACAAGGGGTAAAATTAACAAGGGGTAAAATTATCAGGGGGTAAAAAAACAGAGGTTAAAAATAACAGGGGTGAAAATAATAGGGGTAAATATAACAGGGTGTAAAAATAACAGGGATAAATACGTATAATAGGGTGTAAAAATAACAGTGGTAAAATAACAGGGTTAAAATAACAGGGTAATATTAACAGGGGGTAAAAATAAAAAGGGGTAAAAATAATATTAACAGGGGGTAAAAATAAAAAGGGTAAAAATAACAGAGGATAAATACAACGGGTAAAAGTAACAGGGGGTAAAATTAACTGAGGGTAAAATAAACAGGGGGTAAAATTAACAAGGGGTAAAAATAACAGGGGTTAAAAATTAACAGAAGCTTAAAATAACAGGGGGTAAAAATAACAAGGGGTAAAAAATCAGGCAGTAAAAATAGCCGGGGAGGGGTAAAAATTAAAAGGGGGTAAAAAATAACGGGGTAAAATGAACTGGGGGTAAAAAATAACAGGGGTAAAATTAGCAGGGGGTAAAATTAACAGAGGTTAAAAATAGCAGGGATATAACGGCGGGCAAAAATAACAGGGGTAAAATAACAGGCAGTAAAATTAACAGGGGTAAAAATAACAAGGGGTAAAATTAAGAGGGGTAATAATAATGGGGGTAAAAATAACAGGGGGTAAAAATAACAGGGGGTAAAAATAACAGGGGGTAAAAATAACTGAGGGTAAAATAAACGGGGGCTAAAAATAATATTGGGCAAAAATAGCAGGGGAAAAAAATTAACAGGAGCTAAAAATAACAGAGGTAAAAATAAGGAGGGTAAAAAATAACAAGGTGTAAAAATAACAGGGGGTAAAAAACAGGCAGTAAAAATAACAGGGGGTAAAAATTAACAGGGGTAAAAATTAACAGGGGGCAAAAAATAACAGGGGGGAATATTTAACAAAGGGTAGAAAATATTAGTGGGTAAAAATTAATGGTGGGTAAAAAATAACAGGGGGTAAAAATTAACATGGGGTAAAAAATAACGGGGGTAAAAATTAACAGGGCGTAAAATATAACAGGGGTTAAAAATTAACAGGGGGTAAAAAATAACAGGGGTAAAAATTAACAGGGGGGTAAAATATCACAGGGGTTGAAAATTAACAGGGGATAAAAAATAACAGGGGTAAAAATAACTGGGTAAAAACTAACAGGGAGAAAAATATTAGGGGGTAAATATAACGGGGTAAAAATTAACAGGGAGCAAACATTAACAGGATGTAAAAAATAACAGGTAATAAAATTAACATGGAGTAAAAAAAAATAACAGGGGTTAGTAAAAATAACGAGGGCAGGGGTTAAAATTAACATGGACTACAAAATAACAGGGGTACAAAACATAGGGAGGTTCCACTTGAGGCAAAACATTTCAAGGTTTCACTCAGCAGGAGGGCTCGAGATTAGGGGGAGACAAAAATAAAAGAAATAACAATGCTAAATTTAGCAGATAAGGCAAAAATATTTAATATAAATAAAAATCAACGCAGATACACACATGAATGACCATGTCATAATGTTTTAGTTTCATGATCATTTAACACCTATATAACATATCTCAGGAGATAAGAGGCATATTTGAGAGAGAGAGAGAGAGAGAGAGAGAGAGAGAGAGAGAGAGAGAGAGAGAGAGAGAGAGAGAGAGAGAGAGAGCGGTAACAAAATATCTGAACATAACAGGAATTCGTGGAGACTTGCCAAAGGAGAACACCGCTCGACCCAGAATGAGCCAACAGGATCAAAGTTTTGTATATATATTGTATATATATATATATATATATATATATATATATATATATATATATATATATATATATATATATATATATATATATATATGTATATATATATATATATATATGTGTGTGTGTGTATGTATAATATATATATATATATATATATATATATATATATATATATATATATATATATATATATATATATATATATATATATATATATATATATATAGTGTATTCTGTTGCGTCGTTTTTCATGAATTCTTCTCTGTGCATGCTGAATATTCTGTGTACTACAACGTGTAAAAGACGCATTACAAAACCCGCATAACAGTATTGTCTATAAAACCAAACACGCGCCCCTTGAAACCCTTTCAGTATTCTGAAGTGAACGCTTTAGGGAAATCGATGTGTCTGAACTAAATTACCTTTTAGCATAAATATCGCTGATTATACGTAAGTTATTACCGAAAAAGTTATGAAGCATAACTTTGATATTTATACCTTCGCCCGTCCAAAACAAAAAGCAACTCTCATTATCATAATTTACCAGAGCAAGCAAGAAAGTATACATTCATGCTAATTCTTTATGCCTGCTTGCACGAGAATTTTGCAAATGAACAACCATTTCCCGGCCTCAATTTTTAGATGTGTACCTGTATATCTATGAATATATTTACCAGTTTCTTGATTTGTTCTTAATTCAATCTATGTATTACGTTAGAATCAATGCTTATTCCTTTTCTGCTCTGAAAAATAATGGCATTATAAGCTAATTTCATTGGAAACTTTGCTCATTAAAATAAGAATAAGAATAAGAATAAATACTACAACATCGAAGCTTACTATTTGAAATACTTTTTCAAACTGCTTTTTAAAACAGTGCCACTTGACTGAAATATGCATACTCAGCTTTTCCTGAACAGTGAACTGATAGCATTCTGCCTTTTGTACAGGCAAGCAATGTCTGTTCATGCAGTGGAAGCGTAACACAAAAGCGGGGGTGTAGTCTACCGCAGACCCTTATTCGCGGATGGAAAAATGTTACATTATGGTAGCCCCTCGTATCCATACTGTCGAGTTTGTGAAAAGAAAATAAAACCATTTATCATATGTGTGTATACAGCGTGTTTTTTGTAGGTATACGTCACATTCACTTACACTTCATACCTAAAACATACTTCGGACGATGTTATAAAGACATCAGATCGACATATTTTGCTCTACCAAAATATCTGCAACATTAATGTCATCCTCTAGATAACAAATCATCTCATCAAAATCAGGAGGAAAGTGGAACGCGAAGAGTGATTTGGCGTTCATGGAAAAATGCGTTTTCAATATTGGTTTATTTGTTTATCCGTCGGTAGTTTTTTGTCATTCTATTTCGCTTCTGCCTTTTGTTGAACGATTATATAGTAAACCTATACGGAAACATATATCTTTTGCTGACAGCTTTACTATTCCCATGCTTGTATGTTTTGTTGTCATCCATTAAAAATGGACATACTTCTTACTTTCTCTCTATATATCCAGCTGTCTATCGCTGATGCCTCGTAAATTAAAAGTGTCCATAATCTTCTTAGAGACGCATAGATGAAGATCAACGAATGCTTGAATTTGAAGATTTGTTAGGAGTTTAGGATAAAGCATAACGAGAACTCAGTGATTGCAAAACTGAGAGAGAGAGAGAGAGAGAGAGAGAGAGAGAGAGAGAGAGAGAGAGAGAGAGAGAGAGAGAGAGAGAGAGATCAAGTCAACTGCTTCTTTGGAATATGAGAATTTCACAATAATATGCATACCAGATTTATCAAGAGAGGGCGAAGAGAGATAAGGGGAAAAGAAAGGAATTCCGTGGACATTTCATAAAAAAAATGGTTTCCATTTATATACATGTTTAAGTTAATTAATGGACATAAAGAGAAACATAAAAAAGAAAAAAAGACGGTTCTTTAAAAAAAAAAAGTTTCTATTATCAAGTTCTCATATATATATATATATATATATATATATATATATATATATATATATATATATATATATATATATATATATATATATATATTTATGGTGCAACATGATTGCATATCAATGAAAAATTACTAGTTGGACTAAATCATGAATTCTTGATTGACAACTCCAATATTCATGGATTAGAATTTTCATTTATATTTTTGTTTCTGACGCTCAGTATTCCCGATGGGTGTTTCATGTTACACTGCTAAATTGATGAATACAAACTGTAATTTGCACTGTTAATTTCATGAGCGTTTTGAAATCGTATGGGTATGCATGTCAATTTCTTTGTCCTTTACATACACACACATTATATATATGTATATTTTATTATGTATATATATATATATATGTATATATATATATATATATATATATATATATATATATATATATATATATATATATATATATATATATATATATATATATGTGTGTGTGTGTGTGTGTGTGTGTGTATATGTGTGCATATATATATATATGTGTGTGCGTGTGTGTGTATGTATACATACTGTATATATACAGTATATATATATATATATATATATATATATATATATATATATATATAGAGAGAGAGAGAGAGAGATAAATACGCATCTGCGTTTGTCTGTATTCGTATTACCAAATCGCATTTTTTGCACCTACCAAGCCACAAATTTATGTTGGATTAAACTCATATAGATAGATAGATAGATAGATAGATAGATAGATAGATAGATAGGTATACGGATAGACAGATAGATAGGTAGATAGACATCACAGAAACCGCGCGAACAGTTTGACGTTGCAAGGCCTGCTCCAGTTTGCGTAGCGTGATGCGGACAATCATCCGCGAGAGGTGTTCCATGATGTTAAAAGTTTCAGATTATTGGCAGTGATGATTAAACATGACCTATTGATCAGAACATCAACGGGACGGATTGCCAGAAGAGATGTTATATTTTAAGACGTGACCTGACAGGACGGAGAGACCGAATACTGTATTCGATCTTTTCTTGATGGCCTATCCTGACACGACGAAAATTTAAAAAAAAAAATGCAGTTTTTAATATTTGCCTCTTTTTATATAAAAGTAGGTGATTTTTTTAAATATATAAATGGAAAATGACAAAAGATGCGCCTATATGAAGGCGAAATAATTTATGATTTTTCATATTTTATTTATACTAGTGATTTGTTCAGATTGAAAATAAAATTAAAAATGGAAAATGAAAAATTGTAGGACTGACC
>NC_089760.1:30837500-30860000 GCF_040412425.1 Macrobrachium rosenbergii
CATTTTGGATGTGTATTTGGAATAGGAATGGGTAAATTACTGCATTATTCCAAGACGTAGTAAATCAAAATAATGTACTAAGCAATTATAGTATATGAACTAGTTCACACACAGAGACATATATATATATATATATATATATATATATATATATATATATATATATATATGTGTGTGTGTGTGTGTGTGTGTGTGTGTGTGTATACATATTTATAAATATAAATATAAATATAAATATAAATATATATATATATATATATATATATATATATATAATTTTTCCTGTGTTGTTATTACGTCCAAATTGAAATACTGATACGTGGGAAGGGATGAATCACTTAATTCTCGGACATTACTGGGAAATACAAAGGATTATAGGATGACCTCATAACAGTTTGCTTTGGCAGCATTAAATAACACGCAAATATCGCTGGCCCCAATCCGAAATTACTTAGGTCACATTAATAGTCAGTTACAATATTATGCTAAATGGGAATAACCTTAATCAAATATCAAAAATAATATATATATATATATATATATATATATATATATATATATATATATATATATGATAGAAAATAGAGTTATCTTTAAATGGGTGTGTGGGGATAAATTAACTCATTTGGAGAGGGCAAAAAATGGTCAATGAGAGAATGAAATTTAATCTGATGACGTACTCTGCTTATTTACATACCTAAATTAAAATAGAAGTATAACTTTATTAAAGAAAAACTAAAGAAAATTGAATTTCTAGTCAAAGGACTGAAGACGCAAACAAAGAATTGGGCTAACAGGTCCTTGTGCAAGATCCTGTCAGAATTCTTCGAAATGTCAAGAACAGTCATTGAAGTCATTCTAGATTTCAGAAGTTTGTCCAGATGTGAGTAAGATGAGAGAGATGAAATGTTCGGAACAATAAAGAAAATCGTCCAAACCTATGAAATCAGGCTTTACTATTATTATTATTATTATTATTATTATTATTATTATTATTATTATTATTATTATTATTATTATTATTATTATTATTATTATTATTATTAACCAAACAAAAACTTTTCAGTTTTCTTCTGAAGATGGAAAGAGAAACCCACAGGATTCCTGTGTGTAACTTGTTTACTTGTAAATATTTACATATTACTTGAATCTCGAGTACTTTCAGGTCCTGACTGTGACCTTTTTCAAGAGATGTGAAGGTGGTCAGGCTGGTTCAACTCTCAGCAATCTTCTGGAACTTCTTCTCCCTGTGCTGTCATTTACATGATGGCTGTCCTGGTTTCCATTCTCTTGACATTAACAACTCTCAAGAGAATGGAAACCAGGACAACCTTCATATAAATGACAGCACAGGGAGAAGAAGTTCTAGAAGATTGCTGGGCCTTGAACCAGCCTGACCACCTTCACATCTCTTGAAAAAGGGTCACAGTTAGGACCTGAAAGTATTCGAGATTCAAGTAATGTGTAAATATTTACAAGTAAACAAGTTATACACAGGAATCCTGTGGGTTTCTCTTTCCATTATTATTATTATTATTATTATTATTATTATTATTATTATTATTATTATTATTATTAGTAGTAGTAGTAGTAGTAGTAGTAGTAGTAGTAGTAGTAGTAGTAGTAGTAGTATTTAAAATGTAAGACCATTTACTAAGAACAGTCATAAAATACTACTGCTTTGAAAGCATACTTCCACCAGAATGACAACATGCGGGAAATTCAAAAGGCTTTGAATAAAACAGCAAATAAATAACATTTAGATAAAGATAAACCGTCACATAGATAGTTGTAGATACTCTCAAGATTCATCAAAAAACCATTATTTCAGTATCATACCCGATTATTAGGCTGGGATACTTTCCACTTTATTTTATTTTTTTCATACACCTAATCTTCAGAACAAAAACGTTTAAACCATTTCTGCCGTAATTGCACAGACATGTCGAGAATCAATGCTCATTCACTGTCTAATGAAAATTAATGTCCATCAGCAATAAGTCACCAAACTGCACGTGACAAATGTATACGTAGACAACCACATGAAAAATGAAAATTAAAGACAAGGTAAGCGCTTTCGTGTATTGCGTACACTTCTACGGGGTACAAAGGCTTTTTGCGTTTGTGTGTGTTAAACATTTAGAAATTATATTCTCTCGGTGAAATAATGTTGATGTTAATTTTTCCGTCATTTTGAATCTATTACCTCAAACGTTTCAAATAGCAGTCTTCTATGAAATGAATGTTAACATACTTTTGGGAGCTTATATGTTTTTTACCACCTCAATGTAAATGTTCGATTTCCTTGGGGGAAAAATATTAAATATCAATATGTATTTTCATTCTGGGAAAAAGTACCATTAGCGGGCAACGTCAATGTTCAAAATTCCCTAATCCCTCACAATAAAACATTAGTGATGGTCAAATGGTGAAAAAAGTAAGATTTCGGTAAATAAAAATAACATATAGACCACTTGTGTCTCGTCCTGCAATGTTGTTTTACCGGCAGGTTGCTACAGTATTCGTCAGGTTAGCGGTAGGCATCTACAAAGAAAACGGAGTTTTACCCATTCTCTGTAAATAAAGTAAACACTAACACAATAACGTCGCTGTCTCTCTCTCTCTCTCTCTCTCTCTCTCTCTCTCTCTCTCTCTCTCTCTCTCTTTCGATTTTATACCTCCGATTGTTTTTTTTTTTCGGAACAGCAAATATAGCGACTGCCTCTTGTTTATTTGCTAACCCCCTTCTCTCTCTCTCTCTCTCTCTCTCTCTCTCTCTCTCTCTCTCTCTCTCTCTCTCTCTCTCTACCGATTTTATGGCCCTCGTATTTATTTTCGAACAGCCAAAACACAGTGCCTATATATCTTGCTGCTACAGCTTTTATTTCATACTGAAGCCATGAAAGTTTTCTACATTTTTAGTGTTCCAGTTCCGAAATTGCTGAGGAGAGAGAGAGAGAGAGAGAGAGAGAGAGAGAGAGAGAGAGAGAGAGAGAGAGAGAGATCGGTGTACTGTAGATCATATGGAAGGCTTCATTTGACGCATTTATGAAAATATTTTATAATTTCTGGTTTTGTGTGTGTGTGAGTGTGAGACAGACACACACACACACATACATAGACAAAAGTTTTCAATAATCATCAAACTGTAATTATAATTTTACGAATCCATCTGAGTAATAATAATAATAATAATAATAATAATAATAATAATAATAATAATAATAATAATAATAATAATAATAATAATAATAATAATTTTCTGAATATAAAAGGGATTCTCCAAAGGTCCTCATTTCTGGAACCATCTAAAACATTAACGAAAAATAACTGAACGGGAAATGGTTAAAAATCCTTGAAGGTGGAGCAATAAATAATACATAAGTAAATTCGTTCAGTAACTTCGCTCCTTGATTTAAAATCGATATTGCCAAGGAATGGAAGTAGGCTATTCTTTACGATTTATGCTTTGATAACTGAAAGCAAACTAATTGGGCAAATACACGCATTTTTTCTTTACAATTTTAGTTCTCTTTGATAATTGTATCAGAACGCACAAAGGTAGATGGTTGCCGACCAAAAATCTTTTGAATATTATTATTATTATTATTATTATTATTATTATTATTATTATTATTATTATTATTATTATTATTATTATTATTATTATTGTTGTTGTTGTTGTTGTTGTCGTTGCTGTTCTTGTTGTTCTTGTTGTTGTGTGCATATTTTCGTTCCAAAAACCCAAGGTCGAAATGAAGATGACAGAATAGTTTATACATAACAGAATTCCTCTGATGATAAGGTAGATTATATATAACAGAATTCCTCTGATGATAAGGTAGTTTATATATAACAGAATTCCTCTGATGATAAGATAGCTTATATATAACAGAATTCCTCTGATGACAGGGTAGCTTTTACATATCAGAATTCCTCTGATGATGGGGTAGCTTACACATAATAGAATTCCTCTGAAAACAGGGTAGTTTACACATAATAGAATTCCTCTGATAATGGGGTAGCTTATACATAATAGAATTCCTCTGATGATAGGGTAGCTTATACATAATAGAATTCCTCTGATTATAGGGTAGCTTATACATAATAGAATTCCTCTGATGATAGGGTAGCTTATACATAACAGATGATAGGGTACATGAATGATAGGGTTCCTCTGATGATAGGGTAGCTTATACATAACAGAATTCCTCTGATGATAGGGTAGCTTATATCAGATAATAGAATTCCTCTGATGATAGGGTAGCTTATACATATCAGAATTCCTCTGATGATAGGGTAGCTTATACATATCAGAATTCCTCTGATGATAGGGTAGCTTATACATATCAAATTCCTCTGATGATAGGGTAGCTTATACATATCAGAATTCCTCTGATGATAGGGTAGCTTATACATAACAGAATTCCTCTGATGATAGGGTAGCTTATACATATCAGAATTCCTCTGTTGATAGGGTAGCTTATACATATCAGAATTCCTCTGATGATAGGGTAGCTTATACATATCAGAATTCCTCTGTTGATAGGGTAGCTTATACATATCAGAATTCCTCTGATGATAGGGTAGCTTATACATATCAGAATTCCTCTGATGATAGGGTAGCTTATACATATCAGAATTCCTCTGATGATAGGGTAGCTTATACATAACAGAATTCCTCTGATGATAGGGTAGCTTATACATAATAGAATTCCTCTGATGATAGGGTAGCTTATACATATCAGAATTCCTCTGATGATAGGGTAGCTTATACATAATAGAATTCCTCTGATGATAGGGTAGCTTATACATATCAGAATTCCTCTGATGATAGGGTAGCTTATGCATAACAGAGTTCCTCTAAGTCAATCTCGGTAGACTGCAAGAGTCCCGAGTTTCAAAACATATCACCTAATATGCCCTTTAATACTTTACCCCCTTTATTTATGGGCCATCACTAAGCAAGAGCCCGTGGATTCCTAATGTCATCTAAGTCAAGCTAACCAGCCCCAACCGTTATGCAAAAAAAAAAAAAAAAAAAACAGGGAAAACAAGGAGATAATTACTGTAAAATTCACATGAAAATTACAAATAAATAACAACTGATCAACTAAATATAGAAAGGTATTATACAGACTGCAATTTCAATAGAAAGAAAAAAAGCTAAGGCTTGATTAATTTCCACAAAAGACTTCAAAGATTAAAAAGATTAAACGATTCGAGTCTTTCATATGAACTGGATTTAAGCTAAAAATTCGGCTATCATATTTATTAACTTAAATTCTTTATATTATAAAGAATATAGACGTTTTTATGTTGCAGTCCAATTACAGTGCCGTCGGTTGGAAGGTCTGTTGTGTGTTCACCCTTTCACAATACATTTTATTTTTCAGATGTTTTGATGTAGTTCAATATGGATTTTGTTTCCGAATGTAATAAATCCTTTAAAAATGCTTTGACTGTAAACAATAAGAGACAATGAGAAAATGCAAAACATACAATGAAGTTGATTCATGTACATTCTCCGATGGACCATATGTAGTGATTTCATATATATATATATATATATATATATATATATATATATATATATATATATATATATATATATATATATATATATATATGTGTGTGTGTGTGTGTGTATGTATATATATATATATATATATATATATATATATATATATATATATATATATATATATATATGTGTGTGTGTGTGTGTGTGTGTGTGTGTGTGTATTATATATATACAGTATAGACGAAAATAATAATGAATACGAGAATGAAGACTTCACAATAGTGATAATGAAGTGTAATAAAGCAACACCTACTTATATAGGTAAACTTAACTTCCTAATGTATAAAATAAAAAGCTGTGGGTTTTTTTCCAAAGGCAATGAATAAACATTTAACCTAATCAGTTTATCTCATCCAGACCTCATGAAAACGAGGAAAAGAAGTAGGACCCGATTTAAGCGAGATGGTTTATGAAAAATAGAAGAATAGAATGATCACGGAAAATTGAGCGAAAATTTTGCTTAATTGCTGCTCTAAATTACTACGTCGTTTACCTCCTATGGGCGTGGTCGCGATAGGACTGAATATTTTGTGACCTATTTATCTTATGATATTCTCTTCAACTTTTTTTAGATATAAAATTCAGGACACTCTGATACATCCGTAAACATGTTTCTAGATTGACCGAGGGATGTTATCGCTGTGTGTGTGTGTGTGTGTGTGTGTGTGTGTGTGTGTGTGTGTGAGAGAGAGAGAGAGAGAGAGAGAGAGAGAGAGAGAGAGACTCAATTTGTTACTCAAACAAAGAAATAAGGAAGGGCATCACGATCCAATCATACTTTTGAAGCTTTTTTGTATTTCGACCAAAAAGAAAAGGTCAAAGGCTTTTTACGTAGTAACGAATGTGCCTTACAGCATCAAAGTTGCCCTCCCTCTCTCTCTCTCTCTCTCTCTCTCTCTCTCTCTCTCTCTCTCTCTCTCTCTCTCTCTCTCTCTCTACTTTAACCAAATAAAAAAAACAATCGCAGAAAATACAGTGCGTGTAATCCGCTTAGTCAAAATACATTTTGTGTGCGGTCACAAAAGTAAAAATAAACGCTTGCAGATCTTTGAACCAAAATTCCCATTTTCTTTTATAATGCTGGACGTACCGTCAAAGAAAACGGATAATTAATTGACATTCCGGGGTGGGCCTTATACTTTGGGACAGAAAAACCAATCCTGAAGCATAGTCACTAGGGAATAGTAAACATATAAAAAGGCAGAAAATACGGGTAGGATAAGAAACGGATGTTTGCACGTGAAAGGAAAACTTGAATGAGTTAAAGGAGAGAGAGAGAGAGAGAGAGAGAGAGAGAGAGAGAGAGAGAGAGAGAGAGAGAGAGAGAGAGAGAGAGAGAGAGAACCCACGGAAAAACAAACATATAAACATGCAGATCGATAGCACGCCAAACATTTAGACAGGTAACTTAATCATTCAGTATATAGTGATGGTTAATACAAGGGAGAGAGAGAGAGAGAGAGAAACGAAAGGATTAATATTAACCCATCCTAGTTGATGGATAGGCTGAATTATCAGCATAATATATATAGTTAATGTGCTATATGGCATTTCTTTAAAATGGGAATAAATAGGTTATGATTCAGAAAGTAAAACGTATAAAAGTCGATGATAGACTACTGACTGTTTTCCTTTTGGGAGGAAAATGCTGCAAAGGACAAGTCTTTGTTATGAAACAGTTGTGCGAGATGTCTTCAGCCACAGCAGGATAATCTTGTGTGGTAAATGTGTGCCAAGAGAAGGCATATATTGTATGGTCGAGAAGGCATATATTGTAAGGTCGATAAAGTTCTATATGGACTGAGTCTCCGTGAGTTAGTTAGCCTGCTGAGTATAATCTTAAGTAACTGCAAAGAGCAATCTATAGACCAGTATATAAATAAGGACGCGTTATGTATGCACATGTACGTGATGTGATAGCATAAAGATTATACAATAACTGCCAGTGTCTGAATGGAAGGAGGAAGGCCTGCTTTGTACAGATAATATTGTTATTATGGAAAATCACTTAAGTTTACAACAACTGGTGAAAGACCACAACACAAAATTCAATAATTTGTAGATAGCTGAGACTCTTTTCCTATGTGGAAGTGAGGCTTGGAAGGGAGATCTTACATATGAACAAAATATTCAAACAAATTTATTTTTACAGAGAAACTGGAAAAATTGAACGGCAAAGTTCTACAGAAATTATGTTTTAATCTTCCTAACTTAAAATAGAAACGAAATATTAAGTCTCTCTCTCTCTCTCTCTCTCTCTCTCTCTCTCTCTCTCTCTCTCTCTCTCTCTCTCTCTCTCTCTCTCGATGAATATTTACTGTGGGTCCCCATGCCTACAGCTTGACCTGAATATACAGAGCATAGAAATACCAACTCCAACTGAAAGAAGAGTTCGATTTTTTATTGACGTCGGAATGACATTCTTTTCTCTTCAGTATAATAGAGGGAAACAAATAGGTCAAACAATGTTTGTTGATGCCTGAGAGAGAGTAAACAGGAATTCCTCCTCATTTATGTAGCCGTATACAAACACAACACACACACACACACACACACACACACACACACACACACACACATATATATATATATATATATATATATATATATATATATATATATATATATATATATATATATATGTGTGTGTGTGTGTACATATATATTTACATATATTTATGTATATATATAACTATATATATAGTTATATATATACATATACTCATATATATATAATATATATATATATATATATATATATATATATATATATATATATATATATATATATATATATATATATATATATACTGTATATGTGTATATATACATACATATATGTATATACATACATTATATATATATACTCGTATGTATATATATATATATATATATATATATATATATATATATATATATATATATATATATAATGTGTCTGTGTGTGTGTCTGCGCGCGCGCGTAATAGTGAATGCATATTGAAATATCTTCGAGACGAATAATAAAGGATTTTTCCGGGCCTTGGCATTGCGTGGGATATAGTCGTGCATAAGAGCAAATATTATTCATGCAACACGGCCATGACTGTGACCCGAGTCATATGCCAGGTCAAAGTTCATATAGTCTTTGTTTCAACTCACACAGACTCTGTGGGGTCTGTGGGAGAGTAGAAGCAAAATTCAGAAAAGTATAGCTAATATCATCCTATTTATGGTACAATACCTGTATTGGTGTTATGTTATGGTCAGTGTCTATATTTATAATATTATATTTATTTATTATTGGTATTGTTGTTTTAATATCCAGGTAAACTAAAACATCAATTTCTTTATTAACTATCGCCAAAGCTATCATCGTCATTATTATTCCTATCACTGTTTCTGGTGTTGCTCGCCATACATTATTATTATTATTATTATTATTATTATTATTATTATTATTATTATTATTATTATTATTAATAATAAAAAACCCAAGGATTAACTGTTAATTATTCCCAAAATTACTCTGGTATTCTGAATTTTGAAAAGAAACAAATACTTTCAATCGCTATTTTCGGTTTTTCTGATGCAGAAAAGATATAATGGCAGTTTTATGGCGATATGAGAACGGAAGAAAATGAGTGTCGAATACCGGATATTTTCCTAGATCAATAGCTTCCTAGCGTAGTCAAGATTACCCTGACATTACTCGGGAAGTGACCATGAAATTTGAAACTTATCTTAATCATGATTTCGTTTTGTAATGATTCTGAATACACACAGACATACATACATATATATATATATACATATGTGTGTGTATATATATATATATATATATATATATATATATATATATATATATATATATATATATATATATATATATATATATATGATCATATATTTAAATATATATATATATATATATATATATATATATATATATATATATATATATATGTATATATATATATATATATATATATATATATATATATATATATATATATATATGCAATATATAAGGGATCTTGCATATTCAGTATAGTCAAAGTGACGTTCAAGCCAATGTAACCATCTTGCCCAGACCGGAATCGGTTGTAATAATTCCCACATTCCTAAAAACGATAACACCCAATAACAACTTAGCATCATCCCTCACATTCCGTCACAAACAAACGACATATACTTAACACAGCCTTTACCTTGAAAACATACGCGATGAAATCGTTATTCCGTAGCTCTTGATGATGTCATGAGGAATCATGCTTGAGAAATGTGTATTCGAATGCTGTATGATGTATAATCCTCAATGTCAGGCAGCCGGCGATCACGGAAACGGATACACGAGCAGACGTCATGGATTGACTTGGCCTGAGTTGATCAAAAAGATTTTGTTTCCAAACATGGCATGGAAACTTTCGTTTCGATGTCACATGTTGTTATGAGTTGGTCGTTTTTGGGTAAATAACACGAGAGAGAGAGAGAGAGAGAGAGAGAGAGAGAGAGAGAGAGAGAGAGAGAGAGAGAGAGAGAGAGAGAATGATTAATATTCATGAGATATTTTGTGAGCCTTCCGGAATATACTGGGATTTACGTGCAATGCGGAAAATGCATAATAAATAGTAATTTTGTGTAGTTAATAATGATAAGAAAAAAGAAAAAAAGAAGATTAATTGCTGATATTATCAAAATAAGAAAAAACATAACGGCAGATAGTGGATTCATAAATCAAAATGAAGGATAAAAAGCAGTTCCTTCATGACTTGTTAATCAGATCGTATTTCACACGAACTGCCCCTCCATTCTCTCTCTCTCTCTCTCTCTCTCTCTCTCTCTCTCTCTCTCTCTCTCTCTCTCTCTCTCTCTCTCTCTCTCATTTTTAGGTCGAAGAGGCACTGCAATGTGAATCCAATTCGTCTATATAACACTGAACAGCCAAAGGGAATTTGTGCATTTTGGTCAGACACTGTCAGATATTGGAATCTCTCTCTCTCTCTCTCTCTCTCTCTCTCTCTCTCTCTCTCTCTCTCTCTCTCTCTCTCTCTCTCTCTCTCTCTCTCTCTTTACAATTTCGGATGTTGTTATTGAAGTGTAGTCACGTCATGACGTTTCTGTGACATTAAGGAAACATAAAAGCTCCAGGCTCGAATATAATTTGTGATGGAAGCGGATGAAAGATTGAGGAGTGAATTTTAATGCAAAGCTCTCTCTCTCTCTCTCTCTCTCTCTCTCTCTCTCTCTCTCTCTCTCTCTCTATTGCATTTTATTCATTGTACTTCTCTAAGTTAACGGTTTTCATGCAAATATGTTTGTATATATTTCATCTTTCCATTTTCACAAAGGATAAATCTTTACACACACACACACATATATACATATAAGTATACATGTAAATATATATATATATATATATATATATATATATATATATATATATATATATATATATATATATATATATATATATATATATATATATATATATTATAATATATATAATATATATATTTATATATGTATATATGTATTTATGTATGTATGCGTATATGTATGTATATATACATATATATATTATATATATGTATATATATGCCTCTCGTCTTCGCAATCGTTCGTTATGGACATATTATATCAGAAATATTCAGGCTTAATATCCCCGCTTATTTATATTACAACATCACTGGAGAAGGAAAATTGGGGAAGATACCGAATATAAAACAAAAAAAAAAAGAATTAGGAAGATACTGGGAACCCCTCCTGAATAGATGGAATCAAGAAAGAAGACAGGAGAGAGAGAGAGAGAGAGAGAGAGAGAGAGAGAGAGAGAGAGAGAGAGAGAGAGAGAGAGAGAGAGAGAGGAAAAAATCATTCTAACTTTGAATTTTGCGAGAAGCTGAAATATAGGTATTGCATGTCGCTAGCAAACAAGGTAAGACACAGACGAGGGAGATTATGGGGTCAGAATGTTGGGAGGGGGGTAGGGCTTACGATGGAGGGTTGTGAAATGATAAAACGGGGTGGGGAGCGGTGGTGGGGGACAGGAAGGAGGGAGGGAGGAGGGGGGCAAAAATGTAAAGAAACCCCTGGATCGTTAGTAGGATTGCGTGTGGGCTGCATTTAACAAGGTAACATGTGAACAGAAGGAATCAGGATGATATCATTCCATCCTTCCTTATTCGCCCCCCCTAACCCCTTTCTGAGTGGCCCTTCCCATTCCCCCTCCAATTTTCCCCCTTCTCCCTCTTCCCTATCCACTCTGCTATGACTCCCCGTCACCATTTTCCATCTCTTTTGTCCACCTCTACCTCATCTAACATTCTCTTCAACTGGGAAAAAGTGGCCGAGTTTGATTCCCGTAGAGAAGGCAGTTTTTATCGTCTATTGTTCGTCGTTGCTCGTGTTTGCTCTTCAGTTTTGGTTTTTATTCTAAAGGATGTTTCTCCTGTGTTTGCATGTATGAGTGTTTGTTGACGTGTGGGCATGCGCGCACGCACGTATTTGCCTGGGTGGCACTCCTGTGATGAAGGTCAAGTCCGAAGTTAGATGTTGCGCCGCGTGTGTGATTTGCATCGGTTTATTGAGTCCGAATAACACGTTGAATAAGAAAAGAGGACATGCTGAGGATGTTGTTGAGTCATGATCTATAGGAGTGAATTATTGATGTGATTAAAATTAAGCGAACATTCTTATGGAATGAGCTTAAGAATCCATTAACTAGGAAAGCAAGTTTAGGCAGAATATAATTCCCAAATACCAAACAGATACAAATTGAGCCAACAATAACTCATATCAGTTAATATAAAATCAACAAACACTATACGTACGTAAAGAGACATATAAATACGAACACTAAAGCTAGATTGCACGGCGTTTCAAGATTGCTTCGAGCTAAGAACACGAGGAATGCATCTGCAGGTACGGGAAGTGACATCTGGGAAAGCAAAAACTCAGGGAAAAATCAAAGCCTGTTTCATCCCAATTTGAAGGAAAGTGTCATCAGGGACGGCAGAAAAAAAAACTCTGGAAAAATCGAAGCCTGTTTCAACCCAATTTGAAGAAAAATGGAAGGAAGACTTCGAAGAAAGACCTCAAAATAGAACGAGAAAAAGGAGACGCCGTTAGCAGCAGGCTTCTTAAGAAGCGAAAGACTTCTCCTTCACACGTTATCAGCCACTTGCTCAAAATATAAAACCAGGGAGAAAAAGGCGATATAAAAAGACCAAATAATTCACTTTCAACGGAGCTTCTCATCTGAGAGGTAGAAACGTGGCTGAATCCTAAACTCAAAAGCCCTCTTTTTTCTTCTCTTCATTTCTTTCTTTCGCCTTTTTCGCCACACTCCCTCTTCGTCTTCTTCTTCTTCGTCTTCTTCTTCTTCGTCGTCGCCTTTCTTTGTCTTCTTCTTCTTCTTGCCGAAAGGAGCGTTGGGAAGGGGAAGGGCGGGTCAACCAGAGAAACGACCTGGAGTCCGTTGGCAGTCAGGGGCCAGAACGCTTCGCAAGAGGAGGTCTTGTCGGTCGATGTGCGCCTCCGCGCACGTATTATTACAGGGGGTTGATTTCCGAATTAAGACGCCCCTGGATATTTTTAGGATCCCCAAGTCCCGGAAAAGTAGGAGCAGAAACAAGGCTATTTCAGGTTGCGCTTTCTTATTTCGCCCAAGTTTGGAAAGGGACGAACTTTTAAGGCGAAAAACTTAAGTGGGAAAAAGTGAAAAAGTTTATGCCAGCAGTGTCGTACATGATTCATACTCGGCTAAAAGTGACAAAGTATAATGGAAAGGAAAGTGAAGATAGTTTTGCGAGGCGGTGTGCGCAGATTAGATGAAAATTCGTGAAATGGTAAAAGAGTTGGTGTTGAAACAGAATATATAATAAATATAGTGGAGAAAATACACGAAAGCATAGAAGCCTGCCCATCGTTCACTAAAAACGGGAAACCAAAACAATGCGTAATCTGGAAGGAAAACACGAGAGAGAAGAGAGAGAGAGAGAGAGAGAGAGAGAGAGAGAGAGAGAGAGAGAGAGAGAGAGAGAGTAGAGAAAAGTGACCAAATAATGCAGATGTTTTACACGTTAAAAATACCAAATAAAATAGAAACAGATTTTGAAAGAGAGAGAGAGAGAGAGAGAGAGAGAGAGAGAGAGAGAGAGAGAGAGAGAGAGAGAGAGAGACCGTGTGAGTGCCTGTGCCACAAACGACAACTAGAGAGACTCTGTTCGGAATACCATAGCTGGGTGTCGCTTCGGTAGCAGATGGACGTGTGCGCCTTCCACCTCTTACTTATTGATCACAAATGATTTACTACACAATAACTTATACAAACCCCGCACGTCATGCACGCAAATTATAAACAACAACCGCATGAAAACGAATTCATCATGACACCAGTGGACCTATAAAATTATATTTCTTGTAAATTAATGTCGTTAAACACGCAAGTATGGGTGAATATTCATACTGTATATATACAGGGACTACACACGCATGTGCATATGTGCGTGTGTGCGTGTGTGTATGTGTGTGTATGTGCTTGCGCGCTTGGAACAGAGCCGTGTGAAATTAAACTGCTGAATCGCAAAGATATTACTGCTGTGTCTGTCACGATTATGTTTGTAAATCTTGGATGAAAACAAAATAATGTTTAAGAGCAGCAGAAAATAAAAAAAAAAATTAACAATTTTCGCTATGTATTTTTTTGCTCATACAAAATGAGCGTAGAATTAATGGGTTGATATACATACTGTATATATGTGGGTGTGTGTGTGTTTATCTATGTCTAGGGCACTTTTGCTTATTAGCAACTGCTTAGAACTTTACAGATTTTTCTAAGATAAATCCATTTCCTACATTAATCCACATAATTGTTAATATTTGGAGGGCAATTATGTCTTCATAATAAGTAAAGCGATCTATACTTACATTTCCTTACTCGAAAGAGTATACAATAAACCCATCTCTGTCAGTTAAAAGTCAATAACTATACAAGTCAAATTTTTAACACTATTTGTTATTTGCTATACTCTTTATCATTAATGTATTTACTTATTCACATATTTCATTATTCATTAATGTACTTTCTTTGTTATATATTTATTTCCTTGTACTTTCCTTGTTATATATTTATTTCCTTATTTATATATTCGTTTATTTATTTAGTGATAACTTACAAAACTTTGCTTTTGATTAAAAATTATCTCGTAAAAAAGTCTGAGATATTTCTCTTCGTTAATGAATGAGTTTTGGCAAGTTGTCTCTCACTTCCCAATATAAAGCAAAAAAGAAAAAAAAAACGATAAACTTTTGCCGATTTGAAAGAAGAGCAAAGTTTTCGGATAATTCATCTTCCCCTGAATAACAGTGCAGCGGGATCAAGGTTTGGGGAGGGATTTAGAGACGTTATGAAACAGCTTGGTGTATAAAATAACATGAAAGATACTATGCAAATAAATACTGTAAAACTGCCAAGAGAAATTATACTTCCAAGGGTTAGTAATAAATTCCATTATTATTAACCCTTCAGATATATCCTATTAACTAGCAAACAGTTTACAGTAAACAGCAATCTATGCTCGGTGGATTCTGTGCCTAGTAAATTTACTTAAGAAAGTATGCATTTTGAGTCTGAGGGCAAATAATATCAAGTTGAACTCTTGAATTTATCAGTACAGCATTTCCATAATATAAACCCAATTTCAGTGAAAATGTACATCTTTCTTATAAGATGATATGGGAATTTAATGGACTTCTTCCCTATATCTTATAGACATTCAGCGCTGGAAATGAAATTCAGAAAAACATTTGTCACATATTATATTCACAATTTTCGCATCAATATTTCAGTTGTTTTTTAAACGGTGCTTATTGGAGGAACATGCGCATGGCTATCCTAAATTTTACTTTTAGATTGCAATACATTCGACCAAACATTACTATACATTCATATATATATATATAATATAATATATATATATATATATATATATATATATATATATATATATATATATATATATATATATATATATATATATATATATATATATATATATATATATATATATATATATATATATATATACATACATATATATATATATATATACACATACGTATACATATACACATATGCATATCTTGTAGTTGAATGTCACGGTTATCCTACTTCTAGCTCCAAAAGACACAAATTCGAATTCTAGTCTTGGTAGGGAAATATGAAATAAACAATATCCCTTCGGTTCGCTATTAATGGGTTATTTTATGCTTGATATTTGCAAGTATAAACACTTCATTCGTAAAACTGACAGACTAGTATACATACACACACGCACACATATATGTGTGTGTGCATACTAATCTGTCAGTTTTAAGAATGAAGTGTTTATACTTGCAAATATCAAGCATAAAATAACTCATTAATAACGAATATATATATATATATATATATATATATATATATATATATATATATATATATATATATATATATATATATATAATATATATATATATATATATATATATATATATATATATATATATATATATATATATATATATATATATCTTCAATAGTGCACAAATTGATGAAGACCGTTCAATATGACATCAGATTATTAAGAATTCCTCCATCCGTTTGCCCTTCATCGATTTTATTCGTCAGACCCTTTGACGAAAGCTTCACCAGTGCTCTTCTGAAATTAATAAATGAAGATAAAAGGCTTCCAGTGCTCTCTCCTCTCCGATGGAAATTAAATTTTTGATAATAAAAAACGAAAATTGCGAGAGAGATGCATATTAATACACGTAAATACCGCCAAGGGACTGAGTTTATATATATGCATATATATATATATATATATATATATATATATATATATATATATATATATATATATATATATATATATATATATATACATACATACATACATATATACGCATTTTACCATACGAAATATCTAAATAGAGACTGAGATTGGCCCTGAAATTTTCGGTTCACATTATTAAGAAAAAGTATTCAACACAAAAAATATTATACGAACAAAAATCAAAATCTCATTAAACAGTGATAACGCAGCAAACTGAGAAACTTTATGAAAAGTAATATAATATTTATGAATCAAGTTCTTTTTATAGACTACAACTTCTTTTCCATTTTACCGACTGAACTGAAGCGATATGATGCGATGACGTCAATATTTTATGAGGGACAATCTCGAGGGTTTTTAACTGATAATAATATCGTGTACTAACATTAAATCTGGACTGATATGAAGGACAGTAACTACCCTTTCCACAGACAAATTAAAATTTGTGAAAAAACAAATAAAACTGAAAACCTGAAACCCAATAAACGAACGTGGTAATAATGTCTATTACACTTCAATGTCCATCCAAATGAAAATGCGAGATTTCCGGAAAAATGTTGCGAATTGAATACTCAATTGAACATGTTCAGATTGAAATACAAATTGCATTAAGCCAATACTCATTTTATTTTTCTAAAAGAACTGACTGGTAGATCGTACAGAAAATAGACAATGAGAAATAATAATCAATGAATTTCACGTTCGTTTTTGCAAAGATGCGATTGCTTTTAACTTTACGGTGAGTGAGATCCCTATTTCACTTGCTACGTCAGTACCTTTTGGCCTCAATGTTTCTTGACGGACGTACCTTCTCCATGTCTAAGAAATATATAAATAACTCATACAGCAATCAAAACCGGCGATTTTTTTCTATATCCCTTGTAATACTGATAACAAAAAGCTAATGTCAAACTTAAGATAATTGAAATGAACAAAATTCTGTATATTCCCATGCCGAATCTGCCACTGTCAAAACAAAGCCGCGAAAATATAACCATCATTTCACTGTCAGAATACCATTTTCCCCTATCGTATATTTTCTTTCAGAAATGGATATTAGCGCTAATATCATACCCAGATGGTGTCGATTTGCATTGTTCAATGACTTTCAAGTTATTCGCTTCTCTTTCATATTTATGTTTAAAAATGGACTTTGTTGGGTAAAATATCCATGATATTACAGCATTATTTTTTGGTATATGAATATATGTATGTATGTATGTATGTATGTATGTATGTATGTATGTATGTATGTATACACAATATATATATTTATACATATATATATATATATATATATATATATATATATATATATATATATATATATATATATTAAATGACCCGTCGCCTGGTTCAGAAATATGCAATGACGGCCATTTTTCAAACTCCCGATAAAATAAGATCCAGCTGCCCGCAATTTGAACTTGAAAGAACTTGGGGGAACGAATGGTAGGAAGCCGAGCTCACTAAGTTATATCTTTAGCGGTGCGAATTCGCCGAAGTTCTTGGAATCTGTATAAAAAAAACTCCCCCGAACTATAAAATTGCTTATTTCCTGAAATAGTCTTTCCAGGTTCATAACGCCTTTGGGGTGAATTTCAGGTAAAGAATTTCATTCCTGATGTTAGTGTTCATTCAATATGAGGGAAAAGAATATTAGTGCGCTTGTGAGCCCATGCGATACATACAGATAAATAGAGATAGTAAATTGCCCATAGATTTTAATCATCTCTTGCGATCGCTACCAGTTCTTCGGCTTCATTGATAAGAGCGATTACTTATAAATTCCCTTTAATTAGAGAGAGAGAGAGAGAGAGAGAGAGAGAGAGAGAGAGAGAGAGAGAGAGAGAGAGAGAGAGAGAGAGAGAGAGATGATATCTGCAGTAAAGTGAATCTGAATTAAACTGCACCGATACCACTTGAAATCATACCGTACTGTAATTGTAGTTAGACCACATTGTGTCCGTGAAGTACATAACTTTATACACAGCAAAGCATTTGTGCTTTTGCTTGCAACTGGAAAGAAGGCATAAATGTTTATTGTACAAATTCATCCTGATGTGGATAGCCTTAATAGTAATGAGGCCGATAATGCAAGAAGTATCGCTGACAATGAGATAACAATGAAGGTGATATGTGTCCTTTATGTATAAATTTAGATCAAGTGGTCGAGTACATGCATACTTATAATCAAAATTCATTCGTATAGCTTATAGTAATTTCGATAAATTAAATATCAATGGTGGTACATAAACTGAACGTAAAAAATTGCAATCGCCTCTAAAGAGTTTATATTCTATAATGAAACCAACTTAGATCATAGACCCTCATAATAAAGAAGTACCAGGGAAAGGAACTTAAGTATCAGGACAATCCCTCGTTGCCCCCCTGGATGAATTCCATGGTAAATATCACGCAGACCAAAGAAACCCAGGAAAAAGGCCATATTGCTTCCTAAATTTCTGGTGTTAGCAATATAGGAAAACGTTTAGGAGGACTACGGGTTTTCCCGGCCACATTTCACTTATTTTTCCATTTACCTCCGTCACCAATGTTCCCTGGCGGCAAGTTTTCGATCACGTTTTTAAATGCATATTATTATTATCAGCTGTTGAGTGTCTGTGTATTTATGCGTTATAGGGAGTAAAGGGGGAAGGTTTGTACATACATTTATTCTAACAGATTATCAATAACACTGGCGCTCTAACAGTATTGATAATAACGACAAATACGCAAGTAAAAGCAAAAAATAAGAATATTGATGCTTGAATACAAACTGCAATATACTTTGAATATGAATTTCATAAAGCTCTGGCAATTAAAAGCAAGTTTGACGCACAACAAAAAGAAAAAACGTTTAATAGGTTTTACATATTACACATTTTAGTGCTTTACTTTTGCTGGGACAACGGAAGTTAATGGCAGCGCTTGTGCTATTATTTCCTAATATTGACAGTCTTAATTGTTCTGATGGAGATATTATTACCGGACATGCCGATAATGAATGAATGATGGTTGTTGTAGTAACCAATATCTACACTACAAAATTCAAGCTTACCGATACATAAATAGTTACACTACAAAAGTATTTGTAATAGAACTGTATAACCAATATTCCATAAAAAAGTGAGTATATGGAATATCACACAAAATATATGCCTATCATAAGTTCAGCAAACTGTGACTGACAATAATGACATAGACAAAAAAATGACATTGTTTCGAATTTTTTGTCCATAGCAATATCGGAAAAGGCAACTTACTCTACGGTAAAGATTTGCCACGTTTCACTTACTCGGCAATTTATCCCCCGATACCATGATGCTTTGGCTACAACTTTCTCGATCGTATTTCTTTATTCTTAATATCCATTTCAGAACGTGTCAACACAAGCTACATAAGTATACCGGTTGTTTGCAGAAATAATCCATTTTATTCTTTTCATAAATAATCTTCCGTTAAACGATACCTCCATTCTTTTCCATGGGGTGTCAATTAATAATTTTTGAAATATTGGAAAATAGCGACCATTAAAAAAATACGAAAAAACGAAATATATTGTCTAGACATATGTGCTCAAATACTAATCCCTTCAATAGCGAACAAAGTTATTATATTAGGTTCATTAAACTGAGTCTTTTAGTTTGGATCCATCAAAGTTAATGAAATATGTTTTAAAACGTTTTTAGAACGACGAAACTGTCTATTAGTTAAATATGCTCAGTTGAGTTTTTTTAAATGATATATGGCATCTTTTACTCGATACTGTAAGTATATACTGAACTGTAGTGCAATCTTTTGAATGTTTCTTTTTCTCGACAGGTATTAAGGTTTAATATGCTTTAGTCTTAATTTATAAACGCGAAAGGAATAAAATGGTGTAATTCCGACAAATATAATTATGATTTTCAAGTTAATTCTTTTAACACTTTTAGTACTAAATTTAAGCAGTTTAATTCATGTATAACAAGATGATGTATAAAATTCCTTTGTAAAATCAAGATGCTAAACTAACCTGTTTATTCTAATCATTAATCTGGAAAAGGACATATGTTTATCTTTCGTTCACTCTATTGAGTTACAGACCTAATTGTAACTCAGTATTGTTTACAAGAGACTTCGCGCCAGAGCATTTCACCATCTCATTATACTATAAGAGTTAACAAACTTATTACGGTCTCAAGTTCAGAGAAAAGAAAAGAGTTAACGCCACTCCTCTGAAAAGAAAGCAATGCAG
The DNA here is from genome assembly GCF_040412425.1 of Macrobrachium rosenbergii. Lineage (NCBI taxonomy): Eukaryota > Metazoa > Arthropoda > Malacostraca > Decapoda > Palaemonidae > Macrobrachium > Macrobrachium rosenbergii. Next base: position 30,858,184 of record NC_089760.1, read on the forward strand.
AAAAAGTCTGAGATTATATACAAAAAAAGGAATATTCACAACATAACAAAATTCCGTGATGATCAACCAGAAAACACCAATTTTCTCAACCACAGATCGACATCCTTCTTGACTGGCAGAAACCCGGTCTCTTTCCAAAAAATATTATGATTGAGAGCATGAAATCTTAATAAAAGTAAAGTCAGCGAAACTCAAGTCGAGTATATAACATGCGAAGCCCAGATGGGCTGACGTCGAGGCGCTATGTGACCAGCAAGTTAAAGCGCCAGAAACAGTCAAAAATCCTTCGAGAACCCACCGCCGCTTCCTCTTCTATCTGCTTCTGCTATGAATCTGGGAGGGTGTCGGTTTTCTCATTAACTGTTTGTATGTAAATCCTCTTATTTTGAACTCCCATGGGTAAATTACAATCTTTGTCATCACAATAAATTTTTCACGTTATATATATTATGCTGTAACTGACAATTAAATGAGAGAACTGAATTCCAGCTCACAAGTTGGAATTGAATTCGTGTCGTCTGAGTTGCAAGGCGAGAGAATTTAATTTCAGCTTTCAAGCAGAAGTCGTGAAAAATTTCGTACCTTGAGGGACATATTCTTTTACTTGATTAATAACATATTCACTAAAAAAAAAGGTTATCAGCTTCAAGTACCTGAACGGAACAAGTATCAAGTTATTGATTCTTCTGCGCCAACACCAACCTACCATTAACAGTCAGAGAGGAATTTCCATGGCAGAGGCTGTGTCTTAAGACCCAGCCATTATCTTTGTAGAGAGGAATTCCTGCCTACTTAGTATTTATGTCAGCTTCTCTATACAATGACGTGACTAGCCTCCCGAGGTCCTCCCCTTCCCCTCGCCCCTTAAGGGATTCTACTAGACTCTCTTGTAGTTCCCCCGACAAGGCTGCTTGGCTCTATCGCGGAACGCGAGTTGAAATGAATGAGAAAGAGGGTAATTTTGTAGATCCAACATATGTTTGACGTTTAGATATCAAGCTTACGTTTGCTAGGCCTGTGGATTGCCCCAGGCCTATTACACACAAAACCTTCTAGCTGTAAACGGGTACCAGCTTCTGCTAGGGTGGAGAAAAGAAGAGTGGGACTGGCAACGCTACCCGTAAAAACATGCTAGGAAATAGAAATGCGATACCCCTCTGGGTTAGAATACACACGCACACAAACACGCGCGCGCGCGCTCACACATACACAAATAAATAAATAAATAAATATATATATATATATATATATATATATATATATATATATATATATATATATATATATATATATATATATATATATATATGCACACATATATACATACATATATATATACACATATATATACATACATACATACATACATACATACATACATATATATATATATATATATATATATATATATATATATATATATATATATATATATATATATATATATATATGATTAGTCTATTATTATTCATATACGCTCTCTCATTTTTCCCTGTCTCGTCATAAAACCTGCAATTTTCTACTTTATTCCTAAAATAAGACCTGTTTTACAAACACCCTTTCCCTCTCAAACGAGAATTCCAGTTACCAATTATTTTAGTCATGGGCCATTTCACTTTTTTTGGGGAAGTATGCCGCTGGAAACTTTTGCCATCCAAAATGTAATAGTCTATGTTCTGGCCTGAAACAAAAACAATCTAGGGTTTAACGCCTGTCCTGATTTTTCAGTCACCAAACATTCCAAAAGAGAGAGAGAGAGAGAGAGAGAGAGAGAGAGAGAGAGAGAGAGAGAGAGAGAGAGAGAGAGAGAGAATAGC
>NC_089760.1:30862500-30875000 GCF_040412425.1 Macrobrachium rosenbergii
AAAACACGTGACATTCAACGGAATTTGTAGAGGAGACAAACAATTATCTTCCTTAAATATTAAAACTGGCAAACATTTAAAATCTTATAAAATTACTAACACCGACAAACTTATGGAAAACTCGAAGACGATATTGTTTTTGTATTATAAACCAAACAACTGTGTATTTTCATAGCATCCGAATTCTCATGAATTATTATGAGCTTTGAGACTAGAGGCGTCGGTGTTTGGCTTTCTCTTACTTATTATTCATTTTGTTATCCAGACTCATTCAGAATGAAGCAAACCGGTGCACTTTGATGTTGAAATTCATGATTATATATTTGTATCCATATCTTTAAATATGACATTTCAGCTCAGCTGAGATGTCAGTGGTTCTGTCTCGAGGCACCCCTGCCTGGTCTTATACAAGTCCCGGCACTCTTATTAGAAAACGATGTTTTTAATTATTTTGCATTAAATTCAATGTCATTGAGACAAAACTTTGTTCGTGGATAAACTGAAAATGAAAAATACTCGTCTATATTCTAATGATGCTTTGCCCAACGTAAAATTAATGACAATAAGAGCGTAACTGTGACAGTATTTAGAGCAGTTGCATACTAAATATATATGAATAATGAGCACTTTTTTTTTTTTGCATAATCGAAAAAAGCTAAGATGGACCACCCAATAAAAAAAGAGGATGTTTGTGCAAAAACATACAAAAATAAAAGTTTGCTGGTTACGCGTCTAAAACACATTCTTGCGCTCTGTTATAAACATGTGCTTTCTTGAAAACAACTCAAGATTTCCTGGTAAAAGCATAAATGTGTGTTTATGCGTTTGTTGCACTTTTTAAAGCAAAACGAATTTAGCGGTTTATAAATGAAACGCGCGTAATATTTAGAACACCTTTCATTTTCTTAAGAACTCATTTTTTATAAACATTCATAATTCGCTTTGTCTTCTATTAGAGAATAACATCCAAATGAAGTCAGTCTTAATATATCTAACAATTTTGCATTCAAAAACTCAAAAGCCAATAAAATTTGAATATGTATATTGGCGGGCGCATTGATGCCGAGGTACCGATACCACTGACACCAAAAATGAGAAAGAGAATCGATGGTGCAATAAATTTATCTATAGCTTTTAAAAGATTTATTTTTTTTTTCCTAAATATTGCGGCACCTCAGTCGATCACGTCACCCTTTGGTGTCGCGGCACACCGGCTGGGAACCACTGACCTAGTTGCGGTCATAACAGGTTCATTTATTCGCTGAATAGGTAAACGTAATAGTTCATTTATTCAGATAATAGGTAAAAAGCATAAGACTATCAAAATCAAGAAAATGAGAAAATTATATGTGAATGAAACATTCTATTCTTTTACCACCTACATTATTTTTTTTTGCCCATTTTCATCGACTGGTTTGAGAATCATACACAACATTTACGAATGACTGATCTGTACGTGTATAAAACAAGTACATATCTAATTATACAGGCATGTTCACATGCTTATTATGTGTATTTTTATGTATGAGTTTGTATGTGTGTTAGTCTCTGCATGAGAGAGAGAGAGAGAGAGAGAGAGAGAGAGAGAGAGAGAGAGAGAGAGAGAGAGAGAGAGAGAGCAGGTGCAAAAATGAAAATGAAAAAAAAAAGATACCAAAACAGTAGCAGATAAGTATTCTGGTCAGAGTTGTTCCTCCTTAGAGTCGCTGCCGAATTCATCTTATCTTAGACATCAACAATTTCACTCGAAAATTGGGAAACCATTTTGACCAGATCACCTTTACGTGAATAACATGCGGAAACACAAACTATGCTCTCTCTCTCTCTCTCTCTCTCTCTCTCTCGCCTCAAACAAAAGAGCAAACAAACATCATATGCATTAAATCATATAAGTCATCTCTAACACATAAATACACACATATAAACCAATTAGAGTTTTTAGTAGTTACTGTACTACTTTTACGGGGAACCCAGATTCGCTGTTATTCAAATCACACGAGCAATTCTCTCTCTCTCTCTCTCTCTCTCTCTCTCTCTCTCTCTCACACACACACACACACACACACACACACACACACCCACATCCACGTTTATTCTCAATGATGTTACAGAAAATGTACACATTATTTAAATGCGATGAATTAATTTAGATAATTTTCGCCATTTAAAACGAGAGATAGTTGCGTTGCTTCTTTCTAGAAAGCTCTCCTTCTAGCCCTTTTATTATAAGGAATATATTTCGTTTTATGGTTCCCATAAACCAAATCATCGCCCCTGTCGTTTTCCTTAATAAAACTGTCCTTTGTTCATGCTACTTTAAGAAGATTTTCCCTTTTCTCGTCACCGTTTAGAAGATTTTCCTTTCTCATTTTAAAGTATTTCATTGTACATAAGATTCCATTTCCGTAGTTTTCAATATGGAAATCTTTATCATTATTAGTTTAATATTAGAACATTTTCCCGTTCTTTTCAAATATTTCCTTCTTCTTCATTTTAAAGTATTTCATTACATTCCATTTCCACAGTTTTCAATATGGAAATCTTATCATTATTAATTTAATATTAGAACATTTTCCCTTTCTTTTTAAATATTTCTTTCTTCTACTCAAAGCGACTCTTTTCCATTTTTTCGCAATTTAGGTATTTTTCCCAACACATGATTTATTTCTATATTTGCTTGAAAAGCATCCTCCTTCTTATCTATTCTTATTTGCATGGATATTAAATTTCACTCTCATTGCTCTTCCGTAATTAATTTTGTAGGAATTTCCCCTCCAGTTTAATCAGAAAAAGCTTTCATATTTTCAAACGGAGCGTTCTTGTTCTTATTTTTATCTCTCTCTTCTCTCTCTCTCTCTCTCTCTCTCTCTCTCTCTCTCTCTCTCTCTCTCTCTCTCTCTCTCTCTCATCTTGAATGCTGAGAGTGATCTGATTTTGTTTTTAATTTAAAACCCTGTTATAAAGTTTTTTTAACAACTCTTGCTCTTCTTTTTTAGAACTTCTGGGATTATTTTCTTTTAGCCTTTCAGAATACTGTTCGTTACATCAACTTCTTCTTTCGCTAATAATCTGTATTATATTTTTTATTAAAACTGCATTTCTATCCATGACAAACAATTACTGTTCCTTTACTTTCTTCTTGTTTTTCTTGTTTTTACTTCAGTTTCCTTAATCCTAAAATTGACAAGTGGTTTATTCAAATGACATTTTTTAAAATCTAGTTATTCCATTTTTCCGTGAAGTTCTGAATATTAAAATTCCCAAAAGATAAAAAAAGAAACTGAAAGTCTTCTGTTACTCGAAACCAAAATGTCATAGCCTCTGAACGAAAGGCAGGGATGGAGTCTAAAATATGTGGTTATTATGTGCTGGAAAAAGGATATGGGCTGGAAAATGAGATAGTTATGGAATATATTATAAAAGTATGATAATGAGGAAGTACTTGACTGGAAATCAATAGGGAGACATAGTGACGGTTATATGGCAATAGATTAAGTGTTATGGTGCTAACGTAATGCTGGGTAGTTTATGGAAGGCTAAGATAGGGCAGGAATATCCTTAATGGCCAATGTTGCAGATAAGAAAATGATAAGAGTTAATTGGGAAGTAGTCACCATATGAAAGCGTGCTATAATTAAGAACAAAGGACTTAGGTTGTCCTTACAAATCGCTAAGGATAATCTAGGGCTGGCGAAAAATTTTACTAATAGAGAGTTTACTTAGGACACACCTATAAATTGATATAAACTTTCTTAAAGTAATATTGGGAAAATGCTCATTATTCGAAATTATAATATAAAAATGTAGATAAAAATATCGAATAAATCATTCCGCAAACTGCAAAAAATGTCACCTTGATTGATTTCACAGCAGAGTGTACAGCATGTTTGTATGTATGTATATATATATGCACGTGTGTGTGTTTATGTATGTATGTATGTATGTATGTATGTATGTATGTATGTATGTATGTATGTATGTATGTATGTATCTAATACGGGTGTGTATGTATGTGTATATGTGGGACATGTACGTGTGTATTTGTATTAAATATGGTAGGACCTCACTTGGTATCACTATTAACAACAAACAGCAGGAACAGTATCGATAGTATATGAGTAATGTAGTTTCAGCGCTAGCAGCGGCAGTAGTAGTAGTAGTAAATAAATAAAAGCTATTGCAGCTCTAGGTTTCAAAGTGAATCATGAAATCACATTCTTGAAGCATAATATGACTACCTGCATATCTAAATTATTAAGTGCATTTCTGTATGTGTTTATATATAAACATATATGTGTGCATATATATATACATACATATATATATACATATATATATATTGTATACATTGTATATATAAATATATATATGTATATATATATATATATATATATATATATTTATTTATATATATTTTTAGTAACGTTCAGAAACTAAACAAAACAGCAAATAACCCTTAAGAAAAAAAATAAATTGAAAATTTCATCCAAAACTCCCGCAACGTTTTGCAAAGTCTTTCATTTGCAATAAACAAAAAAGGGAAATCGCAGCCATCTTAGAAATCTAAAACCAGGAAGAAGAAAAGAGGGAGAGAAAGAGAGAGAGAAAAAAAGAGCCACCCTTGGAAAAGAGAACCGTAATTCTGTGTGAACCGAGAGCTGCTACTTCGAAGACGGAAGAAAAATCATACCAGAAAATATTCGGCATCTGAAAAATCTCTCTCCCGCTGGCTCGAGGGATGGAAAAATCGCCGCCGATCTGAAAATTCCCTAACCCTAGCGAGCGATTCTCCGTCCTCCTCGCTACTGCTGCTGCTTATTCGGAATTTCTCATTCCCGGGTATTTTCCTCTTAATCTGTGACACAGACTCGGCTGTGAAATGACGAGAACAATGGAGTGTTACGAGAAACACAACAACCACCCGAACCACGGGGGCCAATTAAGTGACGGAGGGGTGTCGTACAAAAGTAAGTGAAAGTGTCGTGTCTGAGATCTTTGTCAACATTTCCCTTTTTTTTTCTGATCAGTGAATCTTGTGTTCCGAGTTAAGATCAACAAATTTTATCTGTAGTTTCCATTATCTCACAGGTAAGTAAAAATCACACTGTTCATATTCGATATATATATATATATATATATATATATATATATATATATATATATATATATATATATATATATATATATATATATATATATATATATATATATATATATCTAAAACTTAAACTCTAAAAACATTGTGCGCTTCATTGATTGACAAATCTCGCCAGAGATAAGCACATTATTGCTATTTAGTTTCACCTAGAAATAGCAACTCTGTTACTAAGGTCATGATCACTATTAACAGATGAACTAGTATTAAGAAAAACATTACCACGAATAAAGACTGCATAGGCAACTGAAAAAGTATTCTTATTCCTTTTGATGCGGTCATTACGAAACGGTGAACATGTCTGCAAAAGGGCCTCGGGTGTTTTTTCATTCTCTTCAAAATGAGACAGAGCCATGAATGAGAAAGGAAAAAGCAACTGGGTATCTTTTATTACTCTTGACATTGCCCTCACTAAATAGCGAAACCTATTTTCGCCAGCTCCTAAAGTTTCATCTTGTTTCGAAATGAGATAAAGAAATCAGGGAATTTACAGAGCTCAAGCCATTCTGAATTCTACTGTAGATCAAAGAAGGCTGAAACTTTCAAGAAAATTTAGTGGTGTGTTACAAAGGTAGCGGGTCATAATGAGGCCAGAAACCTACGTTATAAGTAAAAGAGAGAGAGAGAGAGAGAGAGAGAGAGAGAGAGAGAGAGAGAGAGAGAGAGAGTCCTCTACCGAAGAGCTCGGCTTCAGTCTATAAATGCATCAAGGGACTTTGCTAATTAAGGCAGAGTTTCGTGTGCATTAACCCCGACATTATGTCATGCAGCTATAAATAACTCTCGGTGGAATATGGTCGCCAGCGAACTCTTTTAACCTGATGAAAGGAAATGAGAGTATTCGCCCTCTGAAAATAGGAGAGAGCTCAGCACAGAAAGTAGAGCTGTCATTTTCATATTTTCCTCTTGCGTTTGATTTGCAGTTCCATCCTGCTTTCATCTCATGATTGCTTGTTCTTTTTCCTATCTATCCGCTTTTCAATCTCGACACGCAATCGCTTCGTTCTGACTGTGACCACCTTACTTTTTCCCCTTACACTCTTTTATCATTTTACTCGTCTCTGTTTCTCGTTTTATTTCTTCTTATATTCTCTCCCTCCATTCATCTTCCTCCTTTTAAATGTTCATTCTTCCTTTTACACTTGTCTTAATTCTCATCGTTTTTTATGCATTAACAATTCCGTCCATTATGCACAGACGTTAATTTATGCTCTTCTTCCAATCACTTCATCTTCCCTTTCGGATTATTCTAATTTTTCTTACATTTTTTGCTTCCGAATTCGCAGTTACTTGGGTACTTTGATTTTCTGCGGATAATTGTTCCTCTTAAAATTTTCTTTTATCTTAGTTTTCATTGTTTTGCATATTAACAATTTATTCAAATCTGCCATGTCTAATTCTGGTTATTTTGTTGTCTGCTTTGATATATTCGTATAAAATTTCATTCCTGTCTACTGTTCATCAGTTGTCTATTGTGTGTTATTTTCATATAATCACAAATTCGTTCCGTTCCGCAAACACAAACACACACACACACACATTCATTCATTGACTGTGGGTCTCGCCGCAATCACGCTAATGGGGTCGTCATTCGCTCTTGAAACATGAAGCAGTTCTTTTATTTGGGAGAACCGGCGGACATATCCCCAATCAGGGCAAATTAATTACCTCTCTGTCATGCCGTACTAAATGGCGAACATCATAATGTTGGTAATTGCCATTTTAATGGAATTTCTGCCTTTTTCATTATGATTTAATAAAGATTCATTATGCAACCGTGGGTTACTCAGTTATTATTCATTAAAGGGGGTTGTTCGGTTCGTTTGCGGGTGTGGGTTCGTGTGATGGCTTGCTTGCTTTCAGTCAACTATGAAGCTTGGGAACTCGGTTTCTGCTTTCGTTGTTGCCGTCTCTTCGCCGTTCCAGACCTCCTGAGATTGGGCTAGTGCTGGGTGCTTGGGAGTTACCCAATAACATCCATAATTTTTGCGTATGAATGTTTTTTCCTCTGTCCTGCGTTAGAACAGTGCATGAAGTGCCCGTTCCTTTTGCTTATATACATTAAAATAAAAAAAAGTCAATTTTTTTATTTTCTTTAATTCGTAGAGCGACGTGAAGTCTCTTGTTCATTTCCAATTTCCTGCCCATTTAGTTAGATAGACGCTCACTCACCCAAAAAAATGGTCACGTTGGCTTCAGTGACAAAGACGTCTGGCGTTTACTGGTAACTAGACTAGATCCTTGTATATTCAAGACATGTAAATGAACTATATCCATTCTTTTAAATGAGGAACGCGCAGTAATAGAGTTGCACCGGCAGAATTGCTTCTTGTATATTTTCCTCATTTAAATTTCCCTTCTAGGAATTCACGTCTCCGGAGGACAATCCTCTCTAAATGAGAAACGAGCCAGGGATAGACATTGAATAATTTTATGTCATTAAGTCAACGTACGAAGAACACGCACGCACTTGCACGTGGACATGCAATGGTGCAACACACCGAAAACATTAGGAGGCAGAGAGTTACCGAAGATAGCTCGAGAGTGCACCTCACGGGGTGCACTGTAGGCATTACTAAAGGTTCTTTGTAGCGTCCCTTCGGCCCCTAGCTGCAACCCCTTTCGTTCCTTTTACTGTACCTCTGTTCATATTCTCTTTCTTCCATCTTTCTATCCACCCTCTCCTAACAATTATTTCATAGTGCAACTGCGAGGTTTCCCTCCTGTTACACCTTTCAAACCTTCTTACTGTCAATTTCCCTTTCCAGCGCTGAATGACCTTATAGGACCCAGTGCTTGGCCTTTGGCCTAAACTCTATATTCCATTCCATTCAAAAGATTATACCTAATAACTGTGAAGTGTTTTCGTACTGGTCTGAATTTATAAGAAGTCCTCATTTGTAGGAATGGTTAGAAAAATATAAATGTCGCTATCCATACATTGTAGAAGACAAAAGTTCTTGAAAAAACCCGAGAGGTTTTCAACTTAACCATCTCCAGTATGTAGCTGGGGAATGTACTTATTTTCCATATACTATGCTACCCTTTAGATCCTTCAAGGAAACACTTAAGCCAGTCAGGTCTCTGCACCAAATGTTAAACGTGACTGTCTTCCCGTAATTGTGGGCGTGTACTGAAGGTTCATTGTTAACGGTCACCCTTTTAAGTGTCATTTCAATCCATTTCTATTATTTTCTTTGAAGTTCAACTTTATTCTATTTTCGTAACCTTCTTCCACTTGTTCTCTTCTTTTTTCATCCGGTGTTCGTCTGATACAGACATCAAAATGCCCGTCTCAAAGTTACGATAAGCGCATCATAATACCGATCCCAGGAGTTCAGATGAGGGCATGAGAATACTAGTCTCATGGAGATTCTAAATTCCCTTCCTTCTTCTGCTTTCCTTGATTCCTATTTTAGGAGATGGGTCATTAGCTTCGTCGGGATTAAGCTTTATGTTTTAATCTCCCTTCTTGTTCTTTCTCTTCCTCATCAAGTTGTGCCACATATAAAAAAAATAACAAGAACTGAAAAAACAATGTTTTCAAATCTATTTTGACTCTATGTACAACAGTTCGTCTATACAGGCTGCAGTCGGTCACCTAATTTGTTCCATTCAAAATCAAACTAATGATATGATACCGGAGTGCTCAAAGTCATTTTACTGGTACTATGGCAGAAAAGGTTAATGTGTCAAAATCATTGCTCCAAGGTGGCAGGTAATATTGTACAGCCTTTTTTGACAAATTATAGGTGTAAGTAAATCTGTGTGAGAGAGAGAGAGAGAGAGAGAGAGAGAGAGAGAGAGAGAGAGAGAGAGAGAGAGAGAGAGAGAGAGAGAGAGAGAGAATTTTTCGTTGGGTCAACTCTTGCTCTTGGCCAACTACAAAATTTCACGGGGCTTGGAGCTAGAACTCTTATAAATGCGAATTTCTTCTTTAGTAGGTCACAAGAGGAGAGAAAAAGAAGGAAGTTAATTAAGGGTATTAGAGAAGGTAGAAGGAGTCCGTGTAATGGAGATTAGTTTCTAAAGTAACTGTGAAATTTATTTGTAACCTTATCGTGAACAATACGCCATTTTTGGGATTTTATTTTAAAGGTATTTAATTCCTCGGATTATATACGGTCTTGAATTCTCTCTTAAATGTAGCCTTAGCTTATGACTTTGGCGAGCACTTAGACCCTATTTTAAGTCTATCCTAAATTTCCAGAAAGCGGAGAATTTCATTCCTGGTTTCATTCAATTTAATAAAAACTAACCCTATTTTTCTTCGTTGTAGTAACCCGGACTTTCCATCAGTAGTTTATTCTGTGTTTCTAGCATCATTTTCATCCTGACTTCTTGTATTGGTGCATCTCGAACTTTTCTTCTCACCACCTTCACTATTCATCACCCTCCCATAAATGGGATTTCTCTTTTCAGTGCGTCTTCGCATCGTAATTCTAAAGGTATCCTGGAAGACCGTGTCTGATTTAGAATTCTCAGAACTATTCAGTTCTTAGAGTTGAGGTGTACAAGTGTAAATAACAGCCCATCCGCATTTCTCTTATTCTGGGTCAAACTTTTTTTCAATTCCAATCTGGCTTCCAAGCGTTGAATAACGAGTAATGGTGACCAATCTGCGTCGCAATAGTTAGGGTAGATCAATTGCTCTTTGGCCAATTTATTTCAAAGTTGTTTAAGAGGATCAATGAGTGCAACTAGAACGTGCTTTGAGGAAAAATTTTATACAAAAGAACTGCTTTGTATATCCTGGCATCAAAGTTAAAATCCCTTGAATAATTATTCAACTGCTGATTGTAGTTTTACTTCTGTTGGGCTCTTGTTTTAACATATTTATCGCATCATTCCTTTGAGTAGTTATAAACATTTCCATTTCCTTTGGTTTCTATAAATATTTCCATTGCTGGCTGGATAGCTAATTGCAACGAAAGGTGTGAATATCCAGTTTTTACCATCGAAATAGATTTCGATGAAAAATATTATTTCCTGTTGATACATATCATACCGTCATGTTACCATAAAATACAATAGTAAAATTTTAATATCATAAGACGGTATCCATATTTCTTTACTTAGAGATAATGGTTTGGTTAAGAAGGACTTCTGTAAATCTATAATGTTTTTTATTTGTTCTCCGTGTGAATTTTGTCGAATTTTGAATCATAAGAAACCAGAGTAAATTGGTAAATCCAAAAATCAGAACGAGAAACAGATAAAAAAAAAATCAACAAAAACGGCCACCTAACGTCACAAACAAAAGCACGTCAGATCCAAAACGATAAATAAAAGAGATCTGATCAAATACCTAAAGCGATATAAAAAAGGGATGTAGAATCGAATTCCCTTTCATCTATTCCGATTCCACACAAGTGGACGTGACACCTTCCCCATTAAAGATCTATTTCGAGGACGGATCCTCTTCCTTCCTGGGCCGCATTAGCGCGCACGACAGAATCAGATATCTACGAGAGTAATGTCTCTCTCTCCTTCTCAGCTGGACCGAGTGTATGGCTTCTTAGTTATTCATAGAAGCCGAGTCTTTACGAGTTCAATTTATTACCGAGACGCAGAGAACGACCCCAGGCGCTTTTGACCTCGTAAAGATAGTGGACCGCGAAAAAGGAAGCTGAGAAAGAAATAGATATATAAGTATATATGTGTTGTGGCGATCACATACGCTGCTAAAGAAAGTGGCTCTAAATCTGAGAGAGAGAGAGAGAGAGAGAGAGAGAGAGAGAGAGAGAGAGAGAGAGAGAGAGAGAGAGTTTCTCAGTTCAAAGGGAGGTATCGGCTTTTATCGTATTCTCAATTTACTTATCCAGGCCAAATTTTTATTTTCACTTCGCCCCCTGGAGTTTATCCATTATGTGAAAGCTGCGTCACAAATCTTCACTCGGAGATTTTTTTCCCTATCTCTTTTCCCTGTCAAAGAAGTTATAAACTATACAAAATATAGACCTTAAACTGTTTATCGTTTTTTCCGGAAGTAAATTTATAGTAAAGTTATAGTGAAAAAACAAGAAGCGCCAAAGAAACATATATTAAGTCAAAAGTTTAAATTTTTACTTTTCTTAAACAGATAAATTCCAATAATAAGCACTCAGACAAAAAGGAAAGACTGAGCAAAAGAGAAAGATTATGGTATATCAGCTAAGTGGAAAGTCTGAATTACACACTTTTCAGCAACCTATTACGGGAAATTCTTTCCACTTACCTCTCAAAATACTCTGATTTATCCCTCCACATTCTTCTCATTCTTCTAATATTATTCTAATTCTTTATTCTAATTCTTCTCACGCCGCATATACTAAGCAAACATTTCATCTCAGTAGCTTCAACATTTTTTGTTTAGTGGCCATTCAATACATTCAGGTTAATTAATTAATACTGAGTGCTACCGTTTTGGTATAGTAAGCAGTAGTACCTGGACACTGCTGCCTTATGCTTTGTATCCCAGAGCAGAAGGGCACCAACTGCAGGATTATGCACCCAATAACGGATGGGTCTCCCCAGTGGCTACTACATCGCTCGGTCAGACCACTTTCTGAGGGCTGTTACCACTGTGGTGGGGTGTTACAGCCAGGACAATGCTACCCTAGAAAGTTCTAACAGTTTAGGGTACAGATTTATTGGACATCAAGACGGAAGAGCGCCTAATAATAAGTTGTGAACCCCTTGGTAAGAGGAAATGCCCGCTAAATGGCGTATGATCTTCCTCTACTAGGCCAGTGGGGATCACGCGTTTCATTCCTTTGGGATTTTAAAAATAAATATAAATTGTTAGCAACCTAGCCCACTTTACCCTGTGTGGAAATCACCAAATGGCCAGGGCACGGAACTTGCAGAACCATACCCTACGTAGATATTATAAAAATCAAAGATATGAAATTAACAATATATATATATATATATATATATATATATATATATATATATATATATATATTGAGTGTAGAGGAGCGTAAGGTTAGCAACCTCATCCTACCGAGAATTACAACTAACGTCCTCTGAGGAAAAGTAAAATAGTTAGGGAAGCAAAAAAATAGATAACATACATATAAGCTAAGAAATGAAAACGTTCGCAAATAAGGAGCTGTCTATTTATACAGAGCTAAAAAAAGAAGACATATAAAAGGAAGTACTATCAAGGGTGCAAGAAAAAGTTATACGTCGAAGAGTATACTTTAGAAAGTGAGAGAGAGGAAAAAAAAGGGGGTGGGGGGAATTCCGCCGGAGACCAGAAAATGAGGACGCAGGTGACTGCAATAGAACCATGACAAAGAAATCGGGGAAAAGAAAACGGGAGGAGGACGAGGAGGAAGAGGAGAAGAAGAAGCAGCCC
>NC_089760.1:30877500-30887500 GCF_040412425.1 Macrobrachium rosenbergii
TGACCACCTACAGAACATGGGCTACGCTAGGAACCACAACACAAAACTCGCTTCTCAAAAACTATACACCAGACCTTGGTAGCCTGGTGTAAGTGGCAACGGGTAACAATATTGAAATGAGGAGCCAACGGACTGAATGAGCGAGTTTCATTGCCGAATAAATCAGAGACAGAATTCCTCTATATGCGTGACCTTATCTTTTCCAAACTAACGTTGCGTGACTGCTTACCGTGGCTAACGGGGTGTGTCCCTAGAGCAGAAATTGGTCGTTGAGGGAGAACTTATTTAAGGGAGGGCAAAGGCTATCACTGAATAAATATACTTCGCCCTTGGTTTACAAGTAATTCTGCCATTTGCGCAGCCTCTCCCTTCGCCTTGTTTGATAAGACGGTAATATCTTGTCTTTGCTCTTCCTTTGACAAGTTAATCCCGTCCCTGGTTTTTTCTGCACAAGGCCGTTTTTTCTTTTGATCAGTTCTGACTTTTCCATTGTTGGACGGGTTGATCTCTCTCTCTCTCTCTCTCTCTCTCTCTCTCTCTCTCTCTCTCTCTCTCTCTCGTTTAACAAGCCAATTCTCTTCTTTTGTTCTTGTTTGAAAGTTGGTTTCAAACTTTCGTTTGTTTGACAAGACAGTTTCGCCTTACGCCCTTGCTTGAGAGTCCAGTCTCCCTTTACGCTTGTTTTGCATGCTAATTTCATACTCATCACTTTTCTGACGTTTGTTTCCCCTCTTTTTGTTTGTTTAACTGGACAAGTTTTCTATTTCTCCTTGTTTCCAAGCCAGTTCCTCCCTCTGCCTTGGTTCGACAAGTCAGCATCTCCCCTTGCGTTGCTTGAACAAGCCAGTTTCCTCTCTGACTTCGCCCAAGCAAGGTTCTCCACGCTGCCATGTTTTAGCCTCCCAATCCTTTTCTATGAAGGTGCTTAACATTCAGGTTACTTCTTGTGGTTTTGTTTGACAAGCCAATTTCTCCTGGGAGTTTTTGACAAGCCACTTTTTCCTTCTCGTTGTCTGATGAGCCAAATCCTCCTTGTGATCATGTTCGACAAGCAATACTTCTCGCTACCCTTGCCCGTCAAGATGATTTTGCTTTGTCCTTGGTGGACAAGCTAGTTTCTCCATTTTCTTTGGCTGAAATGCCAATTTATTTGGATGCAAAGGTCTAACAAACAAGAAGTTATATCGGCCATTTGCCATGAACTTCTGAATGCACAGTTGCGTCTAAGGTTTTATGAAATCATAAACGAGTTTCCAGGAAGTTAATGACAATAAATACCGATTGGTCTTTCGTCCATTTTACTATCTGCTACACACATGCCGGTCCCGAGCCCGCACAAAAAAGTAAGACTGAGTACAAGCTGTAACCCCCTTGCTGTAACTTACAACCTACCTTAGAACATAGGGATCAATGGGTCTTTTTACTATAAGAAATAGAATGTCTTGGGTATACCTGTTTTGGATTAGGTCCCTGTAATTTAAGATCCTCAGTCACCTATGACTAACATGGCTAACCCTTCTGGCTTTTAGGTACTCATTACAGTTCACAACAGACTCCTAATATCCGTTGCAAATTCTGACCACTGATATTTAGGAGGTTGTAATCCCATTACCCTGACCCACCAGTTTATCAGGGTGGAAGGTGAATTGGGCAACAACGTCTGGCATTCATTGATGGTCCCAGTCTAAATACTAATGGACCCAGTGAAGCTTAACAGACAATAAGGTCAATCAGCTTTGAACATTAGTGTGCCAATGGTCAATAGCACGAGATTTCCAAATGCTGATGGAAGTTTCAGTAACGGTGTCATTGATGTTTTTGTTGTTTCTTGTTTTTTTTTTTTTCTTTACGAGGAATGGCCGTTAATCCTACGTACAATCGCTATGATCCATCTGAGCTTTGAACCGGTGTGAGACTTTGTGCATTTTACTTTGGTAGCCAGACATAAGATTTATTTGTTGTTTACGTAGCCATTGATGTGGTAAACACGCTAATGCATCTAAAAGTGATAAATTGCCAACATATTTACTCGCATTTTATTTTTGGTAAGTGACATTCACTTTTGCTATAAAACAAGATATTTAAAAATTGACTTTATCACTGTGTTATCTTGATAAAATGAAGGTAAAATTTTATTCCTATGAATATTTATTTCACCATCAAAATCAATTTCACGCCTTCTGAATGAAATTCGTTTCTTTTCATAAATTCAAAGACATATCTTAAATTACTATTGAGCACTGAGGACGAGAGAAACAAAGTATCAGAAATGACAATCCAATATTCCATTAGCGCAGGATCTAAGGATTTTGTAGGTATGGGGAGAGGAAGGGATCAATCCCTCATTAGCCCCTCATTTAAAATGGAATTAGAGACAAAATCCATCGTACAGACTTTAATACTCTTACTGTGTTTTACGTAATGGGACGACGTTCTTTTCCACTTGATCCCTTGAGAATCAAAGTTCTCGATTTAATTAAAATCTCTGCCTGTTATCTGATTCATTGCCTATATACGGATTGCTGGGATTTTTATTTGTCCACTCAGCAGGTATTCGGTAAGACCTACCCACTCAGCAGTGCTGTATGCGGGCGGAGTTTTGAATTCGACCAACCCTTACTTTTAAAACGTTAAAATACTACCCCCTCGTTAGAATCTTACCCTTCCACATACGCCCGTGTGAATACTACCCCTTCCCTACATATACATATTATATAATTCTACCCCCACCCTCGCAACTAATTGATTGTGGCGTATATTTACGTACAGGAATGCTTTAATGTTCTCGAATTGAATATAGAATTCAGGCCAAAGGCCAAGCCCTGGGACCTATGAAGTTATTCAGCGCTGAAACGGAAACTGACAGGAAGTAGGTTTGAAAGGTGTAACAGGATGAAAACCTCGCAGTTGCACTACGAATCAATTGTTAGGAGAGGGTGGAAAATAAGATGGAAGAAAGAGAATATGAAAGGAGATATAGTAAAAGGGACGAAAGGGGTTGCAGCCAGGGGCCGAAGGCACGCTGCAAAGTATTGGCTACAGTGCAACGCATGAGGTGCACTGACGGCACTAGACTCCCTGCGGGGTTTAATGTTCTCGGATGCGTGGAGTGTCACGCGTGACTTTACGAAATGTTATTCATATTTCCTTATCCCTATGGTCTCTTTTATTGGAGGCAATTTACTTTTTATCTTCGCCCGACTTGAAAAAGCTTTTACCTTTCACCAATATGCCTCCATAATCCTTTCCCCTTGTCTTTGTTCCATTTCTAAGCTCGCTAATTATGCTCCTTGCTCTTCACGTGTTTAATCATCCCGCACGTAAGAAAAAGTGATCAAACATACTTGAGTTTCGGTGTACTAAGAATACAACGATAATTGGACGTATTATTCGCCGGATTATTATCTTAACTACCCTGTTGGTATTCCATATCTAAGTAAATCACAATTCTCGTCATGACCGAGGCAGCTAACTGCGCCAATTAAGCTAATCAACCCAACACTTACAGCTTATTCAAGCATATGTATAACCTTTCCACAAGTTAATTAGGACATTATAGGGGATGGGGTTCTTTCATAGCCTAATAAAATGCTATTACCCAAAACTATACTACGCTATGTACCGGATTATATTATGGAGTTAAATATTTAAGAATCAGGTTAACGATAAGCTCAGAAGGGAATAAAATAAGAACAGAAGGATAAAAGAAGTGGTAATAATGCATAGGTCAAACTCAGTAAGGAATTTATTTTGCCAATAAGTGACGAAATAAAAATGTAGCATTACTAGTATTCACAAAACTGTATGTTTGCCCAATTGCCGTTATCTGTACGGAGAAAGATAAGCGCGTATTTTTTTTTTCTAGAAAAATTCCTATATGGCACCCTAGGAAAAAAAAAATATATATATATATATATATATATATATATATATATATATATATATATATATATATATATATATATATATATATATATATATATATATATATATATATATATATATAAAGAAAAAAATTACTACAAGGCAAATTAGAGTTGGAAAACTTTTTCTCTTTGAAAATTAATTTGCTCTTCCTTTCCCATCCGGATAAGGATTATGAATTAGATCTTAGACCTTCCTGACCCACTATTTCTACCTTTTTTTTCTGTGGATGGGATATGAAGATGGGCATATCCACCTCCTAGTAATTTTGAACCTATGTGGAATTTGAAAACTTTCATCATTCAGTTATGATTAATCTACAATTAAAATGTAACTGGAGTTCTTTCTGTTGAGTTCATGTTGAATGCTACTTCAAAAACTGACTTGAGACGAATTCATCAATAAAATGATGACGACTTCTTTAATTATTACGATTAACAAGACTTTTGACGAGTCATTCCTTATGAAAGTGATAACGACTTCTATAATTATTAAGATTAACAAGACTTTAGACCAATCAGTCCTTACGCAAGGGATAACTACTTCCATTATTATCAAAATTAGCATACGCATAACTTACCTTGTGCTGCTGAAATCCCTCGTGGGGACTGACTCTCGGATTTCATTACACGCTGAGACGAGTAATTCGAGAGGCTGAATCAGAGATTCGGGGCAACGCCTGGAAAAGAAAAAAAAAGTAAAAACTCCTGATAAAAAACATCCTGGATCTCAGTAAACAATGATGGGGAATGTCTTCAGCCGTTGATTTAGTAAGAGCTGGATAGATAAAGCCATTCTTTGTAACAGGATGAAGGAGTTATTTTCCAGGTCTACAATGAAAGCTGCTTTGAAAGCTGCTTTGAAAACTTTAAGTAAAAGGCAGTCAAGCCGAGCAACGCTGAGGGTGCTCTATACGTAAGAATGAAAAGAAGGTCTCCTCTCTTGGGCAAGGAACTGCAATGCAACAGTTCCCAGTTCCAAAGTACTTTATGTGAAGTTTACTGATTAAACTTCAGTTTCAATATGAGTTTTGGAATGAAGATGGACACTCCTATGGACCCCCACAAACCATTTTAAAAATGCACGCTGAGCCTAAAATATGAGAGAGAGAGAGAGAGAGAGAGAGAGAGAGAGAGAGAGAGAGAGAGAGAGAGAGAGAGAGAGAGAGAGAGAGAGAAATTTAATTTATTAGCTGGGCTTTTACCGACACATCTATGAGATCTCCCTTAAGCTCACATTCATGAGATTAATTACGACTCTTTTATGTCACTTCTTTAAATTAAGTTTTTGAAAGGGAGGGGTTGGAGATGTTGCTATCTCTCATTTCGCATGCTAATGGGAGTTGTTTCTCTTATCGAAAGACTAATAGGAGATATTACCGCTTGTCCACAATCTAAACATTTATACCTTTACTCTGGAATTTCACAAAAACTGTTTTCATAGCCTGCGAGGCAATACATCTGCATCATCTTACTGAAGATTTAATCATTACTAAAGCTTTTTTTTATTATCTATGGTTGCGTGGACTATCTCCCTTATGTTGAGGTATATAGTAAAAAGGTTAAACTTATTTTTGTTATCAAATCATCGATGGTTATTTTTATGATAATGAAAGGAAATTGCGTTCATGTCGAGGCTGATGAAAGACGTTCCGTTAATTAGAAAGATAACACTATACATCCAGGCAAAAGGTTATTATATTCATCCAGTTTAAAGACACAAATGTATAACTACCAGTCTGACGAGACATATCCCGTAATCTAAATGTTGGTACAGCTATTTCTATCATTTACGAAATAACAGCATTTATTTACTCAGCCTAAAAGATAGCCAGAGGAAACTGCTCTACCCTAAAGGTTGATAAGAGCCATTTCCCTAATCTTAAGGCCATCTCATTTCGTTTCTTTCCCCGAGGTGTGAGAGAGAGGGGGAAGGGGTGGGAGCGGGAGGGATAGTGCAATAGCTCTCAAACTTAAGCCTCCGTGGTCTTCTCTGAATGGCAATTGCTCCCTTAAATCAGATGCAGTTCGCCCTGCGATTTCATCTTAATTAAAGAAGAAAAGAGCTATTTTCTCATTAAGGAATCCTTCAATTTGAAACTCGAGTGAATGCGAGGATTTCCCAGATTTAAAAGTCGTAAGGAATCTTCTTCTTTTGGGAATATTATATCCGGCGAGTGCTTCTTCGCCCTTGGAGTTCTCTCCTTATTCCTTGAGGATGTTGGCCTTGTTTTCAGCTGGGTGTTTTAGGTAACTTCTATTAGTATCAATTACAGTTATCATTATTCATTTTGTCAACGTTAAAAAGTATTTATATGATTTTATAGCTAAAATTTCACGTATGCAAGAATTCATGCGTATGTTATAGTTTTTCCTATTTTCAAGCGTATGTTATCTGTCATAATACTAGAAATCAACAGCAAAATACTCAAACAAAAAAGCAAGTTAGAGAAACCTCTAGATGTATGCTGAACACTTAGCAATTCCTCCACGAGGAAACGGAACGAGATAAGATGAGAGGAAAGAAAGGAGGAATAAAAGAAAACGCCAGATATACTTTTTTATCCTCCTGGTCAATTTTAACACCGTCTCAAAGTTGGAAAGAGGTAGACAGGCGAGTCTGGCAAAATCACGCTTGGTCACTGCGTGAAGGGCGTTAATGGACTTTTCTTACGTGATGCCAAATACGCCTGCTAAAAAGAGGTAAGTTAAAGATCAAAGAAAGGCACACGAAGGCAGAGAATTCCACGTTCTGGAATTGGATGTAATGCACGTTGTTTTAACATATAAACACCATTCGTGATCGTGTTATAAAAGTTCATTCACTGAACAGAAATAATTAGATGAAAGTGATTCACAAAGAAGCCCTGGCCTTCTACTGCTGACTATCCTTAAAGAGAACAAGTCATTAGAGAGAAGTGTGCCCAGAGAAATGAAATTCGCAAAACAGAGTTTGACATTTTTAAAGCCGAATGATCCCACGAAGAACTTGTCAGTTGCCTGTGCATCAACAAAATCAAAATACCAGTTCAAGAGGAACTCCAGACAAGGTAGACTCTTAATGCTATAAAGCCTGACAGATAACTGATCGTTAGAATGTTTTACATAAGAACAAAATCAGAATAGCCACCCTGAAAACCATAATTTCAAAATCCAGCTGAGAGAGAGAGAGAGAGAGAGAGAGAGAGAGAGATATTTACAAATAGTAAACACTTAAACCCATTTAAACCTTTACTACTGACATCTCCACCAAAAATGTTAAACACTTACTTAAATATAAAAAAAAATACGGATCTAGAGAAAAGACAGAGAAATGAACTCGAAAAGAGAAAGTCAAAAGACAAAAGCGAGATTTCTCAAGCTCTTGTTTCCTACGCTGCGGCGTCGAGGCACAGAATGTATGAAATAAAAATGATGAGCATATGCTATCTGTTGCCATCTCCGGCATCTGACTTTCTGATCAAGAGACAACGCAAGAATTGAGTTCGTTTCTGGGCGTCAGTGCCAGGTGCCGTCTTTAAGGATGGACTGAAAATTGAAACACCCAGCTTGTTTCTCCAGAGGCGAATAAAAGAGAGAGAGAGAGAGAGAGAGAGAGAGAGAGAGAGAGAGAGAGAGAGAGAGAGAGAGGATGATAAAAAAGAGACGAAGGAAGGGAAGGAAGTTTAGCTAAGAAAGAGGGGAGAACATTCTAACGATGCACAGCAACAAAATGTAAAAAAAGACAAAGGAATAATTTGGGTTGGAAAACGAGGTTAATTCTGTAAATACTGAGGGATCAGGAGAGATTTACGCGAGGAAATGATAATCATAAGAAAGGGGTTAATACACACATCGCGTTAAGGGACTAAAAAGGGGGAATTACCAGAGCAGAAAAAAGACGTTCAAAGAGAAAAGATTTCATCAGCAGGAAAGCACTTGCCTCAGAAAAAAATGACTTGCCATTTAAAAGACACCTTTTCAATTTTAAAAGACAACCCTTGCCCTTTAATACATTAATTCCCCTTTAAAATACAACTAGTTTTTTTAAGTTTATCCTCCCTAGTTCAGGAGCTTTTTGTGCCTTTTAAAAATAACCCTATCACGTTTAAACTCGCAATAATTGCCTTTGAAAATGCCAGTTCTTGCCATGCAAATGAAAATCGTTTATAAGATAACCCTTGCCCTTGAAAAAGTAACCATAACTTGAAATTAATCGACTTTTATCAGTGAAAAGACAACGAAGAATTTGGAAGAAAACCTTTGCTACTTCGAAGCATAAATCTTGACTTTCAAAAGACAAACCTTGCCTTTGCAATGGCAAACTTAGCATTTTTAAAAAACAACCTTTTCATTTAGAAAGATTAGCCTTTCATTTTGAAGAATATCCTTGACTTTTAAAAGAGAAATTTCATATTTTGACAGATAGCACTTGGCTTTCATGAGAAATTTCTCGTATTTTAAGATGCAAGGAACATAAATAGTCTTGACTTGCGAATGATATTCAAAATTAACTTCGGTATTAGTGCTACAAGGACTAGAAAGGAGTTAAGTCTTTCATATCCTAATCAACACGGACTGATAAAGGTTTCACACATCCAGATTAGCAGGCGAATTCACCATCGGTTGAGCTATTTTGGTATTGATGGAAAGAGAAAGAGGGGGAAGGGAGACTTGTAAACAGACAGACAGACTGCTAACTACAACGACAAATACAGACGGTGAGGCACAAATTTCCAGCGTTTAGACTTCAAAATTAAGTCCAGATACAAAGAGACGGCGCGACAAACAAACAGGCAGTCAGAAAGATAGACAGACAGGCTGGGACAAAAACAGAGAGAGAGAGAGAGAGAGAGAGAGAGAGAGAGAGAGAGAGAGAGAGAACCAAACAACGCGGACATATAGAGGAAAACTGCTTTGTTTTTCTAGCTGAAAACTAAGTTTATCTAACTAGAGGTGGTGAAAGTTATTACTGCCTACTAAGAAAGATAAACATGAATTCTAGGAAAAATCCTAATTTTTACTACTAATAAAACTCTCCGTGAAGCATAAAACAAGGTCATGAGACTGAAAATGAGGAAAGATTTGAAGATCTCTGCAGATAATGAATTCTTTACATGGCTACGGGACGTGCTTTAGAATTTAAGGCGATTATCATGTGTATTGAATCCCATAATGCCAGATTTTTTTATCCACTAGAAAGGCCTTTGAAAAATTGCAGTGAGAGAGAGAGAGAGAGAGAGAGAGAGAGAGAGAGAGAGAGAGAGAGAGAGAGATTCTCCAGCGCAACTATAAGTTTTTAATCAATCACATCATTTTGGACAGAGAGAAAGAGAGAGAGAGAGAATTATCCAGTGTAATTTCAAGTTTTCAATTAATCACCTCAGTTTGAGAGAGAGAGAGAGAGAGAGAGAGAGAGAGAGAGAGAGAGAGAGAGAGAGAGAGAGAGAGAGAAGAGGGGGCTGGCGTTAGGGTTGTCACGAAACAAACAGTCAAATAAAAACCCTGAGAGAAAAATGGCAAGAAAAATGATACCCTTTCCACTCGCGGAGAGAGAAAGAAAAAGCTGGGAAGGGAACACATACGTGGTCGTATACATATTTTCGTCTTTTTTTGATGTTTCAAACACATGGACATCTATGTTGCTACACAGCGATTTATTGGAGGGTCACCCAGACCGTGAATACTCGCGAAATAAAGAAAATATTTTTACTTTGGGTCAGATGACGAAAACAAGGTTGTTTTTTTTTATGGCCGGAGTAAATTCGACAATTTAAAGTTCATTTGGTTTCGGGTTCGCTGTAAACCATCATATAAGAAGTTTCAAAGAAAAGGCCAGTCTGTTGACCAATATTAAAAACATTAATCTGCTGTATATTATGTGGCAATGGATTACAATGAGGCCTAGAAACTGGATATGGTGATGGCGAGAGAAATTCCTCTCGAACATATGTCAATAAAAATGTCCCATTATGACTCTCTTTATGATATCCTAATTGAATTTTCAGTATTATCATACTCAAAAGACCTGCTGAGTGCCAACTCTAGAGAATTACTGGTACCAGAATCGGGTTTTATTTGACTCTTGTGACGGAGAC
>NC_089760.1:30890000-31057500 GCF_040412425.1 Macrobrachium rosenbergii
GAGAGAGAGAGAGAGAGAGAGAGTCAAGCTGGTAAAAATAGTTCGAGGGAAAGTAATCAATCGTTTCTCATCATAATTTGGAACCCCCTTTTTTTATTAAAACAAAAAATAGCTTTCAAAACCATCCGGGCATTTTATCAGCAAAAATAAAATTCAAAAAATCAAATCACCATTAAATCTGTGATTTACGTCTCACTGGTCGATTACAAAGAGCGACTGTGAGTCCCCTTTCGAGATGAAAAGGCTTTAACCCCCAAAAAAAGCAACATTTAGCCGCATAAAACACCTCCGTCCCTCCGCGCCTATACTATAATTAATTTAGCAGGTAGCCGACGTTTCTTTAGGATTGGGCGGTGAGGGCTGAGGGGAAGGGTGTGGGGGATTACGCCCCGAGAAAAGTTATTAATAGACGAACTGCAGGTTACTTTTACTGCTGCCGCTGCTGCTGAAATCATCTGCTGTTTCTGCTGTTGATGGCACTCCTTCGGCTGTTAAAACGAACACCCTCTCTCTCTCTCTCTCTCTCTCTCTTTTCTGTGAAATGATGCTGTCAGTTAAATCTACTAGTTAATATTGGTGAAGCTCTTTCTGTTGATCAAGTAAGATATTAACCTCTCTCTCTCTCTCTCTCTCTCTCTCTCTCTCTCTCTATGAAGATGTCTGTTAAATCTACCGGTTGATGTTAATGGTACAGTCTCTGCTATCAGATAAATAATCTCTCTCTCTCTCTCTCTCTCTCTCTCTCTCTCTCTCTCTCTCTCTCTCTCTCTCTCTCTCTCATATGAAGCTGTCTGTTAAATCTACTGGTTGATGTTAATCGTGCATTTTCTAGTTTCTGCTATCAGGTAAATAATCTCTCTCTCTCTCTCTCTCTCTCTCTCTCTCTCTCTTTCTCTCTATGAAGATCATTTTTAAACTGATAAGTTTTGTTTTACACGTGTCGTTTCGCCTGGGAAAAGAGATTACGCCAACGCTACCACTCAGCACTTCGTCAGATACAACAAAAACTGTAATCCTTCAAGTCACCTAATCCTTCAATAACTCAGCTGCTCATTTGGTATGAATTCTGTAAAGCGGCAGTCAACAAAAAATCCTTTTCTCCTTCTCTTATATGTTTCTCATTATGAAGATCATTTTGAAACTGATGCAACATCGGAGGCCTAAGGCCACACCTTCATTTTGTATATATACCATTGTAACTATTCTACCAGTGAACAGGGCACAGAAACAAGTTGTATATGGTGTCAGCGTTCAAATGTGTGTGTGTATTACACTATATATTCATATATATATATATATATATATATATATATATATATATATATATATATATATATATATATATATATATATATATATATATATATATGCATATTCGAGCTTTTCTAATTATGTCACTATTTTCTAGCGGATATCAGTAAGTGTCACTAGAACAACAGCTACAGGGAATATATTCTTGATCTTTTCACGGTATTGCGATCACACATGTATGTCTGTGAAAAATGACTGTCGCTGGAATTTTCCAACTCGCCCCGTTATCATAATCACTCTCGTTGTAGAGATCCGCTCAACTAAAATTACGTTTCGACTTTTATTTGACAGGCTTTAAGTTCAATCAAATTTGTTCAGCATCCATAAAAGTAAAGGAATGGCAAAATTACTCAACGATTTTCGTACTAACACGCAGGTGTGAAAAGCAAGCCTAGACACTGTCAGTTATAATATCTGACCACTAAGGTCACCGAACAGTTTTGGAAATAACACAGTTTATCTTGACTTATTTTTTTGTGACTACCATTGCCGTCGGCTCACAGTCATAAGTACGGTTGTTCCCATCGCTGTCTTGGTTTTCACTAACATTGCTTTAAATAACAAAGTTGCTTTAAATACCATATATTATTAAAGTTATATTAAAGTAATTATTGGTGCAATCTTTTTCGTAAACACTATGCTGTTCGGTGTTACCATCATTGCCAGAACATTGTAGTCTTCCTTGTATTTCTGTTTTATTTTTTTCGTTTGCCTTTTCAATCACAGGTTTTTGTTTTCTTTGTCCTTGGGGGTTAATGTCAAAGTTGACAGGATAAGTGGGCTTTTATCATTTGTGTTCCTTACACCAGCACAGAAACCTATCACAGTTACTTTCAAGACAGATATGGAGCTGAACGAATATTGCAGTTGATGGTGGGACACGTGTTACTTATGACACGTGTCACTTATGTCGGAAATACTGGATTGATTTCCAACTTTAGAGAATAAAAGGTGGAAAATTACGGTATTCTGATTGCAACGAATCCCAGAAGATTCTTATTCACCCCATATTCTCTTTTGAGTTGCAAATTTGAATACATTATTCTTAGCTGACGCTTAAGACCTTTGATTGCACTAACGCTTCTCCATTTTAGTCAGCTTATTCTTTAGAATGCCTTTTATTATCTAATATAATGGAAGTATTCTTATGAATCAATAACCTTCATGAAGAAATAATTCTTTTTTTAATGTTATCATTATTTAGGGACATATATCTTTATTGAAAGAGCAAAAATGACAGTAAACTTACGTTGCAAACTTGTCAGGAATAAAATACCTAAATTAAAGAGGAGACGAAAACAAAAGAGCGAAAAGGAATGAGAAACAGCAACCTCCCCCCCCCCGCCCCGCTCCCAACGTCCCCTGAAAACAACTACCATCCCACGCATCCGATCCCAGTTTTCACTTAGGCTCAGAAACCAATCAAAGCCACTTCCAAATCACTCGGAATTGACCAGAGGGGCTATAATGCCTTGGCGCTTTGGCGAGACCTATAGAGAGGCCAGTGCTACCTAACTAATGGACGGGCATTCGCTCATTTCGGAGGTGCCACATTCACGTCAGTTCTTCCCATCAGAGTATGAACTTATTCCCTGACTGAATCAGGTGTTGGTTGTTTATTGGAGTTTCGCTCCACGAGAGGCGCTGCCTTGGTTTTGCGAAATAATTTTCGTACGGAATTCTGTATGCATACTCACGCCATGATCTTATTTACTTTAAGGTATTCTACGTTGAAGGGTCGCTCAGAAATATACAGTGATAGGTTTATCAGCTAATTCCAGGCCATTGTGTAAATAATGATAGAGATTATGATAATACGGATGATGATGATAATGATGATGATTTATCATGTATGCTACCTGCATAAGATTAACGGAATAAATAAATCACTAGTCCCTCTATACATCATTAACAAGGCAGATAACCAAGGGAAATTGTGAATATTGTGCTCAGCACAGTAAATGTTTTATTATTTACATTGTAGAGGATTCAAGCATTCATACCCACCATACTGACCTACATACTGCACCAAGTACTCAACTGCATAAAAGATGATTTGCATATTACGAACTGAAGCATCACTTAGAGAAAGGCCCCCCATCTCAGCTAATACCTTATTTCATCCACAATTTCCATACTTTCCGTCTGGGAAGAAGTACATAAAAGCAGACGTTCTTGCATTCAGGAATTTCATTAAATGCAAACACCGAACAATATCTCGAGAATGGAGCTGTTGCAAAGAGCTTTTGCACAAGGGCCCCCACGTTCATTAATAACACTGGGATGTCAATTTTGTATCTTTTGAAGAGATGGGTGAAGTCTAATTTACTTAAGGAGAAGCCACCTTTATATCGTGTATATATATATATATATATATATATATATATATATATATATATATATATATATATATATATATATATATATATATATATATATATATATATATATATATATATATATGTGTGTGTGTGTGTGTGTGTATATATATACATATATATATATATATATATATATATATATATATATATATATATATATATATATATATATATATATATATATATATATATATATATATATATAAATATATATATATATATATATATAAAAACTGTACAGTATATATATATATACATATATAAATATACATATTCATATGTATATACAGAGTATATGACCACTTAGAAATCGACACAATAGAGTGCAAGATCTTTCGCCTTTACTCTTTACACTTTGCTAG
This sequence comes from Macrobrachium rosenbergii, assembly GCF_040412425.1. Taxonomy (NCBI): domain Eukaryota; kingdom Metazoa; phylum Arthropoda; class Malacostraca; order Decapoda; family Palaemonidae; genus Macrobrachium; species Macrobrachium rosenbergii. The sequence continues at coordinate 30,894,055 of NC_089760.1, forward strand.
AAAATGCCTTAGCGTAAAGGTATAAGATCTTGCACAATGTCGTTTCAATTTCCTCGTGGCCATATCGTTGCTTATATTCTATATTAGGCTGTTATTCCCGTGACAGATATATATAATATATATATATATATATATATATATATATATATATATATATATATATATATATATATATATATATATATATATATATATATATATATATATATATATATATAGATATATATATATATATATGCATCTACTATGTAGCTATTTCCATTACAGTTTACATGATCTAGTGACTAATAGATATTTATTTTTTTCTCTTTCAGCGAGCACGGACAGCCCAGGCCTATGCGCCTTCATCCTCACCTTCATATCTTATTTGCTCATCGTAGCTACATTTCCCTTCTCATTATGCCTCTGCATCAAGGTAAGAAGTTTTCTTGTTTCTGTCTGTTGAAGTCTTCCTTTGCCTAATTTCATGCTTTTTCTCTGTCTCGTTTTGTCTGACTTTCATTCTCCGTCTTTCTACTACGCAGTTATCATGAACAATCTTTTTCCTCTTCTCTCACTCTCTTGTGATTTTGTAGACTCTCTCTCTCTCTCTCTCTCTCTCTCTCTCTCTCTCTCTCTCTCTCTCACACACACACACACACACACACACACATCGGAATTATTGTAAACACTTCTCTCTCTCTCTCTCTCTCTCTCTCTCTCTCTCTTACGCACACACACACACACACACACACATCGTAATTATTGTATACACATCTCTCTCTCTCTCTCTCTCTCTCTCTCTCTCTCTCTCTCTCTCTCTCTCTCTCTCTGGGGTAAGAGGCAAATCATTGATTTGCCTCTTACCCCACAGTCTTTCTTTGCATGGATTCTTGTATAGATCTAAGATATTTATACATGAAGCTATAAATAAAATTCTTGGTATTTATACAACGTTTATGTTATTATTGTCAATATTGCTACTCAGCTTTTATTATGCTATAAAATCAGTATCCAAAAGTGATATTTTTAGATGCAGGATAACTATTCAGTCAGCCTTTCTTTTCCGCTGTTCTTCCAATAACATATGGGGAAAATTGCTGTCCTCATGAGTTCGAGTTATAGATTTTAGATTGTGAATGTATTCGTTAGTATTTCTTTAGACTAAATCCTTTCAATAACATGACTGTTGTCTGTTCTGGTTCTTCAGACATATATTCTTGTGTACGTATTTTTTTTTACCTGTTTCCTGGCGTAGCAGTTGTTTACCATTCCCTTTTGTTCTCTTAGGTCATTTTGCCCTTATTTCTTAAATGGGTGTTCTATTCTGTGTAAACTTGCTTTGCAATCTATGGTAAAAAAAATTTTAACCCTCTTTCGTAAGAATATTTCCTCATTTCATAATTATATGATAATAATAATAATCGTAGACTGTCTCGCAACATATAACGCAATGCCGGAAGCTAACCTAACTCAAATGTAACACCGCTGCCCAAAAATGACAGACAAGAAAATGCCAAGGAACTGATAGCTTTTTTTATTACCTGTAGAGTGCACGCATTCTCATAGGATAGGACGGAAGGCCGTGAACTTTTATAGAAAGTTTCTAAAGAGCGGTATTCCATAAGAAGACAAATGAAAAAAGAGCAAGGAACAAGTAGAAGTAATGAAAGTATCACGAACATTATATTCGACATTATTAATCAAAATACTGATAAGAATAATTAAAAGCTAAGATGTACAATTAATACAAAAATAACACGTTAATCAATCAATCGATGAGATTCAGGCAAATAAATAAAGGGAAGCCGTGGGAGGCCTTGGTCCAGAAATAGAGATTATTTCTTACATTGCCCTAACATGAAAATACAGCGCATGCAACAATTCGGCAGCTACGGATCACTTAGATCAGGTTGCATCAGAGAGATTCAGTGGATGTCTGAGTCTTTGTAGACGCCATATTAATATCCTAACAATCGGTTTTACACTACCCACGTTGTAGGCACAAAGAACTTCCTCTAGACAGTATATTGTGAATCGAGTTGTTTCCTAAATAAAAAGGGGCAGATATCAGACCTAATGAGATTCCTCTTATCTCTCTGGTGCTAATGAATCAAGAAGGCCATTAATACAGCAAGCTCATTAAGAGTAAAACATGAGCTTAGAATAGAAATGCACTTACATATGAGATATCACAAGATCCATACTTTGAGGTTACTCCGAAGTATGGCTTGTATCTGAACACTTTCCTACTAGCCAAGTGGTTATGGCAATCTAAAAATCGTTATTTTCTCTTGCATTTCCTGGACATCTTTCCAGTCCTTATTTAGTCCATCTAGAGGGAACAATTAATTTGTCAGCTAGTTTATTTTATCATGTGTGCCTGAGAAAACTGTATGTTTTGTCTCACTTGAATTATAACCTATTAACCTGCAACCTTTCCCTTACACGTTTTCCTGTACATTTATTTTGCTTATATCCAATTTTTTTTACATTTTAAGCAGTTCTTTACTTGATATCTGTCAGAGACACTGCAGCAATTACATACAGCTTACCATCATGTATTTCTGTGCTCCTCCTTATCCACGGTGAACATTCTGTGACGCAATACCTCGTCCCTCTTGTTTTCATCTTCACCCTTTCCCATATGTTTTAGCCACGAGTCTATATAATATCGTCCTCGCCGTCTGAAATTTTTGCTCAAATGAATTCTGGGGTCATTTTACTTGTTCATCTGTTGTAATGATTATTTCCCACCTCTTGGTTGCATAATCTTTGATGCAGCTTGTATGATTACTTACTCTGGTGGTTTCTCTGGTTTCATTGTGACCAACTGTCGTCTTCAATAAACTCCCAAGGCCTTTTGGATTTTCTCAAATTTAATCTGATATGATGTTACCAGTATCACTTCCCTGCTCCAAAAAGTGGTCAACGAGGGTGTATGTGCGCGCGGCATCCTATGAAAATAGTATTAATGCAGACAATTTAGGGGAGGTCCTGTATCCGGCAAGTGGAGGATTCCAAGTTGAGACATGCATGTGTTAAGAAATTAATGGCGTGTAGCTAAGGCTCCCAGTTGAAATGATCTTCATGTTGGAGGAAGAACGCTGTGGAATCGCAGGCAAATTATATAATCCTCATATACAGCAAAGGCTTAAAACTAACAGCAGACATAAAAAAAACGCCATAGATGATTGATGAATGTAAGAAAAAAAAATTAGACCTGGCATCAATGTGAATATTTCACAGGGAAAAGATTATTGGTGAATAGCAAGGCTCTTGGTTGCTCGCCCTTGCGGGCTTGACGACAGCTTATTCGTTCAATCAATACGAGAACGCAGCCGAGGGACAGACAGACCTGTCTTCCAGCAAGGCATGAATTGGGTCCAAAGCCACGGAAGGAATAATGATTAGAGTTGACAAGAGCGTTTGTATAATGATGATTTAATGAAATTCCAAAGCATCCCATCAATTAGGTGGGCGAGCATGCCATAAGGTTCATCAAGAAGACGGAGCAGGACAGGTGATGAACTATTTCGGAGATTGTCTGAGTTTCCGCAATGCATCTGGCTGAATTAGTAGCTCTATTAGCGTCATGTGGAATCAAAGAAAAGGACAGAGATGCAGTGTCAGTCACCAGGTAATGAATGTACTTCCCGGTCAATAAAAGTAAAATGTACTCCATAATCCCTTCGCTTACTACAATAAGAAACTAAGTTCCCGGAAAACAGACTAATTTCTGATAAAAAACAAAAGAATAAAAAGTAGTGTACCGGTTTTAACAGCATCCGCACCGACCCAATTACGCCAACTGCTGGAAGAAGTGACTTAGTACTCCAATCGGTCGTGCCGCCCCGCCCCCTTACAGCCACCCCCGCCCCGACCCTGCCCCCACAACAAGAACTCTGTGATTATTTCCAAACCACAATATCCTTCAAAAAGGAAGGTTAGATGCGAAATCCCGAAAATGTGCATTATCCTTCGAAAAGGAAGGTCAGGTGCAAAATCCCAAAAATATGCAACGGCACAGAAATAAACAAAAACTAATTCCTATTAAAGTACAAACTAATGACAATCAACTACTGAAACAAAATCAATAATAATAACGATTAGAGTAATGATAAGAGAGATATCAAATTAAACCAGGAAATTCACGACTTCTGTGATTTAATGCATATCATTTGGATAATGTATTCCCTCTCCCGTGTTGCAAAGTCCCCGTATAATTCTTTAAGCGATCGTTCACGGGTTTCTAAACTCCCTTCTAATAATACTTGGCAATTACTGAACTCCTCCATTATGGAAATTGCATTCAATGTAGTTTGTCATAATCATGAGATATAATCGTGAGGGGAAAATGTTCATATACATTCGATTCACATATTTTTTTATACGCATTTTTTCCTAAAACCTGGCTCGACTAAGTAACATATAGATTAAATGTTCGAGAATACTTAACAAGTACAGCTAAATTACGGATACATTCAGGTCATATCCTTCTTTCATCTAACTTGTTACTTTGTCTCATTCATTTTAGGGATATTTATTACCCATTAATTACTGCCGTAGGAGGGGTCTTTTCCTTTTCAAGAATCTAAGCTTTTGATTCAGAGTACTCCTAGACTCTAGGAGTACTCTTAATGAAAAGCCTTGATTCTTGAAAAGGAAAGGAAAAAATAGCACTGCACTGTAATAAATTTGCTACTTGCATTAAAAAGATATTATTATAACTATTTCTGTTAAACAAGTTAAATTACACACTGTTTTGGCCTGATGATCAGGTGTTGCTTCGTGTAACGGCGGTGGAGTTGAAAAAAGCTAAAACCAGCCCACGCTCAAGAACATCTGTCCTAGACCTTTCAAAACAATTGAAACTGCCTCTGTCTTTGCCCTGTTGCCAACTTCTGCAAACCCGCTCATTCACACGTCAGCGTGCTCAATTCTCAAATCTTAAAAAACACAACCACTTCCGAAACTATATCATAATATCCTTACGTTCTTCATCCGTGATATTTCTGTTTGTGCATTATCACAATACCCTCTAGAGGTCTGCTATTTCCGTCACGTTAACCTTTGAAATTTTGTCTTTTTCACCTTTCATTCTCTTCCTCTGATATTTCCATTCGTTTTCGAGCGCCGATCCATTATAAGATTTCAGATATCAGTGTCATCACGAGCATTTTTTGAACTGTCGGTTATATGACAGATGCTGAAAACGTATTTTCTCCGGGAATGTTTCACTTTTACTGCAGCTACGACTATTCTGAATGTATTTTTGTCATTTTTTCTGTATTAAATGCGATTAAACTCCCATACACAATACAGTCTGGAAAACAGATTCATGCAAAATATTATAAACAATTAAAAGAAAAATATTAGTAAATTTCAAAGGAAATTTGCTTTACTTCACTTCAATGTGCAGCAGTAGATCACCTGTAGCATGATGACAACGTTAGCTGAATGTATCTTATAACTTAGTATCATTGACCAACACCAAGATATTTTACTGAAATAAATTTCGATACGAGTTAATGCTAGTATTATGCAACAGCAGCTTCCCACATGAGTGGTCAATCCAGTATTTAAAAACTTTACTTCATAATAAGGCAATTATGTCACCAACTTCTTACTACTTACTACCAGCACCTTCCCTCTGGAATCATATACAGGTTTATTGACGCCCTGATCTAAAATTTAAGGTGACTGGTACGTGAAAATCCACTATTATGTATATGAGCAGAAACTGTAGATTTTCAGTTTTCTGTAAAGAAAACCATTGTTCCGGCTTTGTCTGTCCGTCCTCACTTTTTTCTGTCCGCACTTTTTCTTAAAAACTACTGAGGCTAGATGCTGCAAATTGGTATGTTAATCACCCACCCGCCAATCATCAAACATACCAAATTGCAGCTCTCTAGCCTCAGTAGTTTTTATTTTATTTAAGGTTAAAGTTAGCCATAACCGTGCGTCTGGCAACGATATAGGACAGGCCACCACCGGGCCGTGGTTAAAGTTTCATGGGCCGCGACTCATACAGCATTATACCGAGACCACCGAAAGATAGATCTGTTTTCGGTGGTCTTGATTATACTCTGTAGCGGCTGTACAGAAAACTTGATTGCGCCGAAGAAACTTCGGCGCATTTTTTACTTGTTATTTATTGTTTCTGATGCGCCATAGACAGCGCGACTGGAACAAGACATATTTTCACTCTACCCATTTCCCCAATTGACGTTTCGAACTTGTCATGCTCACATATGTTTATCTTCGTTTCGTAGCATTTCAGTTGCGTATGTAAGGCCATCTCCATTTCAATCTCCGAATGTAACTGATCCTGTAAAGTTTTCTCTTCGCTCCCCAAAACTTCTTTAATGTTTATCTCCGCGAAAAAATGGCGATCGCTGCATGACAGTATTGCGCTATCACTGACTTGAGCAGCGGGAATGGAAAAATTTTAGAATTGTTCTATTTATGGAAGTCTGCCCAAACGTCTTTCTCGACTTGTATTCCTTTTCAAGAAATAACTGATTGATTAATGCTGTTAGCTGCCGTCTAAGTGTCTTAAAGCTTAACATTCAGTTATAACAATAGCAGCTATAATGAATGGCTATAGTCAATTCAGGCAAATGTTGGTAAAATTGATGTTTTAGAGGGAAATTGCAGCTACTGATTCAAATTCATAAAGGCAAAATTAATCTTGATCACTTTCAAACGAAGTTTGACTTTTATATTTCATCAGCGAGGAGAGCTGCCAATTAAAATCAAGTAATAATTAATAAAGCTTGTATCCATAGATTTTTCATGACCGAAGGATCAATAAACAGCATAATGAAATTTGTCTGAGAGGATAAGATGGTGGTAGATTCCCCCTGAATGAGCAGGTGGGTGTCGGTGTCATTATCTCAATTTTAATTACCTATGATCGTCTTAAGAAAATCACGGTCAGGACAATGCGAATGATATTTTCGGAACCTCGTGAAATGGAGGCATCAGGATAAATTATTATTATTATTATTATTATTATTATTATTATTATTATTATTATTATTATTATTATTATTATTATTATTATTATTATTATTACTGAGGCCAATGAAGCCATTCACTTGCAGAATGGTCCTGTCGGAAAAGTACGAAATGAAAGGACAAAATAAAAAAAAACATAAAGAATGAGCGAGAACTTCAATTGACAATACGCCCATCCTCCCAGTAAAGAAATGCTGTTGCAAAACACAAGAAGCAACTGATCAATGTTGCGAAAAGTGTTGCAGTATAGTGTTTCGGACGGGAGGAAGGATGTCTCAGTTGAAATCAATGACCATCGTCCTACGCAAGTTTATCTTCGATCCATAGTGTTAAGACGTCGGGGACGCCTTTGCGCCTCGCTTTGTCCTCCCCGTATTCCTATTCTTGACTGCGTTTCCGTTTGCAGAGGTCGATGGGAGGGGCATCCTAATTCCCTTTCTCATCCCAGGCCTATTGGAAAGAAGTTGAATGTAGGGGAAGGAAAAGGAGTTGGGTTTAACCCCACAGAATGTGATACATTCTCCTGTAGTTGGGTGCCATTTTTTCCTTTACGGGTCGTATAGAATTGACCAGACATACTGAGAGGACTTTTTGCTTCATTAACTAATTGAGTCCTTCACTTTGTTTGGAATAAGAGGACTTTTTCTTATGAAGGCAACTTGAGGACTTTGATGATGGCAACACAATGTTTTTTTCTATACAATAACTAAGGTCCTGCTTATTTGGATACTTATTATAGCCATTCGTTTACACGGCCCTATATGACATGAGTTCTGTTGCCCCTGAATGTCTATTTATTCAGGGGGCTGCTAAATGTCTGTTATGTAAGTTACTGTAGGACTTTGTTGTTGTTAGCAAAGAGTTGTTTATTTTGTCATCCAAGAGTAGCTTCTTGTTTTGCTGGGTACTCAAGCTCTTTGATCTGACTGTCACTAAAGGCGTGTTTGTTTAGCACCAAAGTGTTTTGTTTGATGGATACTAGAGCCCTTTTGTTTCAGTATCCGCTCAGGCTTTGTTGTGCCACCAGTGAAATAATCTTTGTTTTGGTAGCCACCAAAGGTCTCCGCTTTGGCGGCAACTTAAAACATTTGTTTTTACTGGCGCTGAAAGCAACTCAAGTCCTTTCCTCTGATATCCAACAGTCACAAAAAGCCTTTGATTTGAAGTCCGCAAGTCCACTAACGGCCTTTGCTCTCATCTCTTTTAGTCCAGTATATGCTCTTTCTTTTGATGCTCACTTGTCCACCAAAGGCTTTTATCCCAATGTCGACTATTTTTGTTTTGTTGTCCACTAGTCCACGAAAGGCCTTTATTTTAATGCCCACTTGTACAGTAATGGCGTTTGTTTTAATGTCATCTAGTACAGGAAATGCCTTTGTGTTGATGATCATTAGCCCACAGGAGTACTTTGCTTTGAAAACTAGTACACTAAAGGCCTTTGTTTTGATGTCCATTAGTTCATTGAAGTCTTTGTTTTTATGTCCAATAGTTCACTGAGGTCTTTGTTTTGATGTCCACTAGTCCATGTAAGGCTTTTGCTTTGGTGTCCATTAGTCCGCTAAAGGCCTTTGTTGTGATGGCTACAGGGATGATTTTTTTTAAATTCTTAAATCTAATTGATGAAAGACTAGGACCAAAGCATTTTGTCCAGAGTATTATTGATTGTATTGTTGTATGCACATCCATGTACATATGCATTTAGGAATATATGTATGTATTTTTGTTCTGTTAAGCGAGAGAGAGAGAGAGAGAGAGAGAGAGAGAGAGAGAGAGAGAGAGAGAGAGAGAGAGAGAGAGAGAGCACTGCTATAATTAAACCTCAAAAATGACATGACTTCTACGAAATAAAGACTGCAACTGTATAACAATATTCTCACAGGTTGAATGAAAGCCCACTAAATCTAAAACTACGGATCCCAGCCAGCAACAGTGCATTAGGTCATGCACAGTTGATTACAAGTGGCAATGTCCCCGGGTGCCATTCATTCAGCGGGATATAAAAAAAATGAATTTTATGTCATCTCGTAGGGTAAAAAAACTATATGTTCACCGGAATCCATATAACGCTGCAATGTTTTGCTTATTTTTTATTCCAAATCACAAACAGAGCTAGAATCTTTTATAGAGAATAAATATTTAACAAATGTGCACTCATCTAATGTACCACATTCTTCAAAGCACGAAAAAGCAGATGTCAAATAAAGATAGATAATCATAATTATATGAAAGCAATCGTTGAGAGAATCAATACAAAATGCAAGTTAGTTGAAAGTACCTTACGTGGTAAAGAGAGAGGTGGTAAACTCACAGCAACCCATTATCAATTACTAAGAAATTCATGGGAGAGCAATAAAAGTCGGCAAAAGGCCAATAGCTTACAGTAACCATTAAGTCAGATTTGTGACCACTGACACATAAACTTGAAACTTTTCAGCTGCGCGCAGGTTATGTAACCATTTAGCGGTGCGCTGAGAACAGCCTTATAGGAACAAATTGTTTTGTTTTATATTCGAGTTTTGTTTCATAAGAAATGCCTTTCGCGGCCATTAAAACAACGGTTTTAGTGACCACCATAATAAAAGAGTAAAAAATGCGCCGAAGTTTCTTTGGCATAATCGAGTTTTCTGTACAGCTGCTACCGCGTATAATTAAGGCCACCGAAAATAGATCTACCTTTCGGTGGTCTCGGTGTAATGGGGTATGAGCCGTGGCCCATGAAACTTTAACCACGGTCCGGTGGTGGCCTGTCCTATATCGTTGCCAGAAGCACGATTATGGCTAACTTTAACTTTAAATAAAATAAAAACTACTGAGGCTAGAGGGCTGCAATTTGCTATGTTTGATGATTGTAGGGTGGATGATCACCATACCAATTTGCAGCCCTCTAGCCTCTGCAGTTTTTAAGATCTGAGGGCGGACAGAAAAAGCGCGGAGAGAAAAACTGCGAACAGAAAAAAAGTGCGGACGGACACACAAAGCTAGCACACAATAGTTTTCTTTTACAGAAAATTAAAGAGACACTAAAATGAAGTAGTTATAACGGTCTCCTAAAAGCCCAGACCAAAGACCCAATGTCTAAACGTAACATCGTTGATCGAGAGGTCGCATGGCAATTATATAACTCCACTAATAAGAGATAAAAGTGGTAGAAAAAAAGATTAATAGTGAGGAGACCGAAAAGCAAATTAAGCTTTATCAGCGCAGTATGGAAGTAAGCTTGCGGTTGCACATAAAGATACATAACAACACTGGCAAACTCTTCCACATAACTGTAAATTGTAAGTGTACGCACTGCCAGCGTTTCTAATTCAGATTTTACATTCACGCACACCAGCAATGCAAGGTGGAAAAATTGCTCAGAAAAACAACACGCAATGGCAGTATCTCTCTTAGCTTCCCTTCCCCTGCCTCCTCTCCCCCGCCCCTTCTCCCGGAAGACAACACACCCACACACACACACACACACGCACACACACACACACACACACTCTGTACAGAGCTCCAGTTCTATCTATTCATCTCTCTATCTATCTCTCAAGCGTCAACTGATTTCATCAAGTTCGCCGAGTTGTAAACATTGCAGGGGGTCGCGCTACTGACTACTTGTTCTCGTGCTGCTAAGGTCTGCTGGTTATTCGCTTCGGCGTGTTACTCGCTTTCCTGTAAAGGTCTTTGATGTCTCCGACCTTGTTAAGTCTTGCAAACACTTCAGGAGGTCGCACCTTTGTTGCTGATTATGTAGTACGCTCGATTTCAATGCATTTCTCTCAGTCATTGTGCTGACATTTCACGCCTCACTGTGACCGAAAGCTGCTCACATCAGACTCCTGAGATTTGATCTCTTGAAAGTTTTCGAGTGCTAGCTATTTGATTGAATGGAATATAGAATTTTGGCCAAAGGCTAAGCACTGGGACCCATGAGGTCATTCAGCGCTGAAACGGAAACAGAGTAGAAAGGTTTGAAAGGTGTAACAGGAGAAAAACCTCGCAGTTGCACTATGAAACAACTATTAGATGGTGGAAAGTAAGATGGAAGAAAGAGGCACAGTGAAAGGAATAAATTGGGTTGCAGCTAGGGGGAGAAGGGACACTGCAAAGAACCTTAAGTAATGTCTACAGTGGACCGCATGAGGCGCACTGACAGCACTACCGTCTCTACGGGGCTGTTTGATTGAGGAGCTATCCAATGCCCACACGACTATGGGTGATCACGGAAACTTAGCCTAGTCATTTACTGGGGGTTACCAAAGCAGGTGGTGACCAGACCTTATACTGATTAGCTTCGCTGATCGAGAAACCATCGCGTGACAGACGTGCTTCTGTGCTGACATTCAGCTGAGGTCATCCGTCAAAAAACTGGCCACACCTAACATTCCTTAACTGCACTGACCGACAGACAGCAGTGCAAAGATCGTCTCACCGACATCCTTGACCGCCCTCCAGTTGTCATTGTTTGAGCTTGTACAGTTTATGCACAAGTTCTTTTGACTGACTGATTTATAAAGTCTTCGTTCTCCTGGTCTCTGAAAACTTATTTGATGGCCACTAAAGGCCACAGTTAACCCGACCACTAAATCCTCATTCTCCCGATGTGATGGCTACTAAAGGCCTTTGTTTGGTTGCCACAAATGGTTTTTGTGTCGGCTGCCACCACTACCCTAAATTTAGATGGCTACCAAAGAAAGACCTTTGCCTTCATGAGCACCCAAGATCCTTGTGTTTGTGCCGCCCGGTGTTGTAAAGAACAACTTAAGGAATTGCATTAATGTTATTTAATGATTTCAGTTTGTCATGCGTCCGTTTTCTTATGTACTCCCCTTATATTTTACTAATACCACTTGCGTAACACCGTAAAAAACGATGGTAATGTAAGAGAAGGTCGAGATAGCATGCCCTTCCCCATAGGGGCGTTACTTATCGTCCCGAAGCTCTTACCCAAATAACTTCATTGTGCTAGCATATATGAGGACTAATGTGGAGAGAGGCTAGCCGAGATATGAATGATTGCAACTCTGAACTTGGATTTCATTGCCACAAGACTATCGCTGTTACAAGCGGACGAAATTGATATATGGGTAGGCATTCCGCTTTGCAATTTTATATTGGTTTCGCATAATTTGTGGTCTGTTTCCTGATTTCAAGTGTGCCTCTCAACAGTCAAACAACACATTCAGATATACAGGGTTGTAAATTTTCGCTTTGTTATTTTCAGCTGGTTTTTGGAGGCTATTGTTACATCAGTGACAGTTTGTGATATTGAATACATTTTTTGATCAACTGTCTGTTTGTCGTATCACAATAAATTTTTCATTCATATTACCATTTGTCTCTCATTCTTTCTTTCTCTAAACGATAAAACATGAAGACTTTGGCATGGTGTTGGAGAAAGAGAGATATACTGTAAACAGAGAGAGAGAGAGAGAGAGAGAGAGAGAGAGAGAGAGAGAGAGAGAGAGAGAGAGAGAGAGAAACAATGATCAAGCGGTTGGAATGACAGTCTCCGGTGAGATGAAATACTGTAAGTGTAAAGCAATTTTCTCAAACGTCGTTGACTGCCAGCGCTCTAAATCGGGAATAATGCCTTTCTAAAGCTCTTGAACTCGACCGGCAGCCAGAACTTAACGCATGCGCAGTTCATTACAAATGGCTACATATCTCCGGGTGCCGATTTCACTCGGCCCGGCGATACGAAATTGCCTCCTTTTATACCAGCTGAGAGAGGTGAAACTGTGCTTACGGAATTACCTTAAACCCGTGATTTCAATTTTATTTAGCGATTCTGTAAATTATTATTATTATTTGCATCAATTCTTAGTAAAAAGGTTGAAAAGGCCATTACGTGACAAGCAACCTTCCGCAGAATGATACTATTGCAAAAACAAGAAGCATGAGAGAGAGAGAGAGAGAGAGAGAGAGAGAGAGAGAGAGAGAGAGAGAGATAAGGCTAGGAACAGAATACCGTAATAAGTGAAATGAAAAATCAGGCAATTAATAAAACAGACAATTCGTGCTGCTTCGTCTTTATCCAATTTTCTCTTTCTATCCCTCTCCATCTTTTCCTTACTTTTATTCTTAAGAAATTTATTACTGATGACATAAATTACAATGAAGAAATTAACTTTCTCTTCAGGGTATCTTGTCTGGCTAACAGATAGATCAGAAATCCGATGGTGCGTTTAGAATTAAGTGTACCAGTCTGAACCTTTAACGTCTTTGCATCTAATATTCTCGCAATTCCATGGTTTGTTTAGAACTAACATAAGCATTCTAAACCCTGAACGTCTTTGTATTTAATATTCTCCCTTTTACTCTTGCCATAATATAACCTCTGTTTAGAGCTATTTCCATCAAACTGATATTTCTTTCCTTCCTTTTGCTTACACTCTTGTGACGATGAAAGAGGAATGCTGTGCCACATTGTATTTATTTTGCCAATTTGGCATTTCATTAAAGAAGGGTAGAATTTGTATAATCAGAAATCATAACACACTGTAAAGGTGCCCAGCATGAATGCTTCTCAAAATTCCCCACAAAACTATCAAAAACAGTTTTTGTCAACCGAATGAAAAGAGACCTTTTCCTTCCCTTCCCCAACACCCGCATTAAAGAACGTTCAAGTTGACTGCTTTTAAAATAACCAAGAAGAAGAAGAAGAAGAAGAAGAAGAAGAAGAAGAAGAAGAAGAAGAAGAAGAAGAAGAAGAAAGGGGAGGAGGAGAAGAAGAAGAAAGAGAGGAAGTCGGCCGTACGAAAAATCCTTCCCTCAGAATAAAGATATAATTTTCGGAGGCTCACATTAACGGTGTTTTGACACGCGTGAAAAGGTCACGTGGCCCCACAGGACGAGGATAAATGAAGCCCAGGGAATTTCCAAAACCAAATTAGCGCAAATTATATCGCGACTGTGAGTCTGATCAAGTCGCTGCGGCTTGTATGTCCACGACTGCGCATTTGCTGAAGTCGCTGTGACGTTGGTGTCCTGACGAGGACAAAGTCTTTCCAAGATTGTTGTTAAGAAGTTTTGTGACTTCTGTGCCCTGACGTGGACGAATTATTTCAATACGACTGCGCGCGTGAGGAAGTCGCTGCAAGCTGGTCATCTTGATGGTATTGAATTAAGCCTGGACTGAATATGCGGTAAAGTCGCAACGACTTTTGTACTCTGAAGAAATAAATCATAGGCGACCAATAAAACTTGCATGATTAAGTCTCAGTGGCCTAAGTATCCTATCATGGGCGACTTCTAATACAAATAAGGGTATGATAAAGTCGCCGAGACCTGTAGTATTCCCTGATTGGGCTCGTTGCACCAAGGCTGCTCATATGATAAAGTTGCTTGCTCATGATACCTCTAGGTAAAGTCGCCCAAGCTTTGCATCCCGAGAGGCGTAATATACTGCGACTGAGAAAGTAAAGCTGTAGATTTTATAGAACCATTCCATGAATGCTCATAACCTTGGTTTAAGTATCCTGATATTGGCGAATTATACCCCCAACTACGCAGGTAGTGAAGTCTCTAAGAATTAAATATGCTGATATGGACGAATTATATTACGATTAAACATACAATAAATATGTGCTTTAGTATGCTGAACGGGGTAATTCTCTTACCACGTGTGATCATGTCATGGCGTCGATGTGGCTTATGCAATCCAGAGAGGGAGACACCAGGAGTTATCTCGGGACCGCCTTTGATGTTAGAGACTCCTGTAAAGGCCAAGGATACCCCATCAGTCTTAATGATATTATATATATATATATATATATATATATATATATATATATATATATATATATATATATATATATATATATATATATATATATATATAAATATATATACACATATATATATATATACAGTATGTATATATATATATATGAATATATATACGTATATATATAATATATATATATATATATATATATATATATATATATATATATATATATATATAGGCTATAGTATATATATATATATATATATATATATATATATATATATATATATATATATATATATATATATATTATCAAAAGCATGAAAATCTTCAATTTGTGTTTTTCGGCAATTTCAGTCATTGAGTTCTTAACAAACGTGAATTTGAGATGGAATAAAGATATCAATATTCAAAAAATCATAAAAACTTTCGTAAGATAAATGTTAATATTCCGAACATCAGAAAAATACATCAACAATATTAATTATCTTATTAATAGTCATTCCTTATTAAAGCAGTAGCAGCAGTGGTAGCAGTAGTATAATTAATCGAACGAACAAAATTCATTTGAATAAAAAAAAACACTAATTGTCGTTGCAACGACAACTGGATTCAGAATCAAATTACGAAAAATTTTATAAAGGAAAACCTAAATTCATGCCAGTTGCAGTACTAGTGATAATAATTGTACTAATAGGAGTAGTAGTAACTATGCAAAAACTCCTCTACGCTTAACTTTCTTTTCAAGTAACTCCACCGAAGAAATTCTTAGATAAATCAAACAAAACAAAAAAATACCGCTTCGGTCGTAGTAACAGTTGTAGCAGTAACTTCGGCCAAACTCCTCTGAGCTAACGAGTTTCTACCAACTTCCATAATAAATCTCATTATAAAGTTGCAGATTTGGATTTACATCCGCTCGTGAAGTTTCAAGAAGAATTTTTAGCGGGTTCTTCTTGATTCTGATGGTGGCTAATCTGAAAGTACTCTCACACATTTCGTTAGCTCTCTTAGCCATCGGTCTTGCTCTTAAACTTGTGTCCTCTAGAACCAGATATTTTATGTCTATATAAATCTAGTCATCCAGGAGGTTGTCTATCCAGTGTTTCTCTGGCCTACTCTCTGGTCTTGGTCGTTCTACCTTGAGTAACTTCATTACCATCTCTATCATCCGGCTAATCAATCTCTTAGCTCAAAGTTTAAATCAGAATATGATATTTCATGTTCTGCGGATTATTTCCCAAATAGCCAGACATTGGTTTCTGCAATGCAAGCAAGATAACTTTCAATTTATTAAGAAAATATCAGTGAGAACATATGCAAATACCCATAAACAAATATAGTTGTAGAAAGGTTTAAAAACAAGAGACTGGAAATGGAAGGGGAGAGAGAGAGAGAGAGAGAGAGAGAGAGAGAGAGAGAGAGAGAGAGAGAGAGAGAGAGAGAAATGAATGTCAGTGAACCTGCTATTGTAAAACAGTTCACATCCCGAGCGTATCTCTGAGCCCAGCAGAATATCCCTTAACGAACTCCGTTATGTGGATTTTGCCGACTCACATCTCCGGTTTGCTTCTGCCGCATTTGGGAACAAGACCGGCGTCCGCATCTAGTGCTAATAAACACTTTTGCGAAGACAAGACGTACGTGCCAGGCTAAATAATACGATTTTGATGTCGAAATGTGTGTATTCAGGGATATGTAACCAGTCTTTACTGGGAATAATTGTGCTTCTTTTTTGTCTGAGTTATCCAGTTAGCAAAGAAAACAATATATATATATATATATATATATATATATATATATATATATATATATATATATATATATATATATATATATATATATATATATATATATATATATATATATAATACACACACACACACACATATATATATATATGTATATATATTATGAATGTGTATATGCGTGTGTTACCATTACCAGGCCCATTTAAATCTTCAAGGAATAGTTTAGAAGTCGGCCATGCCAAATTTTCAGCTCCGTTTGTTAAAGATAGGCAGGTTAAATGATTTAGAAAATACAAAGAAAGGTAGCAAATACCACATTCTGGAAGTAAAGACTACGCAAGGCCTATCAAGCCAGTTGACTCTAGAGGTCGCAACTTCCCAACAGACTTAGCGAACCCTTAAGTGGACAGCAAATGATATATAAATTCATAGATGAATGGTCACAGATTTACACGTGAATGACTGTTAACTGTAATGGCAAATGACTGTTGATACAGATTGGCGACCGTAAGTCTTAAGGATAGGTTACTGATTAGATGGGACTTACATAGTGCGTACTAAAGGAGCAAGAAATAAAATTGTTTTGAGCTGTGAACTTCTTGGAATTCTGTTCCAGACCCAGACGGTTTTTCAGAATACGCATTACAGCGGTAGTCTTGAGTTTTGTGATATCTGCGGTAACTGGTATACCTGCGAGTTGAGCAAACCTTTAAGGGCTTTCAAAACTTTTGGCATTTCAAGTTTAAAGTTTGACTCAGAAGAACAAAACTTTGGTTGGGCAAGCTGGCTGCAGTTCCACCCACTGCGGTTGGATTTAGTTTATATAAATAATAACTTAAATATAAATAAAAATAAGTATAAATTTATTCATTTCCTTTATCTATATTAGGTCTGATGGAAATATGAGAAAGACGGGCAATGAAAAAAAGGTTATGACCAAATCTCGTAGTAAGCGATAAGCGCACCTCTTGAAGGAGTTGATAATGTAAGATTCAGATAAAACATGAGTGGGAACTGAATGCCAGGGAGACAGTTATCGAATGGAGCAAACTTTATCTTAAAATAATAAAACGTGAAATAGATGCAGAGACAATATGAAAAAGATAAGTAAAATTAAGAAGAAAAACATCATAGTCTCTCAGACCACCTGTTCCAGGTCACTTCTTCAGAGTTTGTTAATTATCTTACTTTTCCTTCTACAGGTGGTTCAGGAGTACGAGCGAGCGGTTATCTTCCGCCTCGGTCGCTTGTTGAAGGGCGGTGCCAAGGGCCCGGGTATCTTCTTCATCGTCCCCTGCATCGACTCCTACAGGAAGGTCGACCTCCGAACTGTATCGTTCGATGTTCCTCCACAAGAGGTAAGCCTCTTTCCTTTGAGGCTATGTTTAAGGCATTACAATCTCATACTTAGATTCCATAAGAATTCTCTAGTTTCAGATATAGAGTTGTCAGTCATATTCTCATGTGTGAAATCAGTATCTTTCATCTCGATTACTTTCTGGAATACAATGCAAATTAATATTTATTTTTCCTTATAATAAGCATTATGTTACAGCTGCTTCCTCCGGACTGCATTCATCTGGGTTTTTAAATTTACTTTTAGGCTACGTATGTAAATGACCTTGTAACTAAATCACATATAATAACCTGTCGTCATTTTAGACACTTCCTAGAACCCGTGTCATAAGATGGGTTGATGCTGTTGAGTATGGTTCTTAAAATGTTCTTGTTTAAAACAAACTTCTTTTCCTTATCAGATGAACCTTTGATATATTCCATCCTGATGCTTTGAAAAATTGTTTATTTATCCTTGTAAACTGTCATGATAGAGAAGTCATGAATCTAAAACAGAATGCTGGTTTCTGCCTCTTTCTTTCCCCCTCTCTCTTTCGCTCTTTCTCTTTCTCTTTCTCCTTTTGCCCTTTTCTATCTGGAGTGGTTTCCTGGATTCAATTTCTTTTTAAGTTTAGTTTAGATTTCAAGGGGAGATTCTCTGTCTTACTTAATACTGGATGAATCTGAGGTAGGACTTAAACATAACACAATGAATAGTCTTTAGAATGTACGAGTTCATTTCATTATAGAATACATAGACGAAGAACCCTAAGAAAACTGATTTCAACCGGGAAAGAAAAAAAAAAATGTCTAAGACGGATTTTTTCGTGGGTATGCATAGAAATCTACCAAGGCAGTTATTATTACTATTAGAAATTTCTTTTCTGAAGAATTATGATTTGTAAAAAACATACATAGTCTATACAGTTAAGCCCAGACTTCCTATCCAAAATTTTTTTATAAAGATATCGTCAGTTTTCTTTACGGTAGTCAGTCTGTCATTTATAAAACTTAAGGGCTTAAATTGGAATCGTTTAAACTTAGCCCTATTGGTAAACACGATAAAAATGTACCAAATGTAAAGTGACAGCTGTTTCTAAACAGCTTAAATTCATTCAACAACTGTTTTCTAGAAGAAAAGTTTAAACATTTTCTAGACTGTTATTAATTCAACGTGAAATACAGTGTTAGAATTCTTCTCTCTGAATACCAACTTTTAAGTGTAGACATAGTAGATTGCAGCCAAGAACGCTTAACTCTTCAAATGTACTTTTTTCGGTTATCACTTTAAAAAATTTTCAAGATGGAATTCTTGTAAAGGAATTTATTTCAAGATTGCTTACCAAGTAAAGAAGAAATTCTCTCTGAACTAGAATACACTTCAGAGAAAAAATCAGTCATTTTAACCCTCTTCTTTTCAGAACGCTTTCGTTTATTATATCAGCATTTCACGAATTTTGAAAAGTGATCATCATAATAGTTCACTGCTTAGTATATCAAAATACCATGAAATCTTAAAGCGCATTCAAAAGCAACGCATCATATCATTTTCCTTAAAAACTAACATGTAAATTTTTTTTAGTATTTCCCCTTGAGGTCTATCCTCCTCTTTTTCACTTCCTAGAAAGAGAGCGGGTTGTTTGTTGAGGTTAAACATAAAAAAGAATAAACGTTGATTAAAGGCTCAGCCCCACTACATTTCAACCAAAAAGAAAAACCAGCATTTTGCATACAAAAATGTCACATTTGCCTTTTGTATCTGTATCTAACTTAACAATGATAAAAAAAACACTGATTCTCCCTGAAAGTGAAAATCCTCATCTCTCTCTCTCTCTCTCTCTCTCTCTCTCTCTCTCTCTCTCTCTCTCTCTCTCTCTATGTCTCATTACCTTGCATGTGTTATCTCTTAACTGATTTTTTGAGCTCTGCCAAACCGATGGATGATCTTACAACCAAATGTGTACTCGTCTCTCAGAGACGCAAAGAGGGAGAAAGTAAGTGATTTTTTCTTCACCTTTCTGCTTTATCTGCTCTTACATTTCCCATTTCGAGTCTGTCACTACTACTAATACTAATACTACTACTACTACTGCTGCTGTTACTACTGCTACTGATGCTATCACTGAATTTTTACTACTACTACTACCACCACTACTGCTGTTTCACTTGCTACTACTACTACTACTACTACTACAACCGTTCCTACTTATGTTGCCACTACTATCTCTGTTACTGCTACCACTACTGTACTACTATTACTACTACTACTACACCCGGCGATTGACACGCAACCCCTTGGTGACTCTCCCCCCAACAAGATCCTGTCTTTGGATTCTGTCTCTGTTACCGTTGACGCCGTTCTCTACCTGCGAGTCTGCAACGCCATCAATGCCGAGACCAACGTTGATGATTACAGGTGCCACTGTTGATGATGCCTGAGAAAGAGCCGTTTCATTCCTATGTAAACGAACCCAAAGGCTACTACATACACTCTCTCACTTCCTCTCTCTCTTTCTCTCTCTCTCTCTTTTCTGTATAAGTTCATGTACAGACAGACTGATAGATAGATAGGTTATCATTCTCTCGCTCCCACTCTCTTTCTCTCGCCCTTGGTTCGTATACTGGTAGATAGATAGACAGATATATAAGTAAACAATCTCTCTCTCTCCCTCTCTCTTTCTCTTTAATTTATGTTTGTAGATAGATAAATAGATAGATAGATAGATAGATAGATAGATAGACTGACAGACTGGTATATGATAAATAAATACTTTCACTTTCTCTGTCGTATCTTTGCATAGTTCTAGATATACAGTAAGTAGATAAACAGCAAGACATTGGTCCATCTTATGACATTTTCTCCCTGGTGATTTTGTACTCTTTCTCACCGTGTTTAACTCTCTCTCACTTACACACACACACACACACACACACACACACACACACAAGTGCTTTCTCCCTTTTTTAGATACATTTGATAATTATACATGTAAAGACAACATTTTTCTCTCTCACTCTCTATATGGATCTTTCCTGGATAAATGCTGCTATATTCGGACAGCATAAAGATATATCTCTGTAGTAGTAATGTACGTTCCTTCTCTCTCTCTCTCTCTCCTCTCTCAATACATAATGCCGTTTATAGAAAAATCCACATATCAACGGCATATACCTGCTTACAATTATATCCGCATACAGATACAGATGATAGATAGATAGATAGTTGGTTAGATAGACAGCGAGATATTCTCTCTCACTCTCTGTCCCTTCCTTTCTCTCTCTCTCTCTCTCTCTCTCAAGTGTGAGCAGTAGTATATTCATACATTACAGATATAAGTGCCTAGTAGAAATAGATAAACTAATAGTCTAGTAAATTCGCTTTCTCTCTCCCTCTCTCTATCTCCTACTCTTCCTCTCACTTCTTCTCTCTCTCTCTCATTTCATTCTGTCTCTCGTTCATATATATATATATATATATATTGTACATCTTATGACAGTGGCGGGGCTGTTCCTCTTGGCCTGCTAGCCATCCGAATCCGCCTTTATTTTGGCTCTTTATTTACGAAATGAATCTTGGATCATGCAAAGAGATGATGTAGTAATTTGTGCCTGAAGAAACCCCCTGAAAACTCTTTACCTTTCTCATTGATATGCTTCTACTTTATTTCTTTTGAGATTCAAACTGTTCCGACTAGAGGTTTTTTCAAGAGTAAATATCTCTCCATTCTATATCATTATACAACATTTTACAGGCATTTGGGATCCTTGAAATGTGATGGCGCGCATGCTATAGCCGCAACAGCTGATATTTTTCGTTCTTTTTCCTTTTTCTTGTTCTTTGTTTTCGTTTCTTTTCCGTTCAGTGTTACTTTTCGTTAAGACCAATCGAAGATATTTCAGTCTTACCTCTACTTATTTTTTCCCAATTTTCTTTGATTTTCCTACTCTCCTTCCTTGTCCTTTTCCCTCTCCTCCTCCCTTTCTCCTCTCTCCTTGACTTTTCTCATTTTCTTCAAACAACAAAATCTTGTTCTGTTTTACTAAAGCAAAATCCTTTGAATAAAACACCCTCTCTAACCGACCCACAATAGCTAAGGCGCAGGTCGAAGGCGCATCTTACAGTTCAGTAACAGCCACAATTCATTTTATTTTTCAAATATTTCCATATAATTTCAATCACTCTGGTGCATCACAAGCGTCTCTTCGACATGGTCGAGCAAAAGCTACTATTCTATTATAGTGTGTGATTAAACTATGTTTATTCTTTCTGTCTCTTTCAAAAAAAAGAAAATAGATGAGAAAATTTTTCAGCTGTGGTAAGTTTACAAAATACAAATCACATCTTGAGAGGTCTACTACCATAAACACGAAAATATTTATCTTACATCGAGTGGGGTGAACTGACCTTAAACGGTGGTGGATACATGAGAATAACCTTAATAAAAAGAGAAAAAAAGGATATATATAAACTGGAAATAAGCTCACGATGTTGGCACTGTGTCGTGGCGGTACCCATTCGGATTCCTGGATTCAGGTATCATTCTAGAAGACTATAATTTGACCCTTAATATAATCTAGTTGTTACAGCAAAAGAAAAAATAATGTTAAATTTTATCACACTGTAACTGGCATAGGGCCTCGTTGCAAATTCCTAGTTAATACATTTCATTAAAACATGAAACCCTGTAAATTTTATCAAAATCCACATTGGCATTTAGCAAAATCTCTTGGCCCCAGATAAGTTACCAAAACCCCTGCACTTGAACTTGTATTTAGAAGCCATAAGCCCATTCTTCAAGTTCTAAAGGCCTACTGTAGGTTAACGTTTCCTGAACCTCATGGACGATGGATGGCGTACTGCCTATCTCCAAGAGAGATGTCATAACCAGCCTGTCGGATGTGAACATGTATGTAACCAGTGCATGACGATGGTGACGTCACTCCTCACACGCTCAGCACCAAAGTTGTTTCGTTGCGGCGTTCTTTCAGTGTTGTTCTTTACGTTTTATCCCAACACCCAAAAGCTAAACGATGAATTACTGTAAACTGAGTTTTCCCTTTAGTTCACCATAAATTCTTATTATTATTTTGATTCCACTACCTGTAAACGAATTAAAGAGAGAAAGATGTACACCAGACGATTTGTAAAATCATAATATCAGAAGATAGTAGTAGTGTAGTGAAATGGATTCTTGTGGTTTTTTGCATATTTTTGTTTTCTTTTGAATTTTTGGAAATGATGTGTGTCTTTTTTTCTGTAGATATTAGCTTCCTATGAACAACAAAAATCACTGAATTGTTCTGTTTCGCTGATGTCCTTAGTTTGAACAGAAAACAAAAAACTTATATCAAGTTGTCTGAATCTACTGTACCTACTACTATTCCTATTACTCTACTAGTATTACTACTAAAACACCGCCTAAGGAAATGCATAACTCGTCAGAAAAAAATTATTATATAAGGAGTAAGTATGTAAGAGTTCAGATTATGTAATCTGACAGGATAATATACATTTTTTCTCATTTTTGTCCAGGAGTTACTAAGATAAACGAATTTTTTTCAACAATGATGAGTGATTTTTTCAATTTTTTTTTCCTTCAGATTCATTACTGTGTTCTTTTTGCAGCGCTTATTGTATATATGAAGGTAACAAGGCTCTCTCAAGTACAATGATTCACATAGGTATCAAATAATGGTGTCTATAAAAGAAAGAAACAAATTATATTGAGTCTGGCAAGCCCCTTCAAAATGGCCCAGTGATACTGGTTTCCTGTTTCTTTGTTTATACAAAATGATTTCATATTCATTACGTTTTGTAGTCTTATTTTGATGCCTGATATTCCAAATGTTTATATTAGTTCAATTGCTTGGTTGAGGAGTCAACAATTTTACATAAATTTTAGAATGTTAACTCATTTTTTTTATATTGAGTCACAACTGAATCCTTTTTTTATTTAAAAAACCTATGTGAATTCTGTTTTGAATACTCTAATTTTTTATAGAGCCTCTCTGAGAAATTCATGTGTATTGCTTTGTGTTTGTCTCTTTTTCACCATTTGTGTTTCCTGTCCTTTATTCTCCTCCTATGTCAACGTTCGTTCCCCGTTTTTCTTGAGGAAGAAAAGAGACCTGCCAATTTTATATGTTGTCTTCATTTAGTCTACCCTTCATTACCAAAACCCAATCCCACCTAAAAAAAAAATAAAATATAGATATATATATACAATGAATTCCCTAATCTGACACCCTAATCTAATGGGTCTCTACCCACCGTCTTAAGATCCTGTCGCTGGACTCAGTTCCTGTGTCGGTGGAAGCAGTCATCTACTTGCGAGTGTGCAACCCCACGAATGCTGAGACCAACGTAGATGACTACAGGTGCTCTTGAAATACAACCCCCCAAAAAAAAGATATATCTATCTATATCTATATATATATATACCAAGCAAACACTTATTCTTTTATTATTGTTGATCTTTTCCTGGTTTTCTTATTTGCGTTCGTTTTGTTGTTGTCGTATTTCTCCCAGTACTTATTCCTGTTTTGTTTGTGTTTTCTTAGACGCTCCTCATTTTAGAGAATTTTATTATCATCACTATTACTATGATTGAGTGTATATATATGTATATATGCCACTCCAGGCTGCGTATATATACGTGTATATATATGATCACAGCCCTTCTGTCCATCTAAGAGGGTGCGCTCATTAGAACTATCTAATATAGCTTGCTGGCTAGATAGTAGCTTCTATCTGTATATTTTTCAGTCTTTTATCCCTCTCACTACCTGTCTATCTAATGATCTCACTGTCTACCTGCAACTTTTCCTTTGTCTTCTCAAGTAAACGAAGCCCTTTGAGAATCCCAATGGATCACTCCATCGAAGCATTCAAGATAAGGAAGTCTCGCCCATATAAGGAAAAATCCTGGGGAATAAAAAATAAAAAAAGTTTACACCAGGAAAAAGTTATGGGACTCAAATATTCAGACTTCATTTTTCCCTATAACGAGACCTACCCATCTTTACTATTTCTACCCTTATTTTGTTTATTTTATTTGTTTTTGTTTTATTTAATACAATAAATCTTGATGTGTTTGTTCGAGGAGTCGTTCCAAATTCTGCTTCTATTTTCTTTCTCCCTCTCTCTGTAATATTTTCTATTTTCCTTCTGAGGCAAAAACGATTATCTAAAAGAAAAAAATAAGGAAAAAGAAAAAGACTCATTCACTTACTCCTTGACATTTGTCCAGATCATGGGAATGACCTGGTGACCTGCTGACCTGGTGAGATGACCCAATATGACCATCCAAAGAAGACCATATGATACATGAAGATATTTATATATATAGAAATATTCTTAATAATGCTCAGGCCTTTCCCAACTCGAGTTGGCACCAGATTTGAACAGTCATTTCTCTCGATTTTTCTCCATTTTGTGTCTCTGAAGGCTCTCGCCTCGCACTTTCAGAGTCTAATGTTTATTAACTAATTAGAAAATGAAATAAGAAACCGTTCTTCTTCAAAGTGATGGCTTAGAAAACGTTACTCTAATTTTTGTCAATGAGAATTCTTCATATGTCAAAGTATATCTTCAGAGGCATAATCACATGGCACCCGGATCTTATGGCAACATCTTCTTTGAGTATTGTGCTCGCTTCGTTTCACTCCTAAAATGGAAACCTAAATTTAGGTCACTTTAATCCCTAACATTATTATTTCCTAATTTTCTTAAAATGTAATGTAGGTAGGCCTTTTGAAAACACGGTAGAGTACAATACTTAAAGTCTTTCTGTTCTAGTCATTTTCGAGTCAATGTTCTTTTTTTGAAATCTTCAGGACATCATGGAAGAGAAATATGATCTCTGACGCGTGTGTGCTTCCAGGAGTTGGGCTCGGCCGAGTTTTTCTGTGCATGACCGGAATTTTTTTTCCTTCGTCCGTCTTTAAAATTTCACGCTCAGCACCGTTCTTCCGTTTTTTATTTGATTTTTTCCGCGCAATTATTTTTTCCATTATGGTTTTACGTTCTTCAGCAAACACTAAACAGAATCAACCCTGAAAAAAAAACCTTAATATCTTTCTTTTTCTTCCCCCAAAACACTCTCGATCAATCTTAGACAATTGAAGATCACCTAATATATTTGAGAAAACAAAGTGTGTAGACCGAAATATGTATTCATGTCTTTCTCAGGAATCCCAAGGAGACGATGCATCAACATTTCTGTTTGTTTATCATTTTACCTCTCACATTAATCATCTTCTGTGATGTTTTTAAATAAGGTTAACGCTTGTTTCTTTTACCAAATGGAGAAGGGACTTATTCCAGCAACCAGTATATCCATAAGATAATGAATCAGATCAGAAGCCACAGACATCAGAGAACACAACAGTACTCAATGATTATGATAGACACAAAGCGCAGAGAGGATTTATCAGAAGTCGTAGATGCAGAGCCTTTTTCATATGTTATTCCTCATAACTGACTCACCTTCCGCTTGTTCATCTTGGGCTTCTGAAGGAAGTTTATCTGGAGCAGGACATAAAAAAGTATCTGCGTTTCATTTTTTTTTTTATTTTCTTATTTTCTCCTGACTGATAGTGAGTCCAGTAATTAGACCGTGACGGAGTCTTCGCCGATTCAGCTATTCAACCTAAGTAATTCAAATCATTATATGATTCTTTAGTGTTTATTGCAATTTTTTCTTTATACTTCATAAACTCTTCGTTCCAGCTTCCATGTCACTCTGTTCAGAAAGGTGATATTTGATACCCAGATCAGTTGTTCCTGGCGAGAGAGTATCAGTCAGTCAAAGAAAATGATAATGGCAAATATCTACTCTAAAGTTAATTCTAATTCCCTAATGTAAATAACCGCTGTTTATTTTGATTTCCTCTAATTCATAACACTGATTTCACCTTGTCCTTGTTTGTTGGCATTTGCCAATCTAAAGAGAGAACCTCAAAGTCATAAGTTGTTAAAACTATAAAATCCTCGTCGTTTTGTTTTCTTTAAGTTTGCATTCTGTTTCATTTTTTTTTCATCATATCCTATCCACATTCCAATGCTATCATTCGTTAATATTCTCTATATATATCTTTTGGTATGAAATGTTTCGCCAAACACAAAGTATACATTTAAAAGAGAAAGTAAAGAAAATAATATGTTAGGCTTAAGAAATTTGAGAAAGTTTATAAAGAGAGAGAGAGTATATATATATATAGCCAGACTCTCATTTTGAGTATTCAGTTGAGCAACTTATCATATAACATCCACCCCCTCCTCCCCCCTCAACAAGATCCTGTCTCTAGACTCTGTGCCTGTGTCCGTGGAAGCAGTAATCTACATGCGCGTTCGTGACGCTACCGCCGCAGAAACCAACGTTGAAGATTACAGGTCTCACTCATATATATACATATATATATTATATATATATATACTTGCTACCATTACCTTTTCCTTTTTTAACGTATATGTATTTATACATGTATATGTATACATACATATGTACCTTACACACCTTCTCATGGCTTGGCCCTGTCATGATGCGGTGTTTGTTATTGTCATTATTTTCTTTTCGTTGTTAATTCTTACTGATATTAAACTCCTTTGGCTGATGGCGCTCACTCATGTCCCGATATATATATAATTATGTATATATATACATATATATCTTAACCATCGCAGTAACTTGTTATATATATGTATTTTAAAACCCCATTAAAATATTACGTTTATTTATTTGTTGGGTTTTCCGTTTAGTTCTTATGTTTTTTATCGATTAGCCCTCAATAGAAACTATGTGTATAAATAACCCTTCTCCTTTTTAGCCTCAGTTTCACTCCATTTCATTATTTTTCTTCCATCAGTTCGTTTATTTTCTTTTCCACTGCTGTATTATTTTTCCTTATGCATTGATTCCCTTGGACCCATCCCTCCATAATAAAAAAAAGTAAAAGAAAAAAATCCCTCACTTTTTTCAGCCATTTTGAACGAGGAGCACATGCCACTTTGGAAGAAAAAACATGACTTGTTTTGATTCTAATTTTTATTATTGCTGTTATTATTATTATCATCATTATTATTTTTTTTACCTTTTTTGTCACTTGATCAATAAAAACTCAAAGCGTTCGTACTGCGAATGTTCGATATCTTTTTCCAGTCGACGAGTAGGCAAGGACCCATCTCGAGCGATTATTAAAAAATGAAAAAAAATAGAAAGGACGTGTTCTTGTGGCAATTGATTTATGTTTTCCCTTTCATTTTTTTTTCTCTCTCTCTCTTTCTCTCTTTCAGTGAGAGAATAAGGAAGAAAAGAATACCGCTAGTTTTATGTAGAAAGATTTGTTTCCTTGTATTTCTTTTCTTTAAATCTGGACCACTTGGAAAACGTGATCATCTGGAAACGCAGATAGATCTGGGTCCAAGAGAAGAAGGAAAACAATTGTCTAAAAACATATCTTATCACTTTGACGTTTGACGAAGTCCATGCTACCTCTCCAGTTTTAAACCACAGCAATTCACGATTAACTTGACACTTGATCTTTCTGTCAAAAAAAAAAAAACTAATGAAAGAAAAATATATTTTTCAATTGAATAAAAGTTTCTCCATGATCAGAATAAGGGAAAAGTTGAAGTAATGAATGAACAAAACTAAAAGAAGTAAGAGTTTCTGCATTGTGGAAATAATAAAAAGAAAAGCAAAAATAAATAGAGGAGAAAAGTGAAATGAAATACGAGTGTCGGCACAGCAACGACTAAGAGACAGGACAGTTTAGTAAATAGGCGGGAACTGAAATCTGAAGTGGGTTTCAGCGAAATCCAAAACAGAAAATAATATGGATATAATTAAATGTTTCAAATACTTATGATGGAAATACTTTAACAACAACTATCGCCAAGAATAAGATGTCACTGTATTCCACAAACCTTTAATCATGCACAAAGTTCATTACATTTCAAAAAGGACTGTAAGCTATGTAAGGATCGACGAAAAATATATTAAATGAGAAAATTCTGCAAAAGTTCGGCAAAATAAGTACAGTATATATGTTAAAACGATAAGATCCTCAAATATCACACTGAAAACTGATTTGCTAAGAGGCAGACATCTACTTCAGCTTACCAGAATGTTTAGTTGATTAAAATGTGGATAATATACTAAAATACCCACTGGTAATTTCATGGAGCGATATCAAAATAGGTTTGAAATGTACTGAGAAAATAAATATATCTTACTGATTTATCCCCATAATGCAAGGACAGGTTGAATTTAGGCAGTATATTAAAATTTTGTATATACATTTATATAGTTTTCAATTCAAATACAAAAAAAAACATTCAAGCAAACATTTGGACATACATACAACAAATTATGTACATATACATACATATTATATATATATAAATGTATATATATGTGTGTATATGTACATATATATATATATATATATATATATATATATATATATATATATATATATATATATATATATATATATATATATATATATATATATATATATATATATATGAGTGTGTGTGTGTGCACGCACGCGTGCGTGTTCATGCTAATACAGAGATCATAGAAATTCATGAGTATCTTGTCATTCCAACTATAATAATGAGAAGAAGAACATGAAGAAAAATTAGTATACAAAGAACAATCACATTTTGGCAAATAAGGTAGATAAAAAGATCCTTTTGTGTAGACTTTTAGGCTTCGAAAGTTATACAATTCTATTACCTTCTAATAACATGCTTCAAAAAATCTACATCAGATTGTCTTCAAGTATCCTGTATTAATGTTACTATTGTTACCATTAGAGATAATTAGAAGATATTTAATGGGAGCAAGCTAAAAAGTGAACAGGATATCAAGAGCAAGATAAACACAGGAAAAACATGGAAAGCTAGCAAAATGCAAGTAAAGGGAAAAATTAAATATTTAAACTAGCCAAATAATTATGACCGTATTTAAACAGCAGCTGAATATGATTTCGCAAATTTCAGATATTATTATGAAATGCTTCACAGGCGATGTTCTATCTATAATAATGAACATCGTCACGAGGGCAATGGCAGGCAAAATTGCATGCAAATAATAGGTTGTTACATTGCAATAAACAAATTTCATATAATTGCTACGCAAATATGACCCGGAAACGCACTGTTGAATTAGCAAAGATCGAGTGTTTAAGTCTCTCTGACATTTATTATTAGTATTATCATAATTATTGCTAAAATTTATACGCAATGAAATGGAACATCATCCACGTGAATAAGATTTGACGGAACAAAATGTTCCCACACGGTAGAAGTTAAAAAAAAAGGGGGGGAAAGAAAATATAGCACGATTTTTAAAGAAAATATAGCACGATTTTTATTTAATAAATGCAGTATATCCTCAAAGATATGCCTCATCCTTCCCCTCCAAACGACCTGGCTTCAAGGACGATAAACATGATATTTAAACCCCAAGTAAAGTCATTTTTAGACTCTCTACGGGGCATTAGGCATTTATCAGAGTGCAATTTTCCGGATAATGAAGCTTAATAGTCGGTACAAAGCTGTAAAAAGTTATTTATTATATAATATGATTATATATTACATATTGTTATTTGTGGCTTTAAAATATCGTAGTAAATTACAGCGAGGATTTACCGCTCTGGATGTGAGCATAATATTTTTCATTTGTCTGTCATACAAGTTGCTTTATGAAATTCTGTGTAAGACTTTTTTCCGTCATGTTTCCTTAGGTTGCAAGATACAAAAACGTTAGGATACACGTATGCATGCGTCTTCACACGCAAAGACACACGCACACACATATACATATATACAGTATATATACAGTATATATGTATGTATATGTATATATATATATATATATATATATATATATATATATATATATATATATATATATATATATATATATATATATATATATATAATAAGTAAAAACTTTACATAATTACAAATGTGAATGCTAAAAAAATATTTATGCCTCTACAGATACAAAAAAATTAGGAACAAACCTAAGTTGCAAATATATATTTATCTATAACAGCGTTAACAGATGGCAGTGCTGTGTCTGGAATATATACAGTATAAAAAGATTATGAAAGCAGAAAAGAGGCACAATGAAAATATGCAAGAGAAACAAAGGAAAAGAATAGATATGGGACGAATAAATTGATGAAACTTCAGTTATCATTTCGGAGGCAAATAAAAGAGCAGCCTGGAAAATATGTAAATGTATTAAATAGTCTACTGTCGAGTTCAGATATAAATAGAAGATGAATGAAAACAATAAGCTAACTAGATCTTCATAAGATATTTCAACTGCAGTCAAATTTTATAAAAGGAAATGACATGGCGTTGATTATCTGTAATAAACAAAATGCGCCATGATTTATATTCCTAAATTTAATTAATGTCATCCAGTTTTGTTTATGAAAGGTTTTCATGAATTCAGAAAAATATCCAAAGGCAATTACAGGAGATATTTTGTGGCTTGTAATGTAATTTTAGGATTACTCTGATTTCTTTAAAAAAAATAGGACAAAAAAAAAGAACTCTAAGCTATTAAATGAAATATACTCGTCAGGTTCAAACATTTATTGAAAAAAATGCTTTAAAAGCGAGTTGCATAAATGTTTCCCTACACCTCAAAGACATGCAAAATTCAGGTAAATGGATAAAGGAGATGTCTAAAGCCGAGTTTCAAAAGAGATAATATTTTCTCCAGAGAATAAAAGAGGACAAAATGAGCTCTAAATCAAAAGAATAATAACCAAGGGTAAGGGATAGACTGTCAGAAATATAGAGCCCAAAAAGCGGACTTCGAGGAAGGAAGATCCTGGAATATCTGATGACCCAGAGCCAATCTTCAAAGCCCTAGAGTAAATCAAAAGGTTTGAGACCTAGGGTGGAATAGGGTCAAATCAAAAGGTGAAATATGTCCAAATCAAAAGGATTGGGATCCATGGTGGGTTCAAAGGGAAAATTCTAATCCGTTAATGAACAAGGCCTTAAGATACGAGGCGGAGCGGAAAATCGTCCCAAATGGAAAGATAAGACTTGAAGGAAAGCGTAAATCCACAAACAGTCAGGAGTATTTTCAAAGAAGAATTGAAGAGATAAGCAAATTTATCTGGAACGAAATGAAATAAAAAGACAAGAATTATGTCGTCTACTATGTTAAGAGATTTTTATTATAAAAGAGAACTACTTGCACATTTTTATTTGAGAATTAATAAACAAATTAAATTAGCATAAAAAAGATCAACATGAAATGACGTAGAAAATTAAGAAAAATTTGAGACTTAAAACATTTTAGAAGAAATTGCTTTAAAATTAATGATCAAAACGGCACGGGGAATAAAAAGATAATAAAAATAATGGGTACCTTTATCATAAGAGAACCTTTTCAACTAGCGTAGTGTATGATGCAAAGGCCCTGAATGAGACAGTGCTGCTGAGAAAGAAACAGGTCAGTTTGAGAGGAATATTACGATAACTACGAATTGAAAGTAAAGAATAATTTCATTTCCGAAAATTACTCGGTAAAATGTAAAGCATGGTAATTATAGCATACTAATGATGGGGGACAATAGCAGATCAGAGTAAGATACAAAAGGGACAAATAATGATAAATAAGAAAAATCTGAAGAAATAAGGTATGTGAAAGAAATAAAAATATGATGACAGGTATATTGAGGCCTAAATAAAATCATTGACGAAAAGGAAAGACAAAGAAATTGAAATTAAGCCCATTTGCAAAGATTGAAAAAAGAATAAAAAAATAAAAAGAAAAGGCACCGTCGTAAAAGAAAGAAAAAGCGAGCGACAGAAAGAAGATAAGTGAAAGCTGTGGCAAAGTAAGACAAAGCAATGCTGATAAAGCGATAAGATAAGAAACTTAAGAAGATATTATAGCAAAAAAACATTGTCTACAGAGATCTGGAAGGTTGAAGGACTTTCGCAAACGCTCCTAATATTTTCTTCCTCGTTAACAACACTTTCTTAAGCTGGAATATTAAAAAATGTATATATCATTTTTCCTCGAGTTGCCATTACATTACTAAATTACCCCAAACTAAGGAACTTACTTAGAATCTAAGCCAGAGAGAAAATTAATCATCATTCCTAACTTCATTTCAATAAAAACACAAAATACCTTAAAATTTTCTGGAAAGAAATCCATATTTTGCAACGTAAACAATAACTCAAAACACCTATCTAAAAAAAATCATGTGAAAACTAACATTTAAGATTTTTCAAATATACTTTTAAGCCAACATTACAATTCAGATTTTGCCACGAAAGTACGATCCAAAATATTCTTTACTCTTAATCTCTTTTTTAAAATATATATATATATTTCTTTAAACACACGCTGTCGGCACGCCTGGATAATTTTCACTTATTTCTCTGTTTGGAGATTTTTCTTTCATTTCCATTTTTCTTTTGGACTTTTTTCACTTTAATTTATCTAAGAGCACCAGCGCACGATTTTAGCTTGGGACAAGGCTTGTTTTGACTGCACTTTATTTCTTGGCCTGCGAATATGTCATTACATACACACAACAACGGCTTATAGAGATCAATAGTCAATGTACAAAGTGATTGAGGGTAAAACCATTGTATATAAGTAAATCTTCATCGAAGGCAAGCATATCAAAATCATATACCAGAGAATTCCTTAGGAGACCCAAGCTTTTACAACTGAGATTCGAATTTTTGGGAAAATTATGAAAATGGAAGACATGTGTTTCAAAGCTTTCAGTCTAAAGACAGTTTTTGCATATGGAATAAATTTTTGGATTTTTTGCATTCTCTAACGTTCTCCTTTTTTAGATGCATACATCTGTGCCACGTGACAGTTATATGATCAATTTCTGTAGATACATTGTTTTTTTAATCTTGTTCATCAAGAGTAGAAAATTATTAGGGTCTGTCCACTGATATAATCATGACTGACATACTTTCATTCTGGGAGTACATACAAGACTTACAGTAGATACTAGCTACTCCTTTCTTAGGCCTAGTTCCCCAAAATAATTCCCTCAGCTACCTCTAGGTTATGTTTGTCACTTACATTAGAGCCCAGTTGCATTGTGTATTCTAACAACGGAAATGATTATTAATGATTTCTACACTTTGTTAAGTACAAAAACATAAGCCTCTCTTTTTGTATTCAGATACTTACCAGAGATTCAGTGACGATATCAGTGGAGGCTGTGGTTTACTATCGAGTATCTGATCCTATTGCAGCAGAAAACAATGTGGAAGACTTCAGGTATTCACATGAAAGAATGTTTAGACAGTAGTCAAAGACAAAAAAAATATATGTAAGAGATTGTTCTCACCAAAAGTCTTTGACAGTCCTATGTTGTGAGGGACAGTAGTCTTTATGTAAGAGATTGTTCTCATCAAAAGTCTTTGACAGTCCCAAGTTGTGAGGACAGACTCTCGTGTTTTCTTTCCATCTCTGCTACCATGATTCTAAGTCTTGGAAGAGAAAGATCGTGGAGAAATCATGAGGTGTTTGACTTACACGAGAAATAACTTGGGAAGAGTAAGCCATTTTCTTCATGGAAAGTACACTTAATATAAAATATCTATATATATAGTATTTTGGGGGGACTACTCTAGGGTGAGATGCGTTCCAGGAGAAGGTAAACAAAAATTATATTCAAGACAATAACATAAAATCGAACTTAGTGTTTGGTTACATTTTAATAAACTCATGTGACTGAGGTTATACAACTCTACAGTAATACTTAACCAAAATAATAACATCAGTAATCCAAGACTAAAATCCATTAATGCACCTTTTCTAAGACAATATGCATCGTAGCAAAATGGCAGGTGTTTTAGACCGTCACTGTTCATGCATCATACTTCCTCAATTTCATGTATGGTAATTTTCCCAGGTATTCAGCAACATTCTAAGAGAGAAAATTCCATTCACAAAATCGAAAACTTTCCCATACAGTTTTCCTAACCCTCAGAAAACAATAAAAACGCGACATAGAGGCATCTGGTGACGTTCTGGAATGCGTGCCAGAGATCTTTCTCTAAAAGACCCTACCAACCTTGGAACGCATCTTATCTGGCTATGAGATTCAATTGACATATCGGGCAATCCCTTCTAAATCATTGTTAAGTTCGTTTTTTTCTAATCAATGGAGTATATTTTCATATAGAGAAATCCCCCCCTTTTATATTACTTTTTTTCCCTTTTCAGATAAAGTTCAGTACCACAGTGTTAAATTTGAACATTTGTTTGGATTCGAAGTAGCTTTAGAAAGATTAACATTCTTTAAGTAGCGAGAGGTCTTATTTTTTGTCCCACTAAATAGTTTCAGGGCAGAAGTTACACCCACTTTCCACTGGGAACTAAATGAATGTCATCCTAACCACATTATTTACAAATAACAAATCCCTATCTTCATATTAGTTGTGAGTAGCAATGGCAGCGACAGAAACAGAGATGGTTCTCATCAAGCAAAGGTGTGTTTTAAAGACACTGGTCTTTTATCAGTAACGTCATAATATCCAGCACTGAATATTATTCCTGTGCTGTTGCAATTTCTAAAGAGAGCTCGTCGGTAAGATATAAATTCGCAAAGACTGAGATAAATACTTAACTCTCGCATTTTCATGAATGGAATGCATTCCCAGAACTCCACAAAATAAATGCCTCAACTTGATGGCTATGAAAATGTACTTGAGCGTATTTCACTAGGCTTTCTCGTCAAAACTGACCCCCAGCAAATAAATTACTATTGCATTACTCCGGCTATAACATTTTCCTGTGCTGTTTTCTTATGAATAACACTGCATTCAACCGGCACGTTCTAGTTTTAAGCAAAAGTATTCCAAGATAAACAAACATTGGTATTCGTCTACTATTATTTTTTATATCCCTGCAGAGTATATTACAACGTTATGCCGTAATATTCTGCAGAGTTTGTATATAGGCAAACCATGAATAGCATATGAACTGGAAAGCCAAGACTTAAATATTGTAATATTCGGTGGAGCATTCTATGTGTAAAATAAATATATCATGATCTCTTCTACTGATTTCAACAGTTAAAGTTTACAAATTACGGTTCACTTCTGCTTAGTCTGATGTGCAAAATTTAAATACTGTTGATTATGGACTTATATAAAACAAAGAGAAAAAGTCTATATGCTGAAAAATAGATGATTTTGAATGAAACCACTGAATCAGTCCTTCTTAAAGGTCTAGGTTGCATAATCTGTGAAGCTGCCATTTATGCTTAAGAAAATCTGTTTAAGCCCAAGGGCCGCTGTTGTGAAAACATATATGAACGCCCTTAGCATTCAGTTTCAGGTCCTCAGTTATATATAATACTTTGCTATCACTTTTTCTCATTTCCTCTTGTTTTGTTCCTGTTCTCAATGTATGACTTTCATCTAGCTATCTCTTCCCTCCCTAAACCTTTCTAATCCACCATAGTATTTATTTCTGCTGCTTTTTCTCTTCCTGTTCACAAGTCTTTTTCCATTTCTAACCATTCTTTTGTGTGTCTCATCTACGTTCTTTCTTTTCTCCCTTCTCCACTTGCTTCTTATTTATATAATCTGTCTCTCACATTCACACTGCCTCTCCTCCTCACCTTTTCTTTCTTTCTCACTGTCTCTCCAATTTGACCTAAAACCCCACTTCCACTCATTTTGGAATCTCTCTCTCTCTCTCTCTCTCTCTCTCTCTCTCTCTCTCTCTCTCTCTCTCTCTCTCTCTCTTCCTCTCTTCTCTTCTTCTTCTGACTCTAAGCCACACCTCCATTCGTGCCGGGATTTCCTTTTTTTACCGAATGATTTCTAACAAGCTCCCCGTAATCCCCAATCAAAGGACGTAATCTCCTCCCACTCCCCTACCCCCCGCCTTTCCATAAATATCATTCACTTTGTTTTTCCTTGAGGATTATGATCATTAATATTACCATTACAAACCTGAACTGCTCAAACATCATACAGAACTATGCATAATGACTATAGATATCAAATGAAGTGATATAAATCGACAAAAGATGAATGTATATAACCAAAGGCAGCAATATAAAAAATTTAAAAAATCGAGGTACATCAACAGATATCGTATTTACCTGACGTTCTGTTCTTGACCTTCTATATTCTCCTTGCTTGAAAAGACATGTGAAACTTATATTAAACAAAAATATGCAAATTAGAAACCTATGTTCTCGGGAAAAAGCAGTAATGTTCTACAACTCCAGGTAATGTTGAAGCTTATTCTATATAAAGGCAAAAGCCTATAGAGTTCAATCAGAGGCTCGCTTCATACTGACACTTTTCAGAAGACAATTAGCACTTTCACGAATGTGAAAGCTGAAATAAAAAGTAACTGTAGCTTTATTGGCAATTTTCACTTACACCTTTGTCTGATGGAACATCAATAGCTTATTGAAACAATGTACAAGCAATTAATGAAAAAAAGATGCACGGTTATCAAACTAAAAAATAAAAACAGAAAAAGAGAAAGGAGAAAAGCCTAGACGCTGCCTTGCGCTGTGATTGGTGTATTTTGAGACACAATAGTCCTGATTTTTCTGTTAGGTTTTGTAGTAAATTCATTTACTGAGGCTGCTCCTTGATGTAACATATCCTCCTTTTTTCCTCATCAGGTGAAAAATCTCATTTTTATTCCTCAGACCTCTTTGATACACTTCTACCTCTCCCATTTTCATTTCGGTGATCTGATCTCTTTTTTTTTATTCATTCTTTTTAGCGAAAGCTTTGAACCCCAAAATCTATTAGCAGCATCATTTCGTTTTTAGCCTAATTAGCTCCGAATGGGATGTCCCGTTAATTACCACTTGGGTCTCTTGAGCCATTAGTCAAAGTAGTCCTTAGTCTTAGTTGGATTAAGTAGAATGTCTCTTGAATGGTCTATTTAGTGGTAGCCCAGAACACGTACATTGGAATCCCCTACCAAAGAGAATATCAGATATAATATCAGATATAATATGAAAGAGATTCTAATTATGTCATTCACAGAGGAATACGTGTTTATTTCTTTGTTTTCTTGGTCGTGGCATGAATGGTATACCATAACTTCTTAATGTTCACCGTGGAAAAAAAAACCTTCAGAACTGAAACTCACTTCTCGAAATGAGAATTAAATCGCATGAGCTGTTCTAAACCCTTTAGTAGACCTTGTCTTGACATTATTATTATATATATATTTCCCATGATACGAAACACCTCTGCGTTTATGAAAATACAATTAGGATATACTAAGTTAACGGGGAAAAAGAAAAGTGGAGAATGCATTTAGATAACAAATAGGTCGACATTATTACAGTATCTTCCAGATTTTTCGCCCTTATGATTGTGTGACGCATGCCGTACTCTTTATCATTTTTTCTTCCTTTTTTTTACTTTTTTCCTTTATTTTTTTTATTTTTTTGTTTAGTTTTCGGACCACTGTTGCACTGCCAGCATGTCGTTGAATATTAAACTTTAATCTTGTTTTGAGCACTAGTTCGTCTGTTGTCACTGTGAATCCAACTGCAGGATAGAGCAACTGCCTCAAACATTAGCCTTTAAGTGTGTAACCTCGGGATGTCACTATGACTGGGGCTGGAATGACCAACTCGCAATATGTGTAGTATGAAACGCGCAGTGCTCTATGCTACAGGCTTAATCTAATTAAACGGTTTGACCATCCATATATCCATTCCTATAACTTTAAAAAAGAAGAAAAATGCCATTTATTTCAAAAATTATATTCCACCTGCATCTCAAAATGGCGGGGCAAAATAGAGGGTGATTAGAGCCTGCCTATAAAAACATACCTTGGTTTCGGCCTATGGTGTTCTGGTGGTCGAAAATAATTAAAGCATTTTGCCCCTCCATATAACTCCTCCAAAACCCTCCCTGCCATGTATCTCCCCCTCACAAACTTGCCCTCCATAAATTCCCCCTCCAAACCTACCATCCATACATCTGCCATACAAATTTCCCTGTCATATTTCTTTCCATACATCTTTTATTCAAACTTTCCCTCCATACATCGTCCTTTCGAAGTTCCTTCCATACGTCTTAGCCTTAAATTTCTTTACCATACATTTTTCCCATAAATCTCTTTTCAGAACGTCTTCTCTCCAAACTGTGCTCCATCTCTCCCTCCAAAATTCGGTCCACACATCTTCCCAACTTTCCCTACATACATCCCATACAGACACCATACCTAGAACTCCCCACCTTTCCCAATACATTGTCCACCAAGCTCCACCAACCTGCATCAACCCAGCTGTCCCCATATCACTTTCAAAATCTTCCTTTCGTATATCTTTCACCAAATCTCCCTTGTTTCCCCAGTCAAATCTTAAATTGGTATATCCTCCCTCTCAAGACAGCTCTCCTTGAATTTTCCGCCAAAGGTAAAGCTCAAAAATCATCCTCCAGAATATCTCCCTCCATGCATCGTCCCACATAACTCCCATTCAGGCATTTTCCACCAATTTTCCAATCCACATCTTTCTCAGAACCTCTCACACAGCTTCAAGCTAAAACTTCCCTCCCGTCCGTACGTCTTCCATCAGAATCTTCCAGCCATACATCGTCCAAAAACCTCACCACCATCCCTAAGCCACCCAAATCCCCCGCCCCCCACCCCATCCATCTTCACATATCCCCTACCCCTCTCCAACCAGCCTCCAGCGAAGGTTGAGGATCTCTAATCAAAGCAAAGGTGTTGAAAGATTGCTTCTGTATATTTTCCAGCTTTGTGTGTAATTCTATCCAAACTGAGCTGTATTTCAGCTTTGTGTGTATAACTACTCAAATTGAGCTGTATTCCAGCTTTGTGTGCGATTCCACTCAAAATTCATGCTGTCCTGGGACTTTTTTTTTTCTTTCAAATGTTTTTTCTTTGTTTTTCTTTTCTGTAGGTTAAGAGGGTTTTGTAAACTCTGCAGGACTTGAAACCCAGGTCTTATTTTTTTTTTATTTTGGCTCTATCATGCTGATTAGTGATTTAATTTTTCTTTTACTTTATTGTAAATATTTAGTGGAGACCGTGTATTTTTATGCATTAGCAAATGCTGTCCAATTTTCTTCATCACCATAGTATTAGTAATATTTTGTGAGCCCGAGTATGTCCAAAAATCACTTTTATGACCTTTTTCACAAACACTGATCAGCAATTGGACTTATTATCCTGATCTGACAGCAACTTTTTGAACCAATGACGGACTGAAAAAATGAACAAATTACCAAGGTGAATCACATAAACCAGAACACCCATATTATTTTTCATTCACTGACAAAAAAAAAAAAAGAAAAAAAAATGCTGCAAATCAAGTACGTTTTTCATGAGCAGCTCGATCCCCCTTCTAATTTCTCCCCTTCACCAATATGCATTGAATTTTATTTTTTAACTTAATAAAAGAAAAAAAATTGATTGCTTTTTGCTTCTCTGTTGGTTCACCCCTCCCCTTTACCCGATCCCAATTTAACTCCCGTTTTCTATTTAACCCCATTTTCTATATACTCAACAACCAGCCAACATTGACATTAACTGGTGATGGCCCGCTACATTATATGTCACTCCAATGTTCTCTGTTTTTTCTCTGTCTCTCTGTCTCTTATCTGTCTCCACAGAGC
Organism: Macrobrachium rosenbergii; assembly: GCF_040412425.1. Taxonomy (NCBI): domain Eukaryota; kingdom Metazoa; phylum Arthropoda; class Malacostraca; order Decapoda; family Palaemonidae; genus Macrobrachium; species Macrobrachium rosenbergii. The sequence continues at coordinate 30,934,532 of NC_089760.1, forward strand.
AACTTTTTTCTCTTAGGTCAGAATGACTTTTGGGATATATACATGGTTTTTACTCCTATGTCAACCGCTGCTTTTAAGTAACGCTGCTGTGAAAAAAAAGAGAAAGATATTTCTTAGTTCGTATGATTTATAATGGGTTATGGTTTTGTTCGTTTTTAATTTCTTTTTCAACTGGAAATGATTCCGATTTTCTGCCAAAGAGATTTATCGTTTTTTTCTTTTAGATTTTTTGTCCTTTTTTCCTCCGAATGAAATTTTTTTTTTTGATGCTTTATTTTTTCCTGCTGCTCTTCCTCAAAAATGAAAATGAACAAGACAAAAAAAAGAAAAGCTTATTTTTCCCGCCTTATCTTTCCGCCAAAAATTCCTGTGAAGCTTTTTAGAGGGCCTGCTGCTTGAAGGAATTTCTAGAACTCATTATTTTTGACGTAGATAAGTTTCTTTGTTCATTTCTAAGTAATATTTGTTCACTTGAAATGCTTTAGAAGACTGACAATTTTTCATTTTCAACTTGTGGGTCATGGTGGTGTTCTCCTGGCTTGGCTGTCCTTTAACTTTAAGCATGGTGGTGCATAGCTAATAAAGACTGATACGAGAGCATACTTTATTTATAAGTATACGTTTTTTATTTACTTACATTAATTCCATGTGATGTTTTTCTCCATTCCAGCTTGTTGGCTTAGCTGTAGAAGAATGTTTGTAGCGGTGCTTTTAAAAAAAAAATACGACTTAGTTTTTACCTTGTCACTAACAAGTAGAGTTTTTTAGCATTTTAGCCATCTCTTTTTCTGTGTGTGTGTGTGTGTGTCTGTGTGCGAGGCGTGATTACGTTTCTGAAGAGCGGCTGCGGTGTCTGTTCTGACTGACTGTGTTTGTGTGCTCCTGGGTGGCCTTTTGGTTTATCAAATCTTTTAGGAATATGGGAGACCTAAAAGTGAAATGGCGACGTTTAGAAATGAAGATTTCGATGAGAAAGAGAAGAATGCTCGAATGAGTCGAATAATAAGGGAACATTTCATAGCAGATCTCATTTCAGCCAAAAATGAATCATGATATGGCCTGTACGTAGCATATAACTTCGTTAAGCTAAGAATTAGTCAAATAACTGTTGTAAAGGTTGCAATGAAATGGTAAGTAGAGGATCACGTTTACCAAAAATATGTATTGAAATGTTACATGTACATATAAGTATGTACTCAAACTTGTTTTTTTTTTATATTATATTCATGTATTTTAAAACTTTTTATGGTATGGTGTAAATTTTATTTTTTTATGCGGATGTGGTATAATAGCAGTAAATTTCATTAAAAAGCAAAATGCAATTTAACATTTAACTTCCGAAATTTTTGCACCGGTAGAAGCGTATACATAACCACAAAAGGCAATAATATATATGTTTATATGCACGTAAGTATATTTATATGTATATATAATATATATATACATATATATATTATATATACATATATATGTATATATATTATATATACACATATATGTATATATATTATATATACATATATATGTATATATAAAATATATATACATATTATATATATACATATATATATATGCAGTGTGATTATGCATGAGTAAGTAAATACATAACTCACACCAGGCATATGAAAAATAGGTAAGAAAACATCAAAGGAGTAAAAAATAGAAAAAATAATCGATCCCTATCATTAGCAAATAATCAAGTGTTCATTACATATTTCTTGACTAACATTAATTAAGAAAAAATTGCATTTTGCCCTTCCATCATCTTTGTTTCCTTTATTTAAATTTTTAAGGATTTTTTTCTCACCATTTTGGTTAAATTTCCTTCAGACGTGAATTCTCTCTATCGTGGTCCTCAGTCCCAGTCCTCCATATCACTCGTAAAGTACAGCATCTGTCCTGGATTGGCACAATCAGGATGTCTCTCTCTCTCTCTCTCCCTCTCTCTCTCTCACTCTCTCTCTCTCTCTCTCTCTCTCTCTCCTATAATCTGCTTATCCCTTCTCTCTCTCTCCCTCCCTCCCTCTCTCTTCCTTTAATCTGCTTATCTTCCTTCTGCTTTGAAGCTCGTGAAATGGTGCTGAGGGCTATGTTGGACCACTCTCCCTGCTCCTTCCCTTACCCTCTCTTCCTTTCCACTTCCCTTCCTACTCCTTCTCCTCCTTCCCTTCCTCCTTCTCCCATGTCCTCAAGCCTAGCCATGAGTCCCTTCAGTCCTCTATCCCATCCTAATTTGCCCGAACCACTTGGTCCTTTATTTCGGGCATTTATCTACTTCCAGGTTCCTACGCGAGTTCATTTGAGTGTCTTTATCAATGTCTTTTTTGGGCGTACGCCCTCTGTTTGAAGTTTGTTTTATTTCAGCCCTTATTTTGCATCTGTTCCTCTGTGGAAATATGGCTTGCCCTTTTCATTTCCTCATTCCGACAATATCATTATTATTATTATATTTGGGCGTGTGGGACTTTCTAAAATCTTACTGGCCGTGCTTCCTCTTATTCCATTTATGATTCCTTTTCAATCTTCATTATTGCAAACCTTCTAGTGTTTTGAATATATCCTTGAAGTCTTTCTCATTATTCTTTTTTTTTTACTGTATGGTCTAAGTGCGCGTTCATCAGTGAGGTTTATGGGGCGTGCGTCCTCGTATTCCGTGTTATCTAAGTTTTACTACAATCTCCACATTTGCATTCCTTCTCGTTTTTTTTCAGATATCTTGCCCTTCACTTTTTTCTGTCTATGATTTTTCTAATGTATGGCCTATTTGCCTGAGATTTTCCCCAGCTATGTTGTGATTAAGGTCAGCTTTTGAATGTGATTTTTATTTATTAACATTTTTCAAGGCCTTGATGAGTCTTCTTTTTTATTGGCAGTGGTCATTTTTTGCGTTCTGACTTCCATTTGTCTTACGGCTTGGCTTTCCAATCATTATTTGTCTCTTTTACAGTCGTTCATCTTATAACTTATCGTTTATTTCGAATTTGCTCTTATTTTCCTCTGAACATTATTCAAGACACGTCTAAATGCCTAAAGATATCTTGATATTGGTAATCGTTCCCCGTCATCCATTTTGGAGAACCCTTCTTCTGCCTCTGGTGAAGAGAGCCTCCAACAGATGTCACTGCACGCACATGACTCCTTCAGATGCAGCCACCGAACTAATCCCAAGTTCACCTCGACTTTCCTCCCAAGGCTTTTGTTTATCCCTAGACAAGTCTAAGATGGCGAGCGCAGGTCGCGTATGACGTCAGATGGACTTTAGTTTTATCTTTCTTTCCCTTATATTCTTTTTCATTACTACTTACATGTCAACGGAAATCATGTTAATTTCTTCATTCTAAAGTTCTCTTGTTTTCTTCCATTCCGTTTTTCATTTTCCTTCCGTGTTTAAGCGCCCTTTCCTTCGCCGTATTTTAAGGCTTAAGAAATTGACCTGCAAAAACGCTAGGTGTATGAGAATCCCTTGCACTTAATAAGATGAAAAACCCCTAATTTCCATTCACCTTATTTCAAAGAATATTCTAAATCATCCAATCATTTCTAAGTTCTCTATTTTTTCCCCTAATTTCTTTTTATTTCTTTAATTTGAATATAACTTTATCACTAATGTATTATTGTTAATTATCCTCAGTATCTATATGCTATATAATGATACCCGTAGGATCCCTAAATTCCTATAATTTTTCACTAATAAGTAATAAGACTCCGTCTACTGCTTATGCAATAAATTGAGAATAACTAATTCCTCTCCTTCTAGGGTGTTTGAGCACTTAACATACAAGAGAATAAATGTATATCTAGGTGTGAATGAAATGGTTTTGAATTATTTGGACTGAGCTGAATTCATGATAGAGGTTAAAACTATTATTATTGTTGTTATTATTCATTAACAGGCCGATATTTTCTACAGAGCGTTAAAAGATTAGGAAAGGTACAAGAAAGTAGGAGTTATGAATGTATGGCGGTGTTTTAAAGATATCATCTAAAGAAAACGATATTCCTAAACTAAAAAGGCATTGAAATTCTGATATTATGCTACTGTATTAGGTATGGTAATCGTTAAATGTCACAATATTTTTGGTGATCTTGCATGCGCTGTCAGGAGAGACGGAAAAACTTGGCATAACGAAGGCTAGAGGTGTCCTTTCGTCTCTCAGTGGACAAACAAGGGATTTCCCGAAAGAATGACTCAAAACTGGTCCAAGGAGATTTGAAGGAAATTTCCATTTTTATACTGTCATTTATAAACTATTGTTTCGGTATTAAACAATTTAATCAATGAAACTGTGATAATCTCGAGCAGTGGATACAAGTTTTTTCACAATAGGTACGTTGCATTAAGTTGCAGTTATTTCTTACACCTGTATTATTATTACTATTGTTATTATCGTTTTTTTTTATTACAAGGTTCACTATACGTAAAATTTCTTTATTACTAAACAATACTATCACACCTTAATTACTGCACAGCATTCATTCATAAATAAGTCAACTGATAACAATCAGAAACACACCAATGATATAAACTTACGTCTAACGCAACATTCAGTCCAACAGATGGCGTGAGAGGCCACTTTCGTTGCAATACAATCCGCTGAAGTCACAGAGAAAGAACGGTCCTAATTCATTTTTGCTGAGAAACCTAAAATCTTTTTTCCCGATATTACGCAGGTCCTTTCGAGAGACTCGGTAACAGTGGCTGTCGATGCTGTCGTCTACTACAAGATCTTCCGACCGATACAAAGCGTTACTAGTGTTTCGGATTATAGGTGATTTGTAGAAGCACGTTGGAAAAGAAAGAGAAATGAAACTAAGAGAGGAGCAGAACGTTTCCTCTAAACGTTTCCTCTGGCCACAAAAACTCGTTCTCACTTTCACTCTCAGAGAGGATTCTGTTGGCTCAGGTGCGCTCTAAGCTGTGAGTGATGATGGCGGGGTCCTTCGAGCGGATGAGGTACACGTATACTTTTTTTAATACACACACACACAGACACATACATACACACACATACACGCACACACACATATATATATACTGTATATATATATATATATATATATATATATATATATATATATATATATAAATTATATATATATATATATATAAATTATATATATATATATATATATATATATATATATATATATATATATATATATATATATATATATATATATATATATATATATGTGTGTGTGTTTGTATGTATGTATGTATATGCTGTATGTGTGTGTGTTATATGAAAGAATACTTGTGCCTCGTCCGTAGTATATGCATGTCACAATGCATTGATTTACATATGTACATTAGGTGCATACACAACGCATAAAAACCTACAAAGCTGTACATATATGCAAAAATATGTAAATAACCACTTGCAATTCACATTTATGAACAGACAAACGCAACATACACACACACACACACACACACTTATTCCAACGACATTCGTGTGACGTGAGGGCTCCATCAACATTTATTCACTGATTAAGAGTATCTGTACCGGCTTGAGGAAATCTAAAGCTCCAATTCTTGTATCTCTGTATCACGGCATTCACGTAATGTAAAGATTCACTACGTAAAAATTTCTACTCAGTGCATCTTGGACTTCTCGTTTAACTCAGGAATGGTCTGTTTGCATTCATTTTGATAACTAAATCAAAGTTGTCTCCTTACTTTATTTTCTGAGTAGATTATACGGTATATTTTGACCACATTTAACTAAATAAAATATTATTATTTTAAAATATATACTTTTAAATCATTTTTATATTCTCATATAATCAAGTAAACTATTGTAAATACTTTGATTATATTTAACTAAAGGATTATCAATCTTATTCGGAAATATATAATATTCTAAAATCAAGTGCATCCATTTCCTTATGACATCGTCTGAGTAGACTGGAGAAAGTATTTCAACCAAGATGCAAACTTTTGCCTGAGTATACACTAGAGGTGTACTGTATCCCAGTGTTTAATATCACGTAATATTTGGTACACTTGAGGTGTACTGTATTTCAGATGTTAAATCTCACGTAATATTTGGTCTTTTTCGTATGGACGTTAATAACTATTTCCAAATTGTGAGGCTTATTTTTGCAACGCCTGAAGGAAAAGACTAAGGATAACTATTACAAAATTCGGGACAAGTTTTTACCGATATATCTGTATGAAATGAATTTTAAAGCAAAATTCTTAAAATTGCATGATCCACTGATAACTTCTTCCTAATAAAATGAAGGGAATAATCATGACAATTTACTTTGGGCAGCACCGTCTTTCACACCCCTCGTACACGAGGATTTTCTTCCTTTTCTGTATTTCTTGAATGGTCCAGCTTACTCCTTTTCACAATGTTCTCCCGAAATAGAAATTCCAGTTATGATAGAGTAAAAACTTGTCCAAAATGTATTGAAGAAATAAATAACACTGTGTATTGCAATTAACATAAAAAACCAATAAAAATCATTCTGTCTCAACTTTGTAAAGCAAAACCTTGTGAAGATAATGGAATCGTGCGTTTTTTACGTTATTTAGGCTTATACCAGAAGTTTTGGTAGCGCATTCGCACAATGGAAATATAATTGCTAACAAAAATTACTTCTTTTGAAACTATTTAAAAGTAAGCCTCACAATCACAATTTATATTGAGCAGAAAGCATATTTGATTATAGATGTGTTACTAATTCTTGACTGTAAATTCTCACCGGAATTCACATTCGTAATTCATTCTATGTATTGGAAAAGCTAAAGATGATCACAGCTGCACCGAACTGTAAGTAATGCCTCTCATTTTTGCTTCTAATCTCGATGTGTCAAAAAAAAAGTAATTTTCCTCGTTGATCATTAAAACCAGTTTGACTTGAACTGCAAATATGTCTTTTGTATGACTGACCGCTCTGTCATTTTTCAATGCTGAATAATGAGTGATATGTGTTGAAATGTGCACCGATTTACAAGAAGCTAATAACTTTACATTTCTTGTACAGCAAGCTTCAGAATGGTTGTATCATGCTGACTTAAGGTGTTATACGAATATCCAGCGTCATTATTTTTGGGGGTTTGTTAAAAACAAAAAACAAAAAGTGTAATCCTTTGTCTGTTGAAGACCAAATGTATTTTCGTGTGTATGATATCAGCGAAAGACTACACACAGGTATGTCGGGTTATACAAAATCAACTTTTACACGACATTTTCCTTTTTTATCGATCTTTTTTATTCTCCCCTTTCTTGTTCCATTCGCTATTCCCAGTGCTCCAGTTATCATTGCGTTCTTCCTCAATCAAATTAACTGCAACGTGTCTCTTATTGGATTTATATACCAAGTACTTCTTCAAATTCCTTCTCAATAATATTTGTTCAAGTTATTCAACTCAACAAAAGCAATACTACGTGTCCAAGAACTTCGGGCCAAAGTGTTACTCTGGAAAAACTAAAAATGTTGCTCTCTTTCTTTTTCTGTGCAAAACCATATCCACATAGAAAGATAATTTGGACTGCCCTAACTGGATTCAGAAACTTGATTAAGAAATAGTTCCACGAAAAGATATTCTTGACTGTAAGGGACCCTAAAGAATAGAGGTCTCTATATAAAACAAAAAGCTTCAGAACAGGAATCCAAAATGTAAACCACATTTAGAAAGGTAAAATCTTAATGGAATGCCGAAAAATCTCAAATGAAACTGTTTGATGAATGAAAATTAGAAAAAATTACTTTAAAAGAAACTCACCTTTACAACATCCATGTATCATAGCAGAGTAAGAAAAATAAGAATCATAAGAAGCTAAGGAAAAGGTTATAATTCAACCTGAAAAAAAGGGGAACTAGGATGGTTACTTTAAAAGAAACTCACCTTTGCAACATCCATGTATCATAGCAGAGTAAGAAAAATAAGAATCATAAGAAGCTAAGGAAAAGGTTATAATTCAACCTGAAAAAAAGGGGAACTAGGATGGTTTTGATTTCTAACTTCACTACTTCTTCTGATAGCTTAGTGTTTCGATGGTTACCGCTCTTTAAGGTTTAATAATTTTTATGAAAGGAACTTTAAGATATGGAAGTTCCAGAATTGGAGGAACTTTCATATGTTAAAGTTCCTTTCATAAAAATGATTAGACCTTGAAGAGCGGTAACCATCGAAACACTAAGCTATCAGAAGAAGTAGAGAAGTTAGAAATCAAAGCTCCATCCATAAAAGCTAACGAAATATTAGATGAACAAGTGCTTTCGTGGCACAAAAATACAATAGGAAGTAGTACCTTCCATAATAATATACCAAACCTTAAGAAAGAGACACCTTCGGGACAGACCCTCGGAGAAGTGGCTTTGGGTATGAAGCTTCTTGTCATAAAATGAAATGGACTTTACAAGAAGGGATATTATAGAGGAGGGAGGTTACCACAAGAGGCACAAACTTCAGACATATAGAATCCTTCCGAGAAACCCATCAAACCATAAAATAGCAAGAGCCCTTGACTGCAAAAAGAAACAAAGCATTTACGAATAAAAGATCATTACATGGAACTTATATCTTATAAAAACACTTCCCTTCGAATAAAATGGCACAAGAAGAAATATGGCCTTTAAAAATAAAATATTCCTCTACAGAACTAATCGAGCCTTTGAAAAAGAATATTGCAGAATAATAAGGAATCTAGCAGAACTAATGTCTTGAAAAATATAGACAGATACGTTCCATAAAACTAATCGAGACTGATAAAGGGATCTTTGAAAGTGAGGATGCTTGAAGAAATAAGGGTTCTAGAAGTAAATAAGCATTGCGAATAACTATTACATAACAATAATCGAACCTTACATGAATGTATACCATAAACGCAGAAAGATGCTTGAAGTACAAGATTTACAAATGTAGAACACTTCCATACAACTAATAGATCCTTCGAAAAGCATGTGTTGTCAAAAATTTAAAAAGAGCAATAAATGAAACTTAAAAAATGAGATTTATGGGTCTCAGAAATAAAGAATCCTTAGACGAAGAGGGATTAACATGAAAACAAGAGCTAACAATTGATCAAAATTACCTCAGAAACAGAGGAAATATAGAGGAGCAAGAGACGATGCAATAAGATGTACTCTCGGACTGATGGGGTCTACTTTAAAAAGGGCCCTCAGTGAAAGGAAGCCTGAAAAGATTAACTGCCCATGAGAAGAATAATCGCAAAGGCAAAAGGGCCTGAGAAGAGAGGAAGAAATCTACTTTCAAGTAGATCCTAGAAAATGGTTGATGATAAAAGGTTCGTTGGCAGAGAGAGAGAGCGAGAGAGAGAGCAATAAAAGATTAAGGGGCTTGCTATGTAGATAAATCTTACTCTTCGTCAATCTTTATCTATTCTGATGAATGGAGCAGAAAAAGAAAAAAAAATCCATTAAGGTTTCGACGATAATGAACTGGTAAGGATGAGAGTGTGATCGGTTAAAGAAGAGATTCGGGAAAGATCGCTGGAAGGAAATATCAAAGGGAGAGAGCCCGAGAAGGTTACCTTTCATTAAGAAAGATCTTAGTCGAAAACTAATCTTTGAAAAATTAAGATTAGAGCTCTTACAAAATAAAGACTCGTTTAACAAGAAAATGGGATTTTAAAACAGGAAGGCCGTGGAAAATATGATTCACAAGAAAGATCTGAAGTTAAAGTGTAATTCCAGGAAAGATGACCGACTGGAGAAGATATGGAGTGTATAGAGGTAAAATTAAAACGTTTGTTTAACTGCAATTTTCAAAGCCCTAAAAGAACAGATGTCTTTAAAAGATAAAAACTCTTAAATAAGCTTGTCTGAAAACGGAGATTTGGCAGTACGAAAAAAGGAATGGTCTTTAAAAGAAGTATTATCTCATATATAGTTTTTTCAAGAAAATAATCATCTAAAGACTAGGATTAAACACTTGAATTTCGCAAACACTCTCAAGAGAAATGTCGTAGCTTGGCAAAAGTCTGTCCTTTGAAAAAAAAACGAAAAAAATAATAAAAGTAATAGGGTTCTTAGAAGAAACCTGGCGTTAGAAACTGAAACACGCTAAAGAGCACCTTAGACCAAACCAATTTGAAATAAATACGTCAACGTACGTGACTGAAGCGTATATTACAAGCGTTCACGCCTCACTATTGGCTACATACCTGATTCATTTTAATCAGAAATCCTACGCCAGCAATTTTGGTCAATGGTGTAATGGTGTTGCTTCGTCTGGTGATGATGTCACGCAGTTTAATAGTAGAGTCTAAGGATGTTAATGGCTGTATAAATTACAATAACTGTCAGAGCACAGTGCATTTTTCATCTCTCTCTCTCTCTCTCTCTCTCTCTCTCTCTCTCTCTCTCTCTCTCTCTCTCTCTCTCTCTCTCTCTCTCTCTCTCTCTCTCTCTCTCTCAACATCTGATTTATCACAAAGAGAATGTCCTTTTAGTGAGATATACATAACACTTTCTAAACAAGCACATGGGTATCTGAAAACTGGCGTAAGAAGCGCGATGTTATGAATCTCTGAGGAAACATGTCTCACACGTTACTATAATCAAAACTAGATCAGAACAATTCATTTACTCCCGGAAACGGTAGTTCTTCATGGAGACACGAATTCCCCGAACTTCTGACAATTTTTACACCATGCAATGGACGATGAAAAACATTTTAAATAATTGTGGCACTGGTTTGAAAAGGTTTCAAATACACTGACCACGCTTCACGGCATAATTCTGTTCTGAAAAATCACCTAAGCAAAGATTTTATTTGATAATTTAAACTACATTAACACTGAAGCAAGCATATTGACGTAAAATTATAAGAGAAGATATATGAAAAGACTCAATAGAACGGCGTGTACTACATGCGCAAAGGATAACATCAAAATTTTTCACTAAATATATGTATGTATATCAATATATGTTCGTATATATACAAATATATATATATATATATATATATATATATATATATATATATATATATATATATATATATATATATATATATATATATATATATATGTATATATATATATATATATATATATATATATATATATATATATATATATATATATATATATATATGTATATATATATATTGTAAAATTCCGGATTTTAATAACTGCGCCTGCTTTTCACATTTCATACGCTCATTTCATTATCAGGCACCAAAGTATAAACGTATTTACTTGCGGGGTTTAAAATACAACAGACTTCCAAGGTTTCGTTATATACGTGGACAGATTCCGGTATTATATACCAAGATTTCCTTACATACCCTTGAAGGAACTAGGAATATGTTTATAGCTAACTGAGTTAGTCTCAAAACAGAAGAGAGTCCTTCCAGTCCTGGTAACTTATGTAGACATAAATAATAGCATTTGGTATGAGATGATATTATAAAGTTATATGTAAAATTAAACCAATTTACGATGATAATTTTTAGAACAACCCTTAGTCTACTAGGCCTATATGATTTCATAGTTTAAACAGTACCATACAGTGCCATTCATTGTTTTTTTTTCTTTATCACCATTTTGTTCAAATTATACCCTTATCAGTATACACACATCTGGTAATTAGTATTATCTGCTGTATATGGGGTGAAAAGGGATGAAGCAGACTGATTTTTTGCTTAATTTCATGTTATTTCTATGATATTCTAATTTGTGCCATAGTTCAAGGTTTATTTCCTCTATTTTTTTTCAGAAAACTATTTCAGAAAAAGACTTCAAAGTAATAGACAAAATTCTGTATATTCTTAAATGTCATGAAACTGCAAAAAACATGTGGACAGGAGACAAAACCATAACTATAATAGGAATCACAAAACTTAAACCTATGTGCCAATTCCTAGACAAAAGAAATGCATTTAACATGACCACATTAACTTTATTTGTCTAAAATACTTTCTGTATTTAATCCAATGCATATGTAATATTTTAATTGTTAGCTAGAATGATGAAAGGTTATTTTGCATTAATTCGTAATGATGACTTTTATTCAACTCTACAGATGTAGAAAATTAGTTCCTTTTGCTGTATAACTGTCTGGTGTGTCAGTAGCCAGAGGAGAAACCCACTTCCATACAACTTGCTTCCAGAGTAAATGATCCCCCAAACCTTTAACAAAGATGAAAGGAAAGAGTGCAAAATTCAGAAAGATGGGAGGGGCTGTGGAAGTGACGTCACTTCCTGCTGCCACCATTTGTGTGATTTCTGGTGACTGTCAGCGAGAGAGTAATAATGTCTCTGATCTTTTTTGAGAAAAAAAGAACCTTCTCTTCCTTTGATGTGCTCTCCTTCAGAAAGATACATCCTACTACATGAGTCCCTCTACTTCTGATTTACCTCTTCCCTACCTCCCTCCTCCTCTTCCTCCTCCTCCTCCTCCTCCTTTTTCATCGCCCTACTCTTCCTTCTCCTTTCCATAAAGACAAACTTGTCCTCTCTCTCATCAGGTGCTTACAAGAGACTCGGTTACAGTGGCCGTTGATGGTGTTATATACTTCTCCGTTAAAGACACCATCAATGCAGTGACCAATGTACAAAACTACAGGTAATTGACGTAGTAGACGACTGTGAGCCTTATGTCTTCACTTCATAATGTCTGTATTTCCCCCTCGGTGATGATTCATGGTGATGGTGATATGATGTTGATGATGATGATGATGATTTTGATGATATTGATGATAATGATGTTGATGATGATGGTGGTGTTGGTGATGATAAGGATGATGGTGACAATAGAGTGACATTTGACAAGCAAATATTATTGTCTTTTTTAGACCTTCAGTTAGGCTGTCATCCATCTTACACCATAGCCTGAGACGTTCGTTCACTTAGATGGCAGACTGATTCTTTTTTTATTTTTTATATTTTTACCCCTGAATTTTTTTTATAAACCCCAGTGAGAATGATTTTGTCTTGATTTGTGACTGAAACCTCTTTATTTTTCTCTCCTACTATATTATATATATATACATATTTTGTTTTAAACCAAGATACCCTTTTTTCACCTAGCAGACTGTTCTCTTTAGCGAAACTTTCCATAGAAGGAGTCCTGTTTCTCCCAAGATGTTTTTTAGGAACTATCTAATTTGCATTATGGAGTCAATATATAGATCTACAACCGTAGGCATGCGTGCTTTTTTGTACGTGTAATTCTTTATTCATGTGCATTCGTAGTAGATTAATCTCATCTTTTTTTGCACCCAGAGTGGTTATGATCATTATCAATTAAAACTCCACAAAACTATTCAGTAAAAAGATGATTAATATACTATTTTTTCCTTATACATAGTTGACTTAGATAAGAGGGTCGTTTGAAGTACTTGCATGAGTGCAATCTATGAGTCACATCGCATGGCCCGTGAATGCAGATTTCAGAGTAATCTCTCTTTTTCTTCCCCAAAATCTTTTCAAATACATCTCAAAGTTAAACGACATATCATACAACTTTCTTCCCTCATTCCTGTAATAATAAAACATGGGGGTATTTAGAGGATTTTATGTTTCAAGGGGTTCAAACATACTTCTCTTATTTAAAAAAAAAAATAAATACAATATTCTTGTACATCTTTACCTTTTCGTTCATTCCTTTATTGCTGAATATCAAAATATAGGAGCATATAGATCATGATATTTATTTAATTTCCTTTTTCAGTCATTCATAAGTTCATACATGCCACAATTACACCAAAAAAGAAGACACAGAATATATGCACATGTTTTTTTTAATCCTGTATTATCACATTTTTAGAATGTAGGTGACACATAGATACTTTGAAGAGTCTATTTATTTTTATGTAGGGAGTTCAAACATGTTACATTTACACAAAAATAACTATTCAGAGCTTCTAATATTCCTCTATTTCTACGTCTTGAAATTAGAATAAAAGTGACACATGGAACGAGTTACTTTAATTCATTATTTCCTTCAGGGGTTCAAGCATGCTACAATTACACTAATGAAGAAAAACTTACACACAGACTTTGTATGATTTTACAAGCATTGCTGTATTGCCTTCTCTTCCAACATGGGAGACAAACTGATCAAGATATTTGATAGGAATTAATTTTTTTCCCTTTAGGAGCTTCAAATATGCCGTAGTTACACAAAAGAACGTTTTACCCCTTTGCTCTTTGCGCCTACATCGCCGCATCTAGAAACATAAGTGAAGCTGGGTCACGATACTGGGTGTTTTCAAGTTTTTTCCTCCTGAGGTTCACGCGTGGTATAACATCACATTAGGCAAGCACATTCCCAAACAAAGACTCAGCAATTCCCTTATGTAAAATACAGGCGATAAAGGGATCTAGATGCTTGAAGGATTTAAATTCTTTACTTCAGTTGGTTCAAACGTGTTACAGTTATGCCCAAAAAAATACCTAGTCTTTCAGTACCTTGTTTTGCTCATCCCTACATTGCTTGATACAAGAGACACATAAATCAATCTACCTAGAATTTATTGTATTTTTCGTTTGTAGGTTCAAAACTGCTACGGTTGTTCAAGACATTCACCACCCATTCATTTTTGTAATATGATATCTTGATAGATTGGTGACACACAGATGACGATATTCACATGATTAAATTTTTTCTTCAGCTGTACAAAATCCAGCAGATCAGACAGAAAATAAGTAAAACGATCCCTTTCTAAACAAATATAAAAATATCATATTAAAAGAGAATAATTCTTTCTCGAAATGCTAGGTACAATAGGTGATAACAACGCCCTGAGGGATCTATGTAGAAGGTAGCAAATCAACCGACAACACTAGTTAAAATCGGAAATTTTCATGGACACGATTAATGTCATGTCGAAGTTATGCAATTACATGAAAAGTAAGGATTGGAAACGCACGTAGCAATCGATGCAATTACTGCCTAGTCGCGTTCAAAACATGTGTATTGTGGTTTACCAAAAAATTTCATACACGGCGTAAAATGACTGTACAAGAAATATTTTTTGACTATGATTACTAGTCTTCATTAGTTCGTCCTTAGAACTACTAAATAAAAGCTCTTCACTGACTTGCCTACATCTGAGTCTGATCAGCTACACTGAATGGAAAGTGAGCCTCGCATTAACCCATCAGTGTCAAAGGGATAGTCTTATGACTGTCATTAACACATTCTTACTAATGTTCTGGGGACAATAGTAACGAGGTCTACGCATCTTTGATTATAACCTTTCTGATACTTCTTATGAATGTCTTCGAAAATCTTTTTCTATTGATTTATGGACATTCTTATCGCTGTCTTAGGGACATTCACATCACTCAGACGTTGGCTACCATGAGATCAAATCTAGGCAATCCTAGATCTCACCGGTTCTCTTCAAAAGCACATTTCCATGTGTGGATGTTCGCTCGTCTGCAGCTCGTGCATTTTCAAACACGCGCCGTAAAATAAAACACTCTTATCTTTGCATTTGTTAATGGCATGCATTTGAAATGCACCAGGCTGGGAACGATATTTTACCATTTGGCTTTTACTGTTACCTTCTGTGTCTCTCCAAATGCACCACACGGGCAAAGATATTTTCCCATTTTACTATTTCGCTTTTTACACCTACCATCTGTCTTTTCAATTAAACTCCAACAATTTTTGAGCGAATGGAGTTTAAGTTTATCCTATCTTTATGCCCTCGAAGGGTTAGATCTGACAATGGAGGAAAGTCGGGGAGTGATGGTTACCTTTATTTTTTTTTTTTTCTTCTACATGCATTGGCCAACGGGTCAGGCTAAAAGAGAAGAAGAAGAATGGGTCAGGCTAAAAGAGAAGAAGAAGAATGGATCAGGCTAAAAGAGGAGAAGAAGAAGAATGGGTCAGGCTAAAAGAGAAGAAGAATGGGTCAGGCAACCCAGTGTCTTTATCTAGTCCGGAAAAAAAATAGTGAGAGAGTAAAACGTAGGGTTAACCCTAAAGAAGCACAACTCTTACGTGTTTATTACTCCTAGTCTTTAATGAAGAAAGACAACGTGGGTTATTTACGTCATTTTTCGCCCCGTGATGGGAGGCTGTAGGACAGAGTGAAACCTAAGAAAAAAAAATATTGATTTAATGAAGTAGATTTTTTATTTGTTGATCGATCAGGTCTGCAGCAAAAATAACACATTAACATTCAATTTCCTGTGCTTTCATTAAAGACAATATACAGAGAAACCACGCTAGGTTGGTATCTCCGAACCTGGACTCAGGTTGCAATATGCCCCTGAGGATCTGGGCCCCCCCCCCCACCCACTGCCCTGTTTTATTACTATTATCAGGACATACACGTTTAACATTTAGAGACATTACCTCCAAAAGGAGCTTCCATAAAAAATATTTCTGTATGACAACTGAAAAACCAGAAACAAAGGAAGAGAAGTAAGGTAAAACAGATAACAAATTCTGAAATAAACTAAAACAATTAAATTAACGAACAGAACTTATATGCACGACTGCACAGAATGAATATCTTAACAAAAGAAAGGTGTCTGTGAAACACAATGTCACATTTCAAATTTATGGCAGACGGATGAAGATACAGAGGCCGTACAGACAGACAAATGTCCTGGAGGTAAACCGTGCGCATAACAGTAGAGGTACAAAGGAAAACATTCGAGTACCTCCTGAAGTAATAGAAGCCATACCTGTCTACCTCTCTGTCTCTCGATCTATCTGCCTATAAACTGTGCTTTGTTTTCGGCATTTTATGATTGTGGGTCTTTATTGGAGCGGTCTTTTAAAGTTGACCACTACAGACGAAGATAAAAACCTGTACCACTGCATTTGATGCATTATATTACTCAGAAAGGAATATTCCTTTTATTTCAGTTATTAGATTTTCCCAAAGAAAAACCCCCTGAAATGAAAAAGTTATGGAAATATAAAAAAAAACAACAATTTCTTCCATCCACCTGAAATCTAGAATAAATGGAAAGAAACGAATGGAGAACAAATCCACGTGAAATGGAAAAGGGATCGAAACAAAAACGGGAATTTTTAATTTTCGTTTTCCCTTCGACTACTTGATTTAAAAAAAAAAAGAACATATCTCAAATGCAGAACAAATGGAAAATCGAATAAAAAAATCAACATTTGCTTATTGGACCTTTTAAAATTCCCTCCTGAAATGTAAGACAGTTTCAAAGTCGGAAGGAAAAAATTGCTGATATATACAGATCGTCAGACGAAAGCCCAATTTCTAAAACGAACTTTGTCAGCGTTTCGATTTGTCTTGAACCTGTGACTGACACACTTACAGTTAAAGCGTACCTCATTCGCTCTCTCAATCTATTTTCGTAAGCGGCAATGGACCATTACCGCTCACAACAGACTCCTACGTTATTATGCGAGTATCTAGACAGAATACTCAAGTATTCGGTCTCTCAGATGGTGAACGGGGCTTATGGATCAATAGCCTCTTTTAATGGTGATGACAAGACCAAAAATACCATTATTTATTACACTGACACTTAATTTTTTTTTAACAATGATGGCTATGAGCTTCAGACCCGAAGACGTTCCCATTTAAATTTAGCAATTCAAGAAAGAGCAAAAGTGACTGATTGGCTGACTGATTTGCTGAAACTTTGACAAGGAAAATACTCGCCGTTGTCACAGTCACATTTTGGTGACCGACGCCGAAATAAATCGTTAGTTTAAATGATCTGCATGAAAAAATTAAAACCTAGTAAGAACCCTCACCTGACAACGTTCATACAATTCCAGTACATGTCTATAAATATTCATGCGCGATGACATATAAACTAAAGCTCAATGCTAATGTTAATACAAAAAATGGAAAATAACGGATTGTATCTTACGAAAGGTCAGATGCAAACAACAAAATGTCGGGCAATCGGTCAACGAAGTCCATATTTTGAAAATAAAGACTTTATCGACCTAAAAAAAAATCAACGAATAGTATTACTGCTGCAAATGTCAACGACGCCATCCATAACATTGTGTGGAGAGAATTTGCTGTCGACAGTAAGAAAAATCACGAAAATGATTCATTGTCATGCAGAAATATTTTCCTTCATTGAATAATCCAGATAGAAAATCTAATACTATTACAGTCAAGTTTAAAAAAATAGTTTTTCTTTAATGTACAGAAGTCAGTGATTCAAACAACTTGCATTCAAGAGAGTGGAGAACACGAAAGTTCAATGGAGCACGACCTTATTCTCCAGTGATTATGATTTTCGTTATTATTCTTCAAAATGAGCAAATTTCCATATCAGAAAAAGCCACAAAGGCAATTGACCTGTATAGCAATCTTCCATGGAGCAGAATGCCCTTGTTTTGAAAAAAAGTTGAATATGAGCAAAAGCAATAAAAAATAAACAATATGGAACTATAAGGCAATAGAAGATACCTGTATAATAATGAAAATTAGTAGAAAATAAGGTGATAGTGATTATAGATCACAGTATCTAGTGCTGAGAGACTGTATGCAATATGGTGAACCTTTACCATCGCACATTAGGATTAAGAACTATTGTTTTTTGTCGATTCTTTTCAAGAAGTGAAACAAAAGTGAAAGAATATTTGAGGACGACAAATAAAGTGTCTATATATATATATATATATATATATATATATATATATATATATATATATATATATATATATATATATATATATATATATATATGTGTGTATGTGTATATATATATATATATATATATATATATATATATATATATATACATATATATATATATATATATATATATATATATATATATATATATCTATCTATATATATAATTTATATATATATATACTGTATATACATATATATATATATATATATATATATATATATATATATATATATATATATATATATATATATATATATATATATATATATATATGCATACATACATATATATAAGAGAATTCAAAATGGGATTGCTTATAAAACTACTGACTCGTGAAATTACATGGCGGACAGAAGAGCTTCAGTAATTATCGGGAACAGAGAAAAACGGGAAAAATAAAACCAGCAAATCAATATGAGAAATATGGCTCTCACGTTTCCTGGAAAAGGAGAGGAAAAAAAAAGAATACAAAGAGAATAATAAAAAGGAAATAGTATATCGTTGCGCAATGACATCACAGCGCCATTAAAAAGCCGACTGTGGATATATGACCTTTAGATTGATAAGGTAAAAAAAAGTGCGAAATAAAAAAGATGGTAATATCAACGTCGGTGCCCTAGCGACCACTCCCATCGAGGTAAACGATTATCATTCTTATTATATTATTGAAAATGTGCAAACATTCAAATGGAACAGGGCTAAAAGGTCACTGATTTGCATAGTTACCCTTCACAGGACAGAATGATAAAACATCAAATAAAAACAGAAAAGAGATAGAAATAGAAAATTAAACCTCCTGCATCAGCAAACAGACAGTAACAGACACAAAGTGATTTTAAACGAGTCTTACACGGGGAAGTTCAAATTAGAGTTGGCATCAGCCTCAACATTTGAAATACACTTTGCCACGACTCGTCATAAACTGATACTGAGGAATATATGCCGGGTACGGAGTCCAAATATTCAGGCACAAATGATTCCGCAATGAATAAAGTTCCTAGACAAGACAAATTTCGATTCAGCGTTCCTTCAACCAATCCAGAATGGAAATGAGAATGCTGAGCGCGAGGGCGAAGACTTGTATTTATCGACCAACCGTCGTCACAACAACAAAGGTCATGACGCACACACAGACATTATATATATAGTATATATATATACATACATACACACACACACACACACACACACACACACACACATATATATATATATATATATATATATATATATATATATATATATATATATATATATATATATTATATTATGATTAGTGAGTGAGTGCACACTGACTCTGTTGATGTCTTCTACCTCAATAATTTTAGAATTTCCTATAAAATCATACTTACCGGAGCACTGTAATGTTCTCAATGACTTCAAAACATCACTAACACAATTATCGACGGACACTAACACGAAAGGCCTTTAACACTGAAGGGTAAGAACCGATCGCTGATACAATGAAAAATTTCTTGGAATTTGAAGTTACAGAAATCGTAGGCGAATCACATTTTCCCTTGCAAATTATAGAGTTGACAAAGTTGATTGTAAAAACTAAATACAACAACCTCAGTAGTAGAGTCGTTTTCAAAAGGGTTTTTCTAATATCTATGTTCCATAGGCCTTAATGAAAGCAGATGACCCAACAAATCAAGAATAAGACAAAGAAAAGGCAATATAATTTGGATTAACCTCGAAGGCAGCGAAAGACCTAATTTTTAAAAATGAGAAGGCTGTAAAAGTAGGGGAAGAGCAAGAAACTGTCTGGTTTAATTCCAGCTTTTAATATCGTCAGGGCTGAGCGCCATAAAACGATGTGATTTATTTTCCATGACGTCAGGGTCGATTGCAATCAAGCAAAATGTTTTCCATGCTTCCGCACTGTCAATAACAACTGCTTAAAAGCAAAATTATTTTTTGGAATATCATATGGATAAGATTAATTACTAGGATAATAGCCACTTTGAAATGGTCTCTTACTAAGAAGATTCACAATTATGAAAATTACAAACAAGATCACAATTTCAGCAGAAGCTAATAACTGCCACTTTACTGCAAACAATAGGACAAACAGAAATCAGCGTCTACTCTGCGATGACAAGACTGCTCTGCTATCACTGGTTTATTGACCTGGACTGCCATCAAGGTTACAAGGGGTCGCGGTCGGTGTTTCTCATATTTCTATAAATACGCCGTGGTACTTGGAATAGAGGTTTCGTAGAAGCGGCAATTAAAGAGAAAGACTTTGTGGATGGAAATAAAAAAAAAAACTTTTTTCATCTAAGAATAGAATACAAAAAGCTTCCTCTTTTTCTAGAGAAAGACGAGTCTTTCCTCTTGGCTGGAGAGGACCTATCTGGTAATCTACTGCATAACAGCAAATGTACTCGGCAAAAAAAAAAAAAAAAGAAATGACAGGCAGCTTATAAGAGTAAGAGCCCATGCTGGCATGATGCCTGACTTAACAGCAGAAATCAACAACAAAAAAGTAAGGCTGTTCAGCCACATCAACTTTTGGCACCACACGGAATCAATACAACTGCATCGCTCATCTCTGTCCTATTCATTTTATTTTTTTCGTGTTTTGCGAGAGGTTATTGCTCAAACCGGCGTTGATATCGCTCTGTCAATAATCATTACCTACAAATTTGCAGCCTCGGTGTTCCTTGACATTTTCAGCGGGAGTGATCGATAGTATATCATCGTCATTTTTGCCTTCTCTAGTCTTTCGTCCAGCTTTCTTGCAACGATTTTGCATTTCTCGTAGTCTTGATGTGTTTTTACATACCCACGCTATAATTATCTCTATTTGTTTTCCAGTCACAATTACTTCAGAAATTACAAGACGTAAAGAACCGTCTTTAGTGTATACCCAACATCTACGAAGTTCTAATACCACGGTTAGTTAATATCATGCCATTATTCTGACAATTATTTCTTCAGCAGCTCTTATTCTTATTTTTTGTGAGTACTAAAATGTAATTACTTTAGGAGGTTGTTGTTAGGGATAAAACAATAAATATGCTTTTGCAGGTCATCTACACCTATACACAAGGCCCAAATATGTTCGACTATAACTTTTGAACTCGGCAGCTTCCCTCTTACTTTAGAGGCAACTCAGTTTCTCGGCTTCTTCAGCTATAGAACTCAGCAATTCCTTAGTCTCTTGGTCTCCATAGGTTTTCAGTCTGTCAAACTAGAAAACCGCAAAACATAGCAACTTCTCGGGTTTTCCACTCTGCTTTCCACCATTTTTGTGTCTACAGCTGGAATTCTACATGATGCTCCAGAATTCGAAAATTTTTCGGTCTCTCTACGTAGAATTCCAGTTTCTCGGTCTCTCGATGCATAATTCCTACATCTTCCAGTCCCTCTATTGAGAAATTCCAATTCTAGACCTCTACATCTGGAACTCAAATCGTGATTCCTCTGGGTAGAACTTCATAATTTCTTGTTCTTTTTAGCAAGAACATTTTATTCTTGCGGTCCTTCTAGGTCGGTTCCTTCGGTCTTTCCAGACTGACCAGTATAATTTCTTGGTCACACCAGCTACACACTCCATAGTTTCTCGGCTCGTCTGGAGGGATTTCCACAATTTCTTAGCCTTTTCTGGTATAACTGCACATTTCTCGTACTCTACAGCTATAACTTCACTATTTTTTGTTGCTTTTGTCCATTTTACCTGATGAGATTTAGAAATTGTGGGCTTACGGTAAAAACACTCAATCTCATTTCCTTCATTTCGAAGGTTTTGAGTGTCATATAAACTAAAATGAAGATCCTTCTTCATTTTAGCTATGCAAGGATACATGCATAACTACACAATGCCCTTCTAGGGGTCACTACATTAAATCGTGTTGACCTAAGTTACCTTAATGTCCTGTAAGGACATTTCTCTCCTCAAGAAAAAATAATTTGGCTTTCTTATAACAAATATAAAGAAGCCTAGATATCCATTACATTACCTCTGCTGGCAAAGTATTTTGTCGAAATCCTGTATTTCGAGAAACAGTTTACTCGTCACTTTTCCTGCAAAAGCTGTATACTCACCATAGCACGTCTTATGCAAGTTGTCTACTAACTAGAGATAATCTTTATTAATTATTCCGCTAAAAAAACTCAGTGCCCACAATTTCTTAAGAAAACCGGGTACTCAATACGACACTTCCGATGGCAAGATATTATCTCCTCAGCTGGAGAAATTACTCCTTAGTTTATTACGTCAATTAATTGAACATTTTTTACCAAATTTTAAAGTATCTAAAAATTTACTGCCACACATCAGTTGGCGACAAATTATGTCAAATCTCTACTCTTTGAGAAGCTATTTGCGTGTCACTTTTACGGAGAAAATTGGAAGGTCAAATAACAAATCTCAAGACACATTAATGCCCACTACAAGACTCATGTTGGGAAAAATGATGTAGAGCCTCTTCGGTTAGGGAATTTGTTCATATTCCACTCCCACAGAAACCCCTGAATTCTCATCTTGTCTCTTCATTCCAATGTGAAATATTAAGTTTGCTCAGCTAGGAAAATAGATTACTTATCGACTTCTTCTAAGAAACATAAATAAACAATGGCAAAACAATGCATCATTAAATTTCTTTAATGGCTAGGCAGCTTGTCTACTACGTCATTTTCCATATCAAAACTGTATTTGCTTAATGTCTCCCCTAACTGGCCAAAGCACTGAGTACGCTATGTCACATTTTATATAGAAATGCAGGTTGTGATATACTGTATGTCACCTCCACCAATGGCACAACTATTACGTCACTTCTACTGGCAAGTAATCATAACCAGCAACTTCATATCAAATGTACTTGGGTGCTGACAACTGCTTCACATTAAAGTGCATGTATCTGATAGCAGATAATTATTTCACATAACCTATATTTGACTACTGATCACCACTTCACATCGAATGTTCTTGGTTGCAGAGGTCCTCTTCATATTTAGTGTGCTTGGGTACTGAGGTCACTTCACATAAAATGTACTTAATCAGTGAAGGCTACTTAAAATCAGTTGTTCTTGGTCGATGATGGCAATATTCAGACACTTGCACTTGATCGCTGATAGTCACTATGCATCAAATGTACTTCATCACTTTGAAGCTCCTCACATCAAATGAACGTTTCCTCTGAAGGCCCCTTCACATCAAAAATACCTGATTACTGGAATTCGATTCACATCAGATCCACTTTGTCACTGACGACCACTTCCTATCAAGTGTTCTTGGTTGTTGAAGTGCTTCACAAGTGAACATGAGTTCTGACAACCACTTTCCACTGAACATTCCTAGTTGCTAAAGACTACATTAGAACAGTGTATTTTTAGTGACTTGTGTTCACTTCACATCAAATACACTTGGTCGCTTCCAGACTTCAAAAGAAGTTCACTTTGTCGAGGTGGCCACTTCACTTCAAATGAACTTAGTTTCTATCACCAACTTCAAATCAGAGGTACTATGCTACCGATGGCCACTTAACACCTAGTGTACATGGCCTGTTCAAGATTCTTCTCACAAACTGAGCATTGTAGCTAACAGCTTCTTTACATCACATGAACTAAATCACCAGAAGCCACTCACATCAAGTGTAGTTGGCCAAGGACATCAAACTAAATGCACTCTTCAATGACGGCCACTTCACATCAAGCGTAACTTGGCGATAAATAACTCAGCAGAAGGCATTAAACTCATGGTATGCAATTTTTCATTTTAATGAAATTCCTGTCATTTGACATCTCATTTCGCTTGTGATGTTTCTGCCTTCAGACGGACCAGTTCTGCAATTCTTAATTGTGAAGCCGTTCTTCTGAGGTTTATAATTGTAGATAATGAATATTACGCCCATTCCTGTTCTTACAGTTTGATAGGTCAGGCAAATAAGTCGCTTAATTCTTTCCGTTCTTTTCCAGAGGGAGGGGAATATGATGGAAGTATAGGGCTTTATGATGATAAGCATTTAAATTAAGGTCAGGGATGAAGGCTACGCCAAATCATAAGAAGAATTCAAGATAAAGAGGATAAGTGAGTGCACTGCAAAAAAAAAAAAAAGTCAAGCTGCACAAAGGAGTGATCTGAGAAGATGTGTCAGTTTGTAAAGAAAGGTTAAAGTAGAAAAGGTCACTAGAGCCGTGCTCAATGGATAGGTCATGTTGCATAGAGACCACAAAATATTTTAAGCAACGAATCTTTAATAAGATCATGGATCATGTCAGCTAACGTCAAGAAGAAATCTTAGGTTACATGCTGAAGGTAGACGGTTTGTAGAAACCAATCAACTGAGTACATATAGCTATGACAGGTTATAGTTCCAAGAGATTTTAAGGAAAGTTCAGGGAGTAAGTTGAGGTCAAACAGAGAGGTCAGAAACGACGAGAGGTCAAGTCTTATAGGTTGAAGATAGAGGCACGAGTCAATGAAAGATCAAATTAATACTGCAAAGACTCCTAAGTCCCAAGGACAAATCAGGAGACAATACGTGAGGAGAGGTCCAGTTTTTAGACAGGTCCCTATTTATGAATGTGTTTGCATGTGACACCTTTCGCGAGTGCTCCGAACACAGAGTGAATGCGATTGGCTACTAACATTCACATTTTCCAGCTCTTATTTTCGTTCCTTCATGGCGAAGCACCTGAGCGAGTGTGTCCTTCAGATTATCTGATCATTTTCCAAACGTCATATTCGGAATTCTGACGAAACATGTGCAGTAATGTACTGACAAACTACACTCCCTTGTATACCAAATGAGGAGAAAACGGTTACAATTTGTCAAGAGCATGGCAAAGCCTACCAGTAAACAAGTAACGAAAGTGTGATCGTGTAAAAACGTTTAAATGTTTAAATCGTAACTGAGAATTGCAGTTATTACAGCACCGATTAATTATTGACTAATTTTATCTATTAGATAAAGAAATTGGTGAAAGGATATTCTAATCATCGAAAAGAATAAGAAAAATAATTGTAATTAAGTAATAATTTGGATACAACGCCAGTACTGAAGTGTCAAGATTGACTGAAGCACATGAAGTACACTTAAAGTAGTCTTGGAATTTTAGTATATTTGAAGTCTATAAAGAAAGTGTTCTTCAAATCAATTCTCAAATAATGCCCTTTTAATTGCGACGCACTTTTATTCTCATGAATGCGTCCAGTTCTGTTGACCACTAATGAACGAGCACTAGTACTTCACTTCATAACTATAGAAAAAAAAAAAGAATTACCTTTGTTTCAAAATGCGAAATGAAAATTCGCTTTATTGTGCAGAGCTTTTCTACTCTTGAACGCATCCACGTCTTCAGAGACAGCCCACTGGACAAGTAGTCTTATTTTTTATTAACACCAGCAACCATTTATTAGGATAAATGCGTACACAATTTTCTTCAACGCGTCGACGTCTCATATGACAAATTAGGCAGAAAATTTCTATTTCCCCCTTATCGAAACATGAAATTAGACTTTGCTTATTGAGCATCGATTTCCTCCTCATCAACTCACCAATGTCTCCTGTGACACGCCAGTGATTGGTCACTGGTATCACGTTACTGTATGAAAGAAAAAAAAGTTAAAGTAATTGATAGGACCTAAGAACCTTTGCATTTGTATTTGTTTTCAATTTCATAACGACAGTTATCACGCAAGCTGAGTCAAATTCTCAGCCGGTCCACAAACGACATCAGCGTAGTGACATAACGTCAGTTTGTTTCTAGTTTTATTTATTCTTGGCACAAATAAAAGAATTATCTCGTAATCATGAGCTATCAATCTTCTATACTCATGTATATATATATATATATATATATATATATATATATATATATATATATATATATATATATATATATATATATATATATATATATATATATATATAAAAGCAGACCCCATATTTCAACAAACACATGTTAATCTTCCTACACTTTTTGCGTTCATTTCCTTTCCTTGTTTTTGTTAGTTTAATCTGTTACACGAATACTTCTTCATTCTTTTAAGCTTTAGTGAATGGTACTGAAATAATGGGGTACTTTAAATATTAACAAACAACACCTTTTGTAGATTCTAGTTAAGAGACTGAATTACTGAATTTTTCATCAGAAAATCAAGGAACTTTTTTATCTTAATCTCTAGGTTCGCATAATCATTTAATTTCCTGTAATGTTAAAGTTGCATAGCAATTTATGCAAAGAACAGATAAACTTAACAAGATGTCAACCGTCCAGAGCTTATTACAGACCTAATTAGCAAAACACTGAATTTACAATTATGGTACAATAACAGTTTTTGATGTCCTATTTAATTTGCTAATCTCTAATGTTTCCGTTGAAGTTTCCTTTTTTGATGATTGAAAATAATAGCTAAGGGGGAAGAAGCTCACTGAAAAGTGGGTATTTTTTGTATCCTTCGTCCTTTGATTGGATAACTTGTAAATTAACTTCTGTTTGTAGCCAGTAACTATTAGAAGGATCAGATAAACATGCACTTGTAAGGAACATAGAAATTTAGGATGTCTTTAGTATGAATTTAGCGAGTTAGAAAAACGATATAAAAAACTAATCAGTTATTTTCAAAACCATTAAGAACCTTGTTGCCAGCTGTTTGATACAAATATATTTGCCAGACGTCAGACATTGTGTGAGAAATCAAGCTATTAGTCATCAATAAAGTATGGTAGCCGAGGCAACGCAAGAACTCCTTTCTTTGCCTACGTGATTACATTTGGTTCAGTTCGGTTTTGTGGTCAAACAATAGAAATGCTTCAGCTGACTGACGCTTTTCATAGTCACATCACCAATCCAAAGATATTTCCAGGTCTCAAAGAGATTGCAATATTCCCCTCCTGATCTAAAATACAAAGACAAAGGAAAGAAAACCAACACGAAAACATGCACACTCAAATACACGCATGCACATACAGTCACATACAGATACACACCCCACCTTTCATAAATAACAGGTAATCTACATTAACAATGAAGATATTTTCCAAAAGAAAATTTGAGATGTCTGTCAGAAACCCATCTGATGATGATGACCGTCTTCCGTGGGATATTCCAAAAGAATGTGAATAAAAAAATCAGCGGAATTTTAATATAAGATCAGAATCTTAGCAGCCATGGGAATGACGACTCAAAGTCCTTTTAAATATACAGTATATACATATTGTATGTAACAAATGTTAGCTGATTCTACGGTGCATGAATTGGTAGATATGATATATATACATATATCTCGTCCCGCATGGTGGAACCACATACATTCCAACTTGGAATCACTGGTGAATTTTTAGGTAAGAATTCTAGAGAATCGAATTGATTCTGATTTATTTTTCCACTGATTCTAATATTAAAAGGTAGAGTACGCCGTAAGTGTTTTATCTTAGTCATCGTGTGTGAAAGAGGGAGTGCGAAGATGGCCGAAGGTTGAAAGGACAAGTAAGGGTTTGAAAGAGATGACCGTGTGCGATGTATATACTGAAACTGCGACTTCGATTATATTTTTGGCATGCTGTTTTTCCTTTTCGTACTTGCATGGTAAGTGCATGTTCTTATCCGTGTATTGCAACCCAATTTGTTGTGTTGTAACGAATTATTTTTTGACATGCATTCATTTAACTGTAATCATATTTTTTCCTAAAGTCAATATACATAGCCTTACATTTTTACTGGAAAAAAAAGATATTCAAATTCCTTATCGAATTCGCTTTTTCATGCTAATGTTTACAAAGACAAGTTATTTCTGATGTTGTTTTGTCTTCAGATTTTGCTCAGCTTTTTAGATAAAAAAAATTACGTGACTTAAAAAAATGTTTTCTGCTTCATGATTAACAGCTATATCATAAATAGCTCTCATGAAACTCAAATAAAATAAAACCTCTTTTTATCTTTACTGTTCTAAAACTAAAATCCTTTTTTATTGCATATGGCACTATTCCTCTTCAAAAAAAATTATATATTCATCTGGCAAATTTTTATAAAAAAAAAAAAATATATCAGCTAAAAACAAAACGAAAAGCTTGTTTTTTTCTATTAGAATTCGGCAAACCATTACTTCACTCAAAACCATCCCCACCAAGCCTTAGGATTCCAGGATCCGACTAATCCTTCTCTTCCCCCTGCCCTGCAGCCACTCAACCCGGCTCTTGGCGGCCACTACCCTGAGGAATGTCCTGGGTACCCGGAACCTGGCTGAGATTCTCAGCGAGCGTGAGTCCATCTCAGCCACAATGCAGAGCTCCCTGGATGATGCCACAGACCCCTGGGGCGTCAAGGTGGAGAGAGTCGAAATGTAAGTTTTTGGATCGTGGCCAATCATTTTCCCCCCGTGGCATTTTTGGGTGTCATTAAAAACGTTTTTTGTTCCAGGGATCCTGTGGTCTCTAGATCATTCCAAAGTAAGCACCTTCGTGAGTATTGCTTCTTTTGATGGTGAAGGTTGTTGATTCGTGTTGTCCTAGAAAGTATTCTATACTGGATTACCTTTCGTTAAACGAAAATTATTTCTAACGAACTCCATCGTAGGTATCATTTGTTGCAAAGATTTCTCAACCGGAAACCAGCTCATCGTCGATTCATCTCTAGTTTGCACAAAGGGCAAAACAATAACTCTTGGGTCTTAAAATCACTCCAAAATATATACTTCAGTGTAGTACTGTATAGCTTATTTAGCATAAATCCATTTGACCCTAAAACCAACTTTTCATTGGTTTATTCTTAAGCATCTTTCACGGAAAACTTAGAGGAACAGCGCTAACCATTATTATGTCATTTTAGCGGTTATAAATTATCAATTCATGTCAAATGAACGAAGACGAGAAATTTTTTTGTCTCTTTTTTTTTTATTTATATATAATTTACCTAATAAGAAATGTTTGCAAATTATGTTCAGCAGGGGACCTATTTTAAGTCCGTTGTCTAGTTATGGTAGAGTAATAATGAACTAGGTGTGTCCTTGCCAAATCAATCTCAAGTTAATAGATGTGGTGACTATAAATTTCTGTGGTTTACATTGGAACTGAGTTTTGACCTCTAATTTACACTAAATTAAGTACAATGAACTAGCATTTTGGCATATAAACAAATTCTACTCTTTAATAAGATCAATTTCATTTAAAATGGACAGACGGACAGACTAGTTTAGCATCTTAAACTGGCATCAAAATAACAATAGATATTGACGACAAATTTAAATACATAATATTCATAATTTTAATTGTGACACCATGCATCGAAGCTCACATCATGACCACATTTTCCCTCCTGGCCTGCTCAAGTTAATGTTTCTACTCGTCGACTTCATTTTTCCACGTGGTTGTTCCATAACGACATTTGCCTACTTCTGATCTGTGTTCTTAATAATAACGCCCACTTGCAATTTCACAGCAAGGACGTCCGATTGCCAGTGCAATTGCAACGCGCTATGGCTGCTGAGGCCGAGGCCGCCCGAGAAGCAAGAGCCAAGGTGATCGCCGCCGAGGGAGAACAGCGCGCCTCCAAGGCTTTGAAGGAAGCTGCCGAGGTCATCAACGAGTCTCCGGCCGCCCTTCAGGTACTTCCTCCTTGACCTCTTTGCTTGGCAAAAACCCACCCCCGAAATTAGAGCAGGCTTGCAAAAAAGATGATATCACTCCCTCCCACGTCCCCACCCCCGCCCCCTCAAGTCTTCATCCTCCAAATCTGAACCCCCATAACTTCCCACCAAGACGTTTCAACCGTTTGTCATCTTAAAAATATAAAGTGAACAAAGGCGTGAATTTTCGCGGGAGTATAAACTTCGGTCGGGAATGAGAAATGGTCGCTGATCCAAACACCCACCGCCCTTGTGGGGGCTGGGAATAGGCTGGGGAATAGGATGGGCAGTCGCTCACTCACGAAGATATATTCTCCAAGAGTTGACAATGAAGCTTTATACACTTAAGCGTTAAATCTACTTGTTGGATGGTTTAGGTTGTCACCATAAACTTGATTTTTGTATTAAATGGAAGAGTTTCTTAACAGTGATATAAGAATTTATAAATAATCTCAAGTCACTCATTGAGGAAAAATTAGGAATTAATAGCGACCATAATCAGGATGGAGTAATTTTTCAATATACATTAAACGAAAAGGCAGTGATATAAAAAATGAAAAATAAATCAACTTTTGCAACTGATCCGTTTCCTCAAACCAGAATGAAAATATGCAAATCAACTTTTGATTTATCACTAAACCGTAAAAAAGAAAAATATAAACCCTTTCACTCCCGCTTACAAAAGAGATGCTGTTTTTCCACCGATGTTCCCCAGAAGCTGCAGATTTTTTTTTCCTGGAGCATCTGCTATTCAAAGCCCCAAAAGGAATATTTATGCAAATTACTCTAAATCCACAAAGGGTATGAAATAGCTTCCAAAGGTCTCCTTCCCATTTTGGAAATTCATGCGTTTCCGTGTTGCAGATCACATTAGCATTTGCCTTTTTTTTTCAGTTCGGTTTCGCATCTGGAATTTTACGTAAACTTCGTAGTCTTTGGAATTCTCAGCAAATTCTCCATTTCTTCTTCGTGGATGAGGAAGAACTCAGGCGTTTTCTTTTTCTGGGAATTTCAGTTTGATTTTTTCTTTTTTCGCTCTGTCTGATTAATCACTAAAAAATGAAGTTTTATACTAATATGGCTCAAATAATTTTATCCTTAGCAAATTATGATCTGCTAGTAGTTGGCATTCATGAGGAGATGAAGTCTAATGTACATTAGAGAAAATATTTCATTGATCATGTTTATATATATATATATATATATATATATATATATATATATATATATATATATATATATATATATATGGCAGTATTTCCATTTTTGCGTGTGTATATATTCGTGATGGTAACTATGGAAAATAAGTATTTCATGGCATGCTTCTAGTTCCGATACGAAACTTTTGGGAAGAAGAGAATAATAATAATAATAATAATAATAATAATAATAATAATAATAATAATAATAATAATAATTGAAATGGGGGTAGGAAGTTTGGATCAGACTGCTTTCCCACCCTGACCACCAGTCCCATGCTTCCCCCTGCCCCTTCCCCTCCCCTCCCCTTCGCCCCTCACTGATTAGATAATATGTACTGTTCACTAGCTTTTGACCATGCTTTTTACTCTTAGAGTGGCTTTAAAAGAATCCCGTGGATGTGTCTCTGTTGTTGCTGTTGTTTATCTTTACTTCTTATTATCTCAATGTGAATCATTTGCGTGTTCTGGATTGGCGTGAGAATTTTCAGGTTTACCCAGAAGCACCTCTTGACGTCATCGAAGGAAGAGGTGAGAATTAAAAAGAGAGAGAGAGCGAGAGAGAGAGAGAGTCCATAGGGGGGCCGAGGGAATTTTTTCTATTTCTCTTGTGTATTTCTCAGCCTCGAACGAGGCGAGGTAGAAAATACATGAAAAAAAAATGATGTTTTAAAAAAAGGAATCTAATGAAAAGAGTTAACCCAGGGCATAAGAGATGATATTCTTTCTCTAAGGACGAGGGACAGGGCACTCAAAAAAAAAAAACTCAATTTGACACATTTCCCTAGAAATTCTTTGTTGACTGTCGATTACCTCTTTAACGAAGACTAGAAAATCAGAGTTTTGCTACATACTTTACAAGTCAAAGACTCAAACAAAAGACTTGCCACTAATAACAATAGATCTTTCATGTTCAGATTCTCTTCCCGACTTCAGACGGTGTCAAAGGGGCTCGTTTTCTACCATCTCTTGCCATCTTCCCATCAAGCCTCGTACTAAATAGTCGATTTCGGTGACAAAATGAAGGTCACTCATGTCCGTGTTTGTGTGACGTCGACATGACGAACATGCGTGACTTCAGTTTTGCACTAGTATCGAAATAATATTTGGTAACAAGTTTGATGTAGAGATGACAAGCGATGAAAGTAAACTTGCGCTTGTAAAACCGGCTTTAGTTGACGTAGTGATTTGTTCATGATGCTTTCAGGGTGGACAAATGAGACCTAAAACAGTTCTTGTGCAAAGATTATGTGCAGATCTAGGGACAAAGTCCAAAACTAAAGTAGGCCGCCGATGAAAACTAAAATAAAATTGATGTTTATTAATAGTTTTCAAGGTTTATTACACATTTATTTCATTCCTATATGATTTTTTACTTACTACAATAATACTGTCATTATTGTTGCACTGGACACAGACTGTAGTTGTTAACCTGAATGTCCCAAGGAATTATTGATTTTTCTTTTTCATTTGACAGATTTATTATGGAACAACGTTGTACTCCTCCTGATGTTTTGTATTTCACTAATCTGTTTAGAGACTAAGATAGAAATGAATAAAATTATCCATTTCTCCATTATTACAGAAAGAAAACATGAATCAGTATTTTTCTTATAATAATTGGTGACATAGACTGGATGGTATTTAGCTATTTAGAAGGTATGAACCAGTATAACTTTTTCTTCTTTTCCAAATGACATTTCTTCTCTAGTAAGATCCGTGGGATGTGCGCTTTCTAGGTACAGATGCTTACATGTACACGAATATGTGTACCAGAAGTGCACGAAATTGCTGAAATTTCAATGACTTACAATCTTTATCTATGTGAATTATCTTAGTGATCTTGCAGTTATTTCTCGGCTTGATTCTCGATTCGGAGTGCAATTGATATCAATCGTGACCTTCAAAGGTTTGTATAAACTTCCCAGAACACCAGTTTGTATGTCGTAACAGTGTTCACTTCTTTATTTCTGCGTCTCTGTTATTTTGATGTTGTGTGCAAAAGAT
Organism: Macrobrachium rosenbergii; assembly: GCF_040412425.1. Taxonomy (NCBI): domain Eukaryota; kingdom Metazoa; phylum Arthropoda; class Malacostraca; order Decapoda; family Palaemonidae; genus Macrobrachium; species Macrobrachium rosenbergii. Next base: position 30,967,906 of record NC_089760.1, read on the forward strand.
TCCTGCGCAAACTCAGTTGTCCAGATCCTTTCATCCTGTATGAAGGACAAGAACGAGGTCAAATCTTTTTCGTAGACGAGGACTTAGCCGGAGTTGCAGTCAAGATCTCAAGTACTGTATCTCCGTGGGGCTGATAAAGATCATAACAATGATGACGGTCATATGAAAGGAAAATGCAAGAACGGAAATCTCGATAGTAGAAATGCAGTGTTAGCTTATTCGCTTGGATACGATCAGTGTTGTTTACTATCTGTGTCTTAGGTTCACACTCGATGTCATTCTCTTCCGTAGGACCACTCTAATGGATGTGTACAGTCGATTATAACACTATTTTGCACCCTTGGTGTCTCTTCGATCGAATGTTGTTTATTTTCTTGGTCTCTGCACACCGTCAATGCACATCAAAATGCATTTGCACAAATGTACACTCAATTTCTGTGTGTCTATATCCCCCTTTTTAACCCCGACAGTAGCATAACTCAGAAAAGATTAGTCCACCTTGTAAATAAAGAAAGGTAAAAGATGAAACAACCGCCAAGAACGCTTCTTATATCATATTTAGTGATGCTGGCTAGATAATCAATCCCTTTATCAATTCTCCATCTTATGTTATTCTCTCTTCTTCCATTATGCTTCATGCTTGTCAACTCTATGACCTCCTCACACGTCACTCTTTAGTTAAACAGAACCAACCTGCTTCTTATACATAAAGTAGAACTTGTAAATAAAAAGCATTTTTAGATCGATTCTGTCAGCTTATCCTGGACTCGAAAGTCTTTGGAATTTAAAAGAATGGATGAAAAACTGAATAAGAATGAATGAAGATGACGGATTAAAGATATTAGTTCTGTCACTTTTATTCAGACCATAATTATTAACCATTTTCAATAATCGAGCATAATTAACCTAACTAAATAAACGTTGAAACATTTCATGCACACCATATAAATTACGCAGTTAATTTCTACAATTTACACAAACACATGACCAATGTATCCATTCTTACTGAAGATCATTTTAAAATCCTTTCTAAGTTCACTGTTCAATATTAGAAATTAAAAGGAAATTGCAACTTCCTCTCAGGAAATTCTCTTAAACAGATACGGTTCAAGCATTCATCTTTACATAACTATTGAAAATCGTAACAAATGTACACTTACATATGTATTACTATGCATATATGTAAACATATACAATATATATATATATATACATGCACACATATATATACATACATACATACATATATATATATATATATATATATATATATATATATATATATATATATATATATATATATATATATATATATATATATATATATGGCAATGTAAACAAAAAAATGCTCAGATCAAATTATTCCATTTTCATAAATGAATGCTGTTAGAATAAATAAATAGAGAGAGAGAGAGAGAGAGAGAGAGAGAGAGAGAGAGAGAGAGAGAGAGAGAGAGAGAGAGAGAGAGAGAGAGTGTTGAATTTATTACTCAAGCTATTAACTGGTTGTTGCTGAAAACATGACATTTATTGTATGAGATTAAGGAACAGGCCGTTATAGTTTTCCGTAAAGCAAGCATAAGAGAAAAACTTCTTGAAAATTTCATTTGTATAATAGGGTTTTTCCATCATTTTTACTTAATTCGTCGTTTAAATTCTTGACCGACTGTAAATTTCAAAGGTCTCGACTTGAAAGAATTATAATTTGTTTCATATCGTTAGGTGAACTTCGCATTTCAGTGAGCAGAAATTATTTAGACCGTTTCCCTGGTTGTGTTTCCCAATATTTGCACGCCTAAGGACATATATATACCTTTATAATGACTTACTTAGCCAAATTACATTACACAGGGAAGCCAATACACTTTGATAAGGTTCTGATAATAATATACATACTTTTACGTAATTAACTAACGAGTGTGATTTCGATATATTTACATAAATTATATATTCTAATAGGGTCTAAGTTTAAACAGGCTATGTACCTGCTTAATAGTCTCAGTTTCCTTAGTTTTACATAGGATATGTACTTTCTCAAAGGTCTACGTTTTCAATAGTTTTACATAAACTATGAACTTTCGGAGTTTTTCTTAGTTTTACGTAGACAATGTACTTTCCACACTTTCCATAGTTTTACATAGGATAGGACTAAGTTGTGTCCTGCGTGTCTAAGATATCATACTTGTTCACGGGCTAAGAACTTTCTTACAGTTTTTGTACGTTGGTAAAAGCTGATATTTCTATTATCTTTGCTTTAGCCCGTATGCATTAGTAAAGGTCTAAATTTTTCGATGCTTTTCACATTTATTTTATCACTATGGCAAAGTTATAACCAAAACAATATTTACTCATTACTATATTTGCTTTCCTAAACAGTCGTTTTAAACCCCCTTTTTTGAAGACTAATTAATAAAAATGGTCGAATTTTAGAAGTCTTCACATTTGTTAGATTATTTTTATTTTCTCAATTAATAATTATGCTCTACGGAACTTCTAATCCTTTTGTATCCATTACATTTAACAACTGAATTCCATATAGGTTTTATTCCTATACTTTCTCTTACAGTTTTATATGTAAATTAATATCCTAACTTATAAGCTTACTTGCTTCACTAGGAATCTAACAATCATATGAAACTTATTTATTAATAACAAATAACTTTGAAAATAATGATTCTTTGTTTTACATGACTATTACTTGGTAAAATCACTCTAATTCTTAAATTTTGCCTAATTTTCAAATGATCGATTCAAATAAGAATCTTTGTTTTCCACAATTCACGCTCATAATTTCACATGACTTAACTGGGTAAATTCAAATTATATATATTTATGCATAATTCCAAGCTTATTGGATTTAAACTTGTAAGCAGAAATATCTGATTAAAACTTCATGTTGTAAGGGATTTAGCCCTAATAGCAAAATCACCCATAGAAATTTGAGCTGGACATGACTGACTTTTAGCGTCTCAAACATTCAAAGTATTTTACGTTACCACACCCTGAAGAAGTATATTACGTTACTACACACTGGAGAAGTATAATTACGTTACCACACACTAGAGATTCGTATGAGATTCACTAATCAGTCGGACTGTCTTGAACTTTTCTGTTTACATGAAAAATAAAGCGGATTCTATATTATTTAAAACAGGTTTAAAATATTAATTCATCCAGAGCAAATCCGATTTCACTTTTAATTCCATTCGCTATTTCGAGTAATCAGTTTTACACATTTTCCACAACTTTTTCTTGACTCTAAACAGTTTCACTTGATATGACTTTTTTCACTTTTCGCTCCAGCGATTTCTTATCTTTAATCCGCTTATTGTTTAAATGAATATTTCATTCACTGATCTATCTGCTTCATTATTTATTTACTTGCCTCTTATTAAGCCATTCAGTTATAGTTACTTACTTTCTAGGGATCTACTAATTAGCCTCTTCCTTTTCATCAAGATATTATTTTAATTTATCTTCATTCAGCGCTGTTTATATTAGCATTTCATCACCAATTTCTTTGCCATTTATCTTGCTTACAATTACATTATCATCTAATTCCGGTAACCTGAAGAAAAAATTTAAGTCTTTCGTGATTTTAGCCTATTAACCTAGTCACTTCAATATAATTTAGCGTCTGATCTAATTTTGCCCATTTTTTATAGCTTCAAATTTATCATAGATGATACTGCTAAGCATATTGCCTATTTACAGTAATGAATTATTTAACTTTTTAAACATATCTTTAATAAGTTTGTTCACTTCGTAGCATAATTTCCCTAACAGCAGCTTGGGATTTTATACAATTTCAACTTATAAGCATATTTGCTTTATTAAGTTTCCAGTGGCAAATGGCTAACAAACCCTAGCTTCCGTGCTTGGTGAATTTGAGATATGGGTATTTTTTTTACTCTACTAATAAAGTTTGCTTTTAAAGATATTAGCATTCACATGAGTCTTCATTATTAGCACCTGACATGTGTACGAGCCTTTGCTTCATGACTTGGTATTGGCCTTTATAATACAACCAGAGTTATAAATTATTTCTATAATATAATCCCTACCCATTAGGGTAGAGGTGATATACTAGGGATCAAGCATAAATCTTTTAATACATCAAAGCTGTAAATTAACTTCATTTACTTTATTACCGGATATAAGTCAGAATTTTTCTCCATTTTCTATTAGTAATCTATTTTAAATTACTAAGCGCCAGTGTTAAATATTTTAAGCCAATAATTTGCCTTTCTAATTAGGTTTAAAATATATTCAGAAAACTTTCTATTGTCAGTCTATTCCAACCTAACAGGAGTCAGTTTTATGATTTCAATCAGTATTTTACAAGAAAACTAACATACTTGAAATAATACAAATTTAATGTTTATCCTATGTGCTATCAACTTTCAAACCTAATAGGACAGTCTATATGTAAATTTCACGTGTCACGCATTACAATCAGTACGAAGAAAGATTTAACATGATTTTCAATAGTTAGCATATTAATTCAAGCAGAATTAATAAAAAATATTTTCATTTTAAAATGCCGCAAAAATCTATCTTAAAGCTTTTCATTTTCAAATACTTTTCAAATCTTTATGAGCCTGGAAGACTTCCAGTTTCACTAAACCTTCGAAGAGTTTTGGAGAACTGTCAGTTATTTTCTCATTTGAAATTAAATGCATGAGAAAAATTTTACTAATTTAGAAGAGCGTTACTTGAATCGAATATCAGTTGTTCATTTTTTTTAGTGTGAGTAAAGTAAAAAAAAAAAAACATTTTACCAATCCTCATGCAACAGTCTTAATTTTTACAGTTTGCAGAAATTCTTGAATTTCATGAAAGCTGTTCTTCATTTATCTTCAAAAAATGATAAACTGAAAATGTGCGAAATATGCATAATTTATAGACATTAACCGCCACTCAGATTCATCTTTACCAGAGTTCGTTAAATTTTCTATAAAGTCCTAAATTTTTGGAATATCTTGACAAGTTTATAATTCCCGAGCAGTCCACATGATCTGATGTTACGAAATTATTTAATTTATTTATATTATATGCTGAAATATTTATAAATTGCATAATTTTCATCAAGTGTTCAGCTGATATAGTTTTATGCAATATTCGCTTATGGCTAAAGATTAATTTTTTACAAGTTTCATAAGAGACAATTGTTTATGACAGTTGGTAATGTATAAATTATTGTATAAATGAATGAGTAAGAAAATTTAAATATTTGTTATACGTTATCAAAATGACAAAATTTACATCAACTAACTTATCGCGTTATAAACTGTTATAGGAGACGTACCGAATATGGCAATTTACACCTGAGTGTTGCTTTAACTTATATAGGATATCAAAGTTTACCTTTAATGCTAGTGCATTTGAAACAGTTTTTTTTTTCAGTGGAAAGCTGGGCTGGGAAGGGGCGGGTGGGAGATGAAAAAGATAAAAACTTGGGAGCTTAAAGAGATAAACGCGGTGCCAGGGATTAGATTACTTCCCCACGGTGTTCAGTATGTTGGCAACAAAACTGTTGGATAAGAAGAAGAGAGAGAGAGAGAGAGAGAGAGAGAGAGAGAGAGAGAGAGAGAGAGAGAGAGAGAGAGAGAGGGCTGCATAGCTAACTTTATTATGATCTTAGACTTTATTGACAAAGTCTTCGTTTTATAGCGATACGCGCGTGGCGAAAATTAATTTCTGCATTCCACAGACTAGGCAACAATATTAGATTATCACACGAAAATAAAATTACTAACGGACAGTTAATGAAGACACCATATATAACCAATATGTTCTATCTTAGGGGCAATGGACAAATAATGGACTGTATATAGCTAGATAGTTAAGCTATGTAAATCTGGTGAATGTTTGGATGAGACCCTTGTGAATGTTGTATGAAAAATGGGAAAGACGTGTAAAATTAGTAGTCTTAGGAATGAAGACTTGGTGAATTATAGATAAATGGACTCCAGGTGGAATAACAATAATGAAGAGCTGATGAAAAATAGCGAGCATATTATTTGAACTAGAGTTATCTATTAGGAATAATTTGATGCCGAAGTCCATGTAAGGAAAGCATTTGGTTTACCTGCCATAAACACAACTACACACAAAAATGCATCACATATTCGTTTGCTGGAAATACGGCTAATTTCTCTCATTGTTACACGAAGGAAAACCTTACTCTTTGCCCATGTAGGAACATGATAGAACACGTGAATGAAATGCATAGCAATTACAAACACATATTCATAGGTCTAAGATACTCGCTAACAAAAACACTTTTTTATCTTGATTATATGATAGAAATTTATTTACCTCATTATATTTTAATAATTAACATAATAAATATCTACCTCAACATTATGAAATTAAATGTTGTTAAAATACAATTCAGTCTTTCGAAATTAAGTTATAAAATAAAGAAAAAAACACTTCACTATTTTGGAACAAATTTTTGATAACCAGAGTTCAACAACATCATCTCTACTTCAGTTTTTCCAAAAATCACTAATCTATTTTTCAAAATCAAACTGTACATAATCATGCAAAGTCTTCCCCTCATCTTTAGATATGGGTAACATAGGTCTTTATAATAATCTGTCACTGAGCTTTTAAATAAAAACACCATAATTCACTTAACATCATCACTCCGCAAGGAGATTAAACTATATAAAGACAAAACCAGAAATATTTTCTTTTCTCGCAGAAAAGTAGTAGATGTAGATCTCTCTTCACCCCCTGGCCCCCCTGGCCCCCCTGGACTCTTCTTGTTTTATTTTTAAAAGAATGCTCGATGTACAGGAAAAAAGAAAAGAAAAAGAGTATTGGAACAAAACATTCCAACAACAAACCTCCTCCTCCTCCTCCTCATAACACGGCTCATGTTCCTTGTTGCAGCTGCGCTATCTTCAGACGCTGAACGCCATTTCGGCCGAAAACAACTCAACAATAATATTCCCGCTGCCCATTGACATCATTAAGTATTTGATACCGAAAAACCAGGAGGATGACTAAACAAAAAGGTACCTTGGCCCGTGACTTCGGTGGACGACTATTGACAGCTTGGCATAGGTTTCTTTTTCCTCATTTCTTTCATTTATGGATTTTATGTTTGATTTCTTTTTTTTTCACTCTTTCGCGTTTTATTTTGTAGTTTTTCATCACAAGAAAAGGTCATTGATCAATGGTGATGAAGAATACGATGACTTTCATGGAAGTGGTGCTGGTGATAAAGACTGTTACTGACAATAATGATAGTGGCGTAAGCACACAGGTGATACTGACTAATTATGAAGGTGCACAGGTGTTAAGTTCCTACTCATCCCGACGTCAGATGAACCTTTGCTTTCGTTATCAGACCTTTTCGTTTTACCTTTAAGCCACACAGGTAACACGCACTTGATAATCACATATAATTTCAAATAAGTTATATTTTCTTTCTGATTCTTTCCAGGGTTCCAAATCTCACACTGATTGGGTGTATTCCTTAGGTTCTCCTTAGTTTCCAATTCCTTTAGTTTCAAAATCAATCCTTTTTTTATATCCTGAGTTTTGTACGTACTTCTGTTTCCTTAGTCAACACCAATAAGAGCTAACATATAGTAGACTAGAAATCACTCAAAACCAAGAAACTGAATTCTTAGCCGATTTATTCTTAGCTATGACAGGAGCCTTGGCCAACAAAATGTCCACCGGGGCCGGGTCAAACGTAGACATTTAGAAGCTTTGTACAGTTTGGCTGTCGTCGATATAATCTCCTTTGCCTGACTGTGTGACTGTAGCAGACTGTAAACTCTGACCCTCTCTGTGGAGCCATGGTTGCCCCCCCTCTGACTCAGTCAAATTTCATCAACCTATGAGAGCGGGCACAAGCTAAACCCATGGTCCTTCTATAAGGGTGATTCATTCCCCAAGTTCATTTTCTTTACTCAGTTGAATTGAGTTCATGGAACAACTAGCTAACTGCTTTGATTGCCAAGTGTCACATAAAGCATATAGAAAATAAGTCATGTCCACTTGTATCTAATGGAGCGAGAGAATTCACCAAATATAAATTCCATCATCCTTTTTCACAACACTTGTCCAGTTTCCAAAATCTACTCTCTCTCCCACTGGCTCCATGATGCAACATATTCAGAACGAGCTGACCTTAGAGGACGAGACTCTCTCGCCTTACATGTAGAACTGCAAAAGTAACTTGAGAGAAGTTGTTCCATACACCGATTCACACTGTATTAACATGCATGCAAGTGTTCCAGAAGTGACCCGTGTTGAATTCATTAACAATCTCAGGGCTGAATGGAGTGGCTTGCAAATTGAAAAGCTGCAACTTGACCGATCATAGCGGAAGCTCTATAGTTTCATATTATTATTATTATTTCCTTTAGAGAGTAATCTACTCGTAATCAGGCTAATGTTACAGTTTCTAAGGGATCACTTTTACAGTAGTATCTCCTTCAACAGTCACAGAAAGTTGTCTTTCTAGAATTAGCATTCAGTTTTCTGATCTGTGATTCAATTTTTCTTCCAAAACGTGCAATGCAAAATAGTACTTATCATCATTTTTTTAAAGAACTGGAAACTGGGACATACACCAAGTTTATTTTTTAATTAGAATAGAGTCCTTAGTCTCGAATAATCATGATTTGCATTGTAAATGATTCTTAAATATACTTCTGAGTCACTCTTATATTTGGACCTTGACGCTGAACCATTGTACATTTCTAAAAGTAAATTTTAAAATCGATTGTTGAGAAAAATTGCAGAAAGTAGCATACATCATCAGTATTCAGTCCCTTCATTGACAAAAACAAAGTTCAAGATAAAAATGGTCATGTAAAAGTTGTCCCTATTTCTGAGTCAGTCACATGAAAATGTTTCAAAAGAGAGCATGCAAAGTATATCATAAGGATAATACTAAATTAAAAAGGGTTTGCTGGTATCATAATATTGACTGTCATTTTTTAATCCCAAAGAATAATGGCAACAAATCACAAAACCCTTTCCCTCACAAAATTAAATCATATTGAAAAAATATATATATTACAATCCTTCCTCCCACAAAAAAATAAAAAGTCAAAATCCTCTTTTCCCCACCAAAAAAATAGTCGACAGTCAGAAAATTATTTTATCTAAACCTCTTTGCATGATTCGCTGTAATGCTGCTGGTCCCATTTTCATTAACTTTTTTGTCCGCTACAAAATTTGGTCTCCAGGTGATCTATATACATATCTATAAATAAGCATGATCAAAAAAGAGTCTGAATGTCAACTGAGTTAAAGCAAAAATTCTCTGAGAACACAAAATTGCAATGGTTTGTGCCTCACTTGTTTCTTGCCTGATCGAAAGGTTGCATGGCATATCCATACAAAAAACACATACAAAAATACCCTCCCTTAATCTTCCCCTTAAAATCCCTGAAAAAAAAACTGTGCTACCCATCATATCTGTGTCTCATTATCCTACCCTTCAACTGTTTTATATCCTTTGACCTGACATGACCTACCTCAACTGCTCTCTCTTTGGTTGGTGTTCCTATATCTTTTTTTACATAGATTTGTCCACCCAGAAGATTTTTCCATAGACCTTTTAATCTTGTATATACATATCTATACGTCTATAAATACTTGCAACCAGTTCATGTTGATTAGTGTGATCCAAAAGTCAGTGAGTATGGCATTTCATTGGTAACCTTGTGCCTTTCAGAGACTTCATTCGTGGATTGAACTAACTGAACACCATTCATCTCATTCATGTTAAGAACCCATATATTTAATTTATTTTGAAACTTGAAAGATACTGTGAATCCTTCTTGTTATCGGAGATATTTCAACGATGAGTTAATTCTGGTGAAAACTTTTGTGCATCTTTGGAATTTGTCGTGTATTACGTAATAACATTCAGTAAGACTTCAAAGAAAACCTACGTTTTAAATTCCATTCACTCGCAGTTATCTTGTCATACGAGAGTACGAAACCCACAAAGAATAAAAGATGAAGGACCTGTTATAAAACAACCATCAGTTGAAACTTCCCTTGTTCAAAACAATGGCGCCACCAAAGAGAGAGCTCTGATCATGGCAATGTTTCAAAAACTCCGAACCGCGAGACCGACAGAGCCAAACGATATCCTTCGAAAAAAATAGGAAGAAGAAAAACATTTCCTGCTCTGTTTGTGTGTACAACTTTTATTAAGAGAATTTTTCTCTATATATATTGTCTGTGTGTGAATGCCATGACAGAGTAAAAGCACCTGACATCCATGCCTGAATCTCGACGACGTTCTACAAGGAAAATAAGACGATGGTTAATGAAAAAGAGACGATGATTTATGAAAATGTTCAGAGAACTCTTCCTGGTGACAGTTGCTTTTAATCTGTGTCAACGTTCAGCAAATTCACTGAATATCAATTCCACAATTCATCCACATTTTTTCTCCTATACACACAGTTTGATTCTCATTCCAGTCGCCTTAGACCCCCAAAAGTGTGGTTTTTGATCCATTCTCTCTATCACACACGAGCACCCTGATTTAAAAACGCGGAAAAAACCCAATTTCCATTTTGGAAGACTTTCGTGGAAACCACCTCACTGATCACTGATTTTCTTGGTGACTGAAAGCACTTAATTGCACTGAAAGCACTTTACAAAGCACTAAAATACCTTCAATACTCTTTTTTTAATAAAAACGTTGGCTGTTCTGTTCTCGTGCGTAATGTTTAACTCTTTTTCCACCTTTCCTCTCTGTAAGATTGAAGAGACTTCATCTCTTAGAATCACCTGTCATCTTGTTGGTTCTAAACTGCCAATGCCTACTGACACCCCTCACGTAATCTAGTCCCTGTTAAAGCAAGATCTTAAGGCACTGTTGTCCTCTATGTGCTATGGTATTCAAGTTGTTGATTTTCCTTATCAGTAATTTGTAGTTGTCACATTCAGATTGAAAGCCCCAACGCTCAGATATCATAATGGAAGACACGCAAAAGTCTATCATTCTTCAGAAAGTCAAGGGATGAAGAGCTTAGATCGTTTCCTTCAAACCACCCCTGCTCGATTTACCTTGAGATTATCAGCCCAATAGAAAGACTATGGAGTTTATAAGGAACTAGTTCAATTTAAAGTCTACGTAGCCTCATCCCCGTTATAGGGATGAGGCGTTCAGTATGTCATTTCAGTACATGATCAACTAAATTTCTTTGAGATCGTAAACAGTAGTATTATATCACAGTACCTTTGCTTCACAGCACATGAGACGCAGACATAGTTTTCTGCTTGGGTATAATATATATATGTATATATATATATATATATATATATATATATATATATATATATATATATATATATATATATATATAGTTACATATATATATTAGCACAGGCAAATAAGTAGCGAATGTAACAAACAAGTTTAGCAAATCATCGGCTAAAGGTGAGACGGTGAACCCAACTGCAGTCTTTAGGATATTTTGTTATCTATTAAATGGTGACTGAAAAATTCAGCCCTGATTGTCCCATGGATTAATAATGTTGTGATGTTTGGTGGAGAAATTTCTATAAATTCCTTATTGTATTTCAGTTGAAATGTAATCCTTATTCAAAAGTCTACGCAGTATTTCTCAGGTATAGCTCTCAATAACTTCCCTTTGTTTACAGATCTTGTAGGACACATTCAAACATGGTTGATCTTCGGTAGTAACCCCAAACAGTTCCCAGTCGAACAAATATCTAGGTGACGGAAGCTATAACCTTAGTTCTGCTGTTTGATTTCTATAAAGACATTTGATATAATTTCCATTTTGCGTAACTTTATTGCCGTGCTTTTAATGAATCGAATAAAGATTATGCGTACGGAATTTAGAATGAATTTTATTTTTCGTATAACGATTAATGTAATTTGTTGTGTAGTGTAATTCTCTTCACATTACAGTAGTGTGATAAATAAGAGTATTCAATTCAGCATCGAAAATTTAGCAGTATAATACTTTTGGAAGTCATTATTTTCCCCAGAAAGTTGGAAGACATCAAGTCTACGAGTTTTGTCTTGTACTATGACTTATTCTTCAAGGAAAAGATATCTCGAATAAATATGTTATAGAGTAAAACAGAATATAATAAAAATCTACAGTTACGGAGCTTTTCGACCTCTGAGATAAATTCGGAGATATAATAACTCAAACAAAGTTTTTAAAGAATTCTAAATTCTTAGAAAACTCAGTACCAGCGAGGCTTTTACTTAGTTTCCCTAAATTCTAATAAGTGAAGCTCTCCTAAAAAAGTAAGTAATTTACGATTTCCAAGACTAAAAATTCTTTAAGGTAAAAATTCTAGTTTCAAAATTCGAAACTCGAAAATTCGAAAGTAACAAACATTGTAGAACTCGGTGATACGGACTTTACTGTAGCCTAAGTAAACAAAAAGCAGAAGTCAATAAAAAATGGCATATTAATATTTCTCCGAAAGAGCCCTCAGCAATGAGGTCTGATTTCCCTGGGGACATAAAATCTATGTATTATACTGAATAAGTGAAAATATTATTACTAATAATATAGGAGATTTATGGAACACACATGAAATATGTGACTCTGAGTTTTAAAGAAATGAATACTGAGAAAAAACTCGTTTTAATGTATTAAGATGATTCTTTTTAAATAAGATGAAAAAGACTGAAGACAATGGGAAAATTTCTTTCATTAGAACTCTTTCAGAACACTAGCTCATTACATAAATTAACGTATTGCGAATGAACGATCATTAAATTTGGCTTCCAAAAGTCAACCGTTCACGAGCTTTAATTGTCAACACCTTGTTCAGTATTAAAAAAGATACCTAACAACAAGCAATTTCTTATTATTGTTTTTTTACTATGCTGAAAGAATCTAACAGGCTTAAAATTAGCGGCTTTTCATCACATTTTATCACTGACAAACAATTATAAAAGAAACAGTCCTCAGTCATATAGAAGAAAATAGCTGTCGCAACAGATACTGAACATACATAATTAACAGATGTGCCCATAAATACATCTGGAAGAGACGATGCAAAACCTCAAAAATTGTTTCGACAATATGATCGAACCTTCTTTGATGCAAATTGGCAAAATGAGTCAGAATAGGTCTAGTTATAGATGAAATCTTCAGAACAAATGTTACCATGAGTTTCCCTTTGCACAGATTGGCACTCCACAAGCATGTAAATAAATGCAGAAGAGCACTCGTGTGTAGAAGTCTAATTTCACCGTCTTGTAGAAGTCTATGTATTTAAAATGGGCTCAAGATCATAAACAGATGTATATAAATAAAAGCAGCGTAATACCAAACAATGACATAATCTTCTGAAATAACAGGTAACCTTGGTAATAGCAGGTCTGTTTGTCAATGTTCTGAGCAATGAAGGCCTAGATCGAGCTGTTAATATGTCCTTAGTCTCCCTTGGTACCTCTTTTTCTCACCAGATTAAAAGAAGAGGAAGAAAAGGTGGACCCTTGTAGCAGGAGAAGCAGAGGCAGCAGCAACAGCTCTTCAGACAAAGGAAAAAATGTTTTCCGAAGTGTTTTTTCTTAAATGTTGTAGCTCATCCAAACCAAAATTCGAGATGTCTCATTGTAAACCTTCCTTGTTTCAGCTGCGGTACCTTCAGACTCTGAGTTCCATCTCAGCAGAAAAGAACTCCACTATCATATTCCCTCTGCCAATTGATTTAATTCAACAATTCATCAAGCGAAACTAGATAAGGTACAAGGACGCACGACCTTGGTGGAACAGACCTTATTATGTTCTATAATCACTTGATAAAACAATGGCACCAGTAGGAACTGGGACACTATGTGCTAAAAGTCAAACATTCCAGTTCTCTTGTGAGAACTGGTTGTTTGCGGGATCACTAAAAGACACTAATGGCATGGCGTGTTGTTTGTTAAAGTTTTGAATACCTTTTTATTTTTATCCTGAAGCAACATATATCTTTTTAAATGAATGGTTGCACATCCAACATTCCACCAAGGTCTGGTCAATGAAAAGTAAAGAGAGATTTTGCACAAAGAAATACAATAAATGTGATGGTCCTCCCGAACTTTTGAGAAGACCTAGTTAAACCAATCACGGTTGTTTGTTTTCACATTGAAATCACGTTAATTGGTGTGCACTCATTTAAAACAAAGAAACAATACACTGTTTTATCCATGGTGTATACTGCAAAACATTCATAATCGAGGAGCACCACTGACTTGCAACGATCAGACAGAGATTGGTAATGCATGACATCTGGACTTAACAATACAGTTGTTATATTGACAAGAAGAAAGAAACGTTAAAATTAACTCGTTGACAAGACCAACTCTACTATTTACTGACAGGTGAGTGGGAAGTTATATTGGCCATGAATTTATCAAATCACTTGACTGAATTTTGTTATGTCCCTCTCCAGTAAATGGTGCAAACTACATCCAAAGTTTGTACGCCCTTTGAAACCAAGATTTACCCCCAGATTTGTGTATACTGTAAAGGCAGATGTAAGCCAGATGAGCTTTGTGCCAGAGCATCTGCTAATCAGTAGAATGGTAAGTTAGTATTAGTGATAATTGCTTCCGTTGTATAAATGGTTTGGCAGTGCGCTTGTAAGTACCAGAAAAACTAAGTTGCTAGGTAGGTTTAAAATTAAGCTTGTTAGACAGATTCACTAGTTTAAAAAACATAACCTCTCCATGGAAAAAGTAACACTAATCTTGAATCTTTCCTCCAAATCATCATGATGTTATAATTAAATGAAGGTGAAATCTGAGTTTGGTAAAACTGTGTTTTGCATTATGCAGCAAAAGAACCTGATTAAAGCTTAGAACGGTTCTAGCAAATTCGTACGAGAACTCAACCACGGCCAATCAGTAGTAGAAAGGGCACTGTGATACAAAGAGAACAATTGGTTTGATAGTTAAGGATGACGGGAGTGAAATTCAAAATCGCTGAGAAGAAATTTAAGTTAGCTGAGGTGAATTTTCATATAGAAGGGGTAGTAAGATGACGCCACTGATAAACGGGAGAAAATATTTTTAGGTGAAAGAGAAAGGGTAGGGAGGGGAAGATTTATGTAGATGAAAAATTAGTTAGCTTAAAAGACTGCATGCAAAAAAATGAAAGCACGTACAACTAGCCAACTTCAGTTCAACAATGCAAAAAAGTGCTCTGTGACAAGGTAAGTCCATCGTATTTGTAAACTCTATTTGTCAGGTATTAGGATATAAAAATTTTAGAACTTGGAGCATTTTGCCTTTTCTAGCAGGCATAAAGGTGGCATGATTATGAATCTCCTGTCTGCAATAGGCAAGGCTTTCAGTGTGTGTGTCCTTCAGTACGTGTAACACTTGTTCCACGCAAAATGGAAGCATAATGCACACCAGATGTTTTATAAAAGAGTAGAAGTCATAGAGCTCGTCAATGTTGCAGTTATAAAACTGGCGTCTCCTCCTTTGCAACTGTTGCATTAGCTTTCCCCATTTGCAGTAAACTGTTGATTGTTCGTTGATAAAGCTTATAGAACTGCTGATACTCAGACTTTATGCTTTATCCTTGGTAGTTTTTGAAGTGGTAGATAATTTTAAAATTCATTATGAATTTTCAACCCCATTCCTATTAAGTGTCCTCCGTTTTAAATGTCTCAATAGCGAAAAAAATACAAAAAGCATGACCTTTTAGAAAGGAAAGGAGACAAAGACAAAAGTGAACGAAAAAATTATTTTTAAAGTTCACTGTGTTTCATTCTTATTATTCCCTTACTTCCACATATTCTCTACTCGAAGGGTTTAATTTGGCCCACGCAAAGGAATCCCAGACCGAATCGAAACTTATCATCCAAAAGTATAAAACTCTAAGCAAGTTATCTTAAGCAAAAGGCCGAACTCTTACGAGGATACTGAATCTTGAGGAAAACCCTTAAATCTTAAAAAACGTAAAAAATCTTAGAAAGCTCAGAAATCCTAAGCAGAAAGATTTTTTAAAACTATTTTCTTGCAGGGGTCAAGATCTGAAGCAGGCCTACAAACTGTTACCGAAATTTCATGCAAATAAATAATTCATAATGAACGCCTGAACTCTTATGCAAAGTTGTTTAATCTTACCAACATATCTCAGGTCATATACTGCTCTAAACTACTGTGCAAAAGAGAGTATGATCTCGTGCAGAGCTTTGAAACATGATCCAAAGCGGAGCAAATACCAATTCTTATAGTGAACTATAGAACTCACAGCGAGATGCCATAGATAGTCTTCTGGGTGTTGTGAAATCTTGTCCAAGGTGCTTTTTAATCATGGTGAGCTCTGAAGTCTTCTCCAAAATTCTGAAACGTAAAAATGAAAAAAGGAAGTGAGGAGAGGATATGAGTTATGTTTAATACAAATCAATTAACAAAAGGTTAAGAGGTTGATAAATAACAATTGACACTTTGATAATATAAGCAAGATATGAATAAACCGCAAGAAACCCGAAAAGGACATTACATTTCCCTGAAACTTAAAAACAAGATTTCTAACACGGTCAAGAGGACCCCTCTATAGTTTTACCGTCACTAGATTATGGAATGCTGAATCTCTGCGAGACCTGTAGTATACACTAACTTTATAGAATCATTCACCTTAGATGATGGCAGAGGTTCGCCATTCAAACGCATTTCATGAAAGGTGGTCAAACAGATGATATCTCAGTGACGTTACATTCCTTATTTACCAGAATTCGTAGAATTCTATCCAAAAAATTAAGGCTTCAATACAATCCTGACATGCGCTCATTCAAACGCATTTCATGAAAGGTGGTCAAACAGATGATATCTCAGTGACGTTACATTCCTTATTTACCAGAATTCGTAAAATTCTATCCAAAAAATTAAGGCTTCAATACAATCCTGACATGCGCTCTCGTAAAAAATCCAGCAGTTACAGATAGAGGTTTGAAGCACGTGGCACATCATCTTTGCAGATCTAAAAATCCTTGAGACTAATACCTAACCTTCTGACAAAAATAATATCATATTTACTCACAGAAGTAAATATATGAGAATGAAAAGTTGAGTAACATCAAGTATCGTCAAATAACCAATATGATTATAGCGTTATCAATGTACTGTACAGTGGATGGAGGAATGTGAGCACGAAGTGAAATCAGTATATCTGTCATGGGTTTCTTTTAAGACTGGCAGGGACTTCTTATCACATCCAGGGTGAGCAAAAAAAAAAAAAAAATCCTTACAAGTCTTCCACAACCCGTCTTTTACGGCCAACATTCATGTCACTAATAAAAAAAGACAATGAAAGTCCCTGAGAGCTGTAAAAAAAAAAAGTCATGATAAGGAAGTCTTATGCCGAACAGTGAGCTAGCCTTTTTATGCAGAACACAGATGTTGGACGCTATGATACCTTCTTCACGGTAATGAAATTTCATGCTCAACTTCGAAATCTTGTTACAAAAAACGCGTATTTTATACGGAGATAGCAGTATTTCTGAAATATGCTGAATCTTACAATATTTGTCCTAACCTTGTACTGCATACGCTCAACACATCTTTCTGCATAATTCTTAAATGTGCCGATATGTAAAACCTAACACTAAAGTCTGAATCAACTTCTAAAAGAGTGCCCTCTCAAGGGTCTGCCTCAGCTATTATTTTCAAATCATACAGCCGTATATTGTCATAGACTAAGATTTCGTATTTCCTGCGGAATATCCAATATGCCTGAAATTAACAATGCTAATGACAACTGATCATCTTTTTTAATTAGCTAAAATAAAGAGCAGGGTTCGTGAGTTGGAGATGATACACTCGCCCTCAACCAGAAAGAGGAGAGTTGGGATTTTTTTCCGTGATGTTAGCACAGAATGGAAATTAAAGGTTACCGGAATGGAGGGGCCTCAAAATCTCCCGCCATCACCGAAATAATACTTAAAGGGGAACTGCCCAAATAAACCTTAGAACTCTGCTACTGATGAAAAGTAAAAGCCTGTCGGCCCTGAAGGCCTTGTAGAATGTTACTTAGTTCATATGCATTATTCATTACCCAAAGCAAATAATAACGACCTCTTCTGCTCAGAAAAAACAAACAAAAAGAAACAAAACAAAGATGCAAATCAATATAGCTCACAGCTTTCAACAGCTGGAGGATGCATTGATATTTCATGACATGTAAATTCTGGTCACCTTCTTATGAAGAATATGGAACTTGCGAGCAAACATAGACGATAGTATCCAAAAAAAAAAAAAAACACACATCTCCAGCTCTTGCAGACGTGTCGGGATTTTTTCATCATAAAAGGAATTTTCAATAAGTCCTCTCTCATATGAATCAGGGATTAAAGAAATCTGACTTTTCTGTCGTAAAAACTTCAACCTTCCTTTCACAATACTGTTTTTTCACATAGCATGTTAATATTAAAAGATGGCTGAAATTGAACGAAATACAGTGCATATTTGCTTTATGAAAATTAAAATAAAATAGCCATTCGCTGGGGCCGGAAAAAACTGTTAATACCTTGAAATTTATGTTGCATATAATGTGTAATATTACAAAAAAAAAAAGATAGTTAAAATATGATGGAAATGAAAGTCTGGTGATATTGGCTGATCTACGTGCTATAGAAAAACGACTTCTGTGAATAATAATATTTGATAAATAGAAATCTTAACCTATTGTCAGCCCGCAAAATATTCTTTTTCGCAGAAAGTAAAATGGTTACTACAGTTTTATTGTTCATCACATCCTAAGTAAACCAGCCATAACTTCAAAGATCTTTAAAGCCACTCTGTGATTTGATGCCTGTAAGAAATTTTACAGTAAATAATTTCCAAATAATTATTGGTAAGATTTCAAAATGGATCATCCAGAAGAATCACAGGATGTCTTTCATTTAGAGCCTACACAAGAAATCTGGATCTTTTTTTATCCATGAGTCTCATAAACTTTGAAAAGGAAACGTCGTGAAACTCCCACAGTTAAAAATGGCTTTTAAATGATACTATGTACGTTAGAAGGAAAGACTGATTTGATGTTAACACTGGAGTTTCAAGCACTCTGATCTCCGAAACGCAAGAGTATTTATATAACCGATAAATACGTATAAACACTCGCAGAAGTGTGAAGATTACAAATAGAGAACTACTGAAAATATCTTGTAAAGACAACCAGCATTGTCGACAAAATTAGAAATGCCGCATTCGAAGAAACACTCGCTAGTCCCCGAGGCCGGGACACTCGACTAGCAAGTACCCGATAGTCAAAGTGACCAGCCAGTCGTCACAGAATAGTTCTGGTTGACTAGCTGTTAACAAAAGCATGTGCGTTACACATGAGTTGCCAATCGTTAGGTAAAATGAACTGCAACTCCCTGCAATATATCTCAAAGTTATATTTACTTCTCTTTTAATATTTTAACGGTGATTGACAAATGGCCTCCATAAAAAATGCCGCCATCACGATTGGCCAGAAGCCGAAGCATATAACACGAGACTATAATTCCGAATATGATTTAGATGGTAAGAAGTCATTAAGCATACCAAAATCATGTTAATTTTTCCACCATAAATTACTGACATAAACTTAAATTTTGTACATAAGCATGTGCACACATACACTGATTTATGATTATATACACATATAAACTTGATAAAGGCACCAATTATTACAAAGTACTCAATAAAGCTAAGTACTAGGAAATCATGGATCTACGTAGATCGTGAATTACTTTTGTCCTTTGTCTTCAATAACTGACAAAGATTTTTTTTTTATTCAGTAACCCTAAAGAAACAATGCCGTTTAAGAACAATTGTTTAATTAGAAACCTACACATCAGCAAACCCTCTTTCCGAAAGAGGTTATTGCTGAACTCGTGTATGAAAAATATTATCATAATCAGTAAAAAAAAAATGTCTTCTCATACCTAGCGTATCTTCCCTTGAAGTTCATCTCTGAAATCAAGTAACCTTCAGTTCCAAATACGGATAATGAACCCAGTCAATCCCAAATTCGAAATAATGTAACCATGACCATCACCGCTAAATGCGAAATTATGCAACCGTCAACTCCAGATCAGAACTATGTCAAAGTCAAAAGCAAAACCTAACAGGACTTATAATAATCCACTCTTGCTGTCTCAGGAAGACACTTCCCGACATGTTCCGACATGTCTTGACCCGTTCTGTATTGGTAGTCCCTTTCCCTCACGATTTTTTTCTCTAGTTGTAACAGACGAACGAGGCCCGGCGACCACCTTACATCTTTTTGCTACCCATTGCCATTAATAATCTACCACCTTCATACAGTTACTGTAGAGAGGTATACAGTAGTGTCCTGAAGTAGATAACAAATTAATTTGTAGTTGGTGTTGGTAAGAAGGTAGACTAACCTGTGTTGAATATTCCAACCTGATGTTGTTGTTCTTGTGCCAGAAATAACAGTGGATATAACCATTAGTAGATCGACCAGGAGACGGAGCGAGTTCGCTCTGTCTTTCCTCTGATATGATTTTGACTTTATCTCCTAACCTGGTTTTTGAGTATATGGATAGAACCCCCCCAAAAAATAAAAGAATTGAAATGAGAAATATCTATGATTTTGCAGAAAGTTAAAAATGTCCCCTCCCTTTTGATGATGATGATTGTTTTTTTTTTTTTTTTTTTTGTAAAGATGCATGTCAAACCATTTGATATTGTGAACCCAAGAATACGAGATGTTGAATGGTGTAGTGTACCAGGCATGGTGTGGTGTAGTGCTATCTTGGTCCGATAACATTTATCTAGTGAATGGTCTTGGAGTCTCTTCATGGCATCGTGGTCATGTACGGGAGCATTTTGTGAACACCTTAAAAGAGCATTGTGATTTTTATTTATTATATCTCTAATATACAGTATACATATCCAAAACAAAGCTCTTTTTTTCCAGTTATTCCAAATAAACAGTAGATTCATATGTTTTGTGGGTAGACATTGTAGGTAACTTTGATCATAATGTAGACTTTTGCTAATATCATTAACCTGATAATTTCACTGAAGATGTAATCTCTGGTTCGTTAACTTGAAAAAAAATAAGTGCTAAACACGACACAAATAAATAAGGCAGATAATGGAATGAATAAAATATCTAAAAAAGATGAAAACAAAAGAAAACCTTCTTCATATACTTGCAAGAGGGAAAGCAGCATGTTAATTATTATAATTCCCAACATTTCCTTTGCATGAAAGACAACTTTGTAAAGTTTATATTATACATTCTGCCTACTAAGTTAAGGATAGCATTAAGTACCATTTAAATAACCAATAGAAATCTTCAGTAAATAATCAACCTGAGAGATTGATTAAATTGCGATAGTGAAAGACAAAAAAACAGTGAATACAAAAACTTAAAGTCTAATTTAGAACATTATTTTCTACTTTTTTTTTTGCCAAAGTTGACCGTGACTACAACCATTAAAAAAACGAGAGTAATTTACTAAATTTCCCGTCTGGAACAGAGACGGATCAAAAAAAAAAAAAACATGGACTTAAATTATTAAACAACGTTTTATTTGTAGTTTGGATTGGATGCGTAAAATGCTTATGATACAGTTAAACAATAGATCTCTCTATCGGCTTCTAACATACAAAAAAAAAGAAAGAAAGAAAAGACTTTTTTTTTCCATTTCGAGAGCAAACCCTTTCTAATGCCATTTTTTAACCTCTAACTTTTTCCAGCTTCGGTACATGCAAACCCTGAACGCTATCAGCGCTGAGAAGAACTCGACGATCATATTCCCTCTGCCGATAGACCTGCTCTCGCATTACATCCAAGACGGCAACGGCAAGAAGAACTCCAAGAGCAAGAAAGACCTCTTGTCGGACGACGAATAGTTAACACTAAATCGTTCAGGATACACGAGGGACGCCACTATAAAATGTACTGCCAAGCTATAGCCTTGAGTTAGTTATTTATCATATGTCTCTCTCTCCTCCTCCTCCTCCTCCAACTATCCCTCCTGTCAGTCAGTTTGAAGTAGGTTCTCCAATAAAAATAAAGGAAAAAGAAGAAAATGAAGAAGAAGAAGATGAAGAAGAAGAAGGGAAGAGGAACGCAAGCCGAAGATGATGACGTTTCTTCTCTTCTGGAATTCTTCTTTTTTCCGATCTAAAGCTGTATATTTGTTGCTGGCTACTCATGACACTCACATGCTTTTATTTTCTCTCATATACAGACTCACACCTCCTTTGGGATATTCCACAGAATTTCTATGGAATGGTTATCTGAGAACTTTAAAAAAAAGTGCGTGAGTTTTGGAGGTTTCTTTGTCCAGATAGTAAAACCATTGTCATTGAGAGTGTACAGGAATCGTTAGAATTATGATTAGATTAAAGCCAAAGACCAATAATATTGGGTGCTATGAACCTGTCAATAATTTTAAGGAACTAACAAATCTAAGATATATATATAATTATATATATCAATATATGTATATATATATATATATATATATATATATATATATATATATATATATATATATATATATATATATATATATATATATATATATATATATCATTATAATGATATTCTCATATGTAAAGTGAGTCGCAGTTGTAGAGATTTACCAGACACAACATCAGTTTTTAATCAATAACTTTAATCAGCAATTTCCAAGTTAGCTTTATGACTTAGTGTGCCACTTAGTGTATGACTCAGGAATGACTGTTAACGGTCCACGTCACAGAACCATATTTTGAGAAGAAGTGAAGTGTCGGAAGAGCACTTTTGCAATTCTGAAGTTGGTGAATTCTTGTGAATGCCATTTTCCTTTCATAGTTTTCCCTCGCTATCTTTTTTTCGTCTCGTAGGGCAAATTTTGGATGAAAATAGCCTCGTAGGATTACTGTTGAAATATTTGGCTTTAGAGTTATACTTTTGAGACTGACGAAATATAAATTGGCATACACAGGTGTACCAAACTCTCGACTTCCAGAGGAGCTCCCCCAAAACATTTGTTCCTACTTTTCAATATGGCCGCCAGGTACGGGATTCAATCCCAAGGCAGAATCACGATTGTTAGAGCTAATCTCAATAAAGACTTTATTTCTAAAGATTCCAGAGGATTAAAAGAGGCAGAGAAAAATTTACACTCATTTTTGCAAATGTAATGTGTGCAATATGTTGGTTTTTCAAATTAACATAGCAATGTTTCGTTCCTCTGAAGTTCGAAATTTTCTGCATATGAAGTGGAAATCTGATATCTTGAATAAGCAGCAATCATGCTAAGTTTATTAAACTTCATTTCTAAAGCAGAAGAATTCGCATAAAATCTATTTTGAATATAGAGGAATCCCTATAGCTGTGCTTAGCTCAGAGTCATCTAAAGCTGCCAGATTGCCTATGATCAAACTGAATACTATTCATCAATTGAAAACATGTAGTACCACCTTGTTGTTAGAAGAAAAAATGTACGTACAAAAGTGTATAAAATTTAACAAATGAGAAGCTTATAACTTTGCGTATACTTCAACGTGATTATGAACGCTAATTCCCCTCGAGAATGCTTGAAGAAACACCTGCAAGAAGATGTAGCTCTTGACGATCTGATGAATTTCTTTGAGTGGTCCTTGGGATGAAGCCCGCAGAATCCAAAAGACGTGGACGAATTTACAAAGAATTCTCAAGCATACAAAAAATTAGGAGAAAAAAAATTCAGTTGGCCAACTCTTGTGTATCCTGAATCGACTCAGACGAAGAAGGCGTGTGTTTTTGTGGCTCGACGAAGTGTCGTTTCAAACAAACTCCATTTGTAAAAGAGAACCAGTTTTTGCATAATTAAACCTTCAATCTCTTTCATTTTAATATTTACATATAAGTATAAGACAAGAACCAAAAGAGAACTGTAGATAAGTAATTAGAAGCTGCTAATAACGAAAAAAAGTGCTGAAATAGGCAAGTGGTTATCATTACGTGCTAATCATGTGACGTCGAAGTGAAGCAAGAATATAAATAAGGCCTTGGATCTACTCGCAAAAACACCGCTCATCGGTTTACGAAGCTTTGTGAGCTTTCAAAGATTGCTATTGATAATCACTATAAAAAAAAATAAAGGTTTCCTTAATGATTGTGGGATGCTGATAGCGACCGACTGACGTCTTACTGAGCTCAATGTAATGTCTGCATGCATGCACATTCATGGATGCATATATATATATGTATTTCTATATTTGTAAGTGCATGTACTTACAAATTATGAAGAAATTGTAGATCATATCGAAGTAGATATCACTCATTAGCACCTATTCCTCTAATATCTTCACTTCTAATTTTATGAAAGATCTAGAGATTTTAACAAAGATACACTACAAACTATTGTAATTCAATTACTGGGTGATGAATTAACAAGTAAAGGAATTCTGAGTGATTAAGCTTTGTATGTTTTTTCATCTAATTCCGTTCTACAAACATCATTATACAGCTGCATGTAATTGCAAGGGAAAAGGCTCTTGAAACCAATCACAGACTATTATCATTAAAGAGGAAATGTGATTGTAATCATAAGTAGTTTCGGGTACATAGGATAACCATGTGTATTAAACTTTTGTCTGTAATGTTTACATAACCCTATGCATGTTAATAAGAACCATAGCCATAAAGTTTTATAATCCTAGGAATGTGAGAACCATGGTTACAGTGTTTTCATGATCATTTGCATAAAGACCAATCACCAAAATGTTAGCATAATTATGTGCAAGTTAGTACAAGCCAGGTTTATAATGTTTACATAATCTCCAGTAATAAGCATGGTTGTAATATTTTCATGGTCTTGCGCAAGTAAGGTTATCTTAATTAGCCTGAATCTGAGTTGCTGAGAACCATGAATCTAATGCTTGCACGACTTTTGACAAGCAACAGCTACATAAAATGTTTACATAATACTGAGTTAGTAAAAACAGTGATTATTGTTATATTTTTTTATAAAAATAACACAGACTTGTACTGCCCGTGACAAATATTCTGTAAGAAAGAAGAGTAGTTATGATGTTTGAGAGTAATTCTGTGCTAAGGTGTCTAGGATGAAATCTACTGCACTTAGAAATCCATGATTCAGATGTTTCAAATAGAATAAGTAAGAACAACAAATAGAGAGACGTTCGTCGGTTGGTATCGAGTCCCACAGTAGCAGTTGTGCATATCAATTCTCACCACTTTGAGCCCATACTCATTTTGTGATGCAACGGTCATTTTTAATAATAAAAGAAGAGTATTGTGGCATTATTAAGTATACTGTACCGCAGCCTTCGGTCTCCGTTGCCTAGGGAAAGATCCTTGACGCGTAAGCCGAACGTTTTTTAGAGTTCTTTATTTTTAATCCTTTCTTTTATATGATATAATATAAAAAATCAAAATGTGAAAAGCTTGTGATTCCCGCTGTTCCTTCCCTAAGCACCGGAGTTGAAATGCCGGATGTTTCAGACCATAATAATTTCTGTTGCACTTTATATACTTATATTATCACATATATATCATATATATGTATTAAGTAGCACTCGTTAGCAATAAGAAGTCCTGAGCTTCGTTATAAGGTTCCATTGTAGTTTTCAGCAAAATAGCTTTACAGAGATTGGATTAGCAATTGGCACAGTCAATCGTTCTGGAACAAAAGTCTTTTTAGAATTTATATTAAAGAACATTTTACAAAAAGACAAATCTAAACTCTAGATATCGAAGTTTTCTGCTTATCATTATTATTATGATTAATGTTATGTATAAGGCAGATTGTGCAAGATTATTAATAATCCTATGCCAGGTAGGAAACATGTCATGACTTCATATAATAAGCATTATTGCATGAAGACATGACAAGAGGAGGACGACGACGAAGAACGCCTCAGGTCCTGCAATTAACCCAAATTCCCCCTAAAATCAACTAAAATATTGTTCAGAGTGGCAGCCAAATTTTTAGGCATAGGAGGTCCTCAAAGCGATCCCCCTCCTTGGTTTCTAAGGTTTGAAAAATTCATTTAGACAGAACTCCATAATTCTCTCTTCATGACTTTCTGTAACGTGCTGACGAATCAACAATTAAAGAGTTAGTGTTTTTTCCCAGTAGAAAAGGAGTGATAAAGGTAACGGGTATATTAAACACTTGCAGTGCGCGTTATTTAGTATATATCAACAACACTCCTGTTCAAAGACTAAAAGACTTTAATTCTATAGAGTTAAAAGCTGGCAAGAAGCGAGTGCTTAGACAGGATGTCCACCAAGAACAATGCATGACGATGGAAGTCAACTTGCAGTGCGCCACCTTGGAGTGCCACATAAGAGTGCCGACCTTTGGATCAAAGTAGGGGGATATATACTGAGGACTGCAATTAGAGTACCTCTGAGAACGATGCCGTTTGACGCCGATGCCGACGACCAAAGGCACAAATTCCAGTGAATATATTACGTGGCGTTAAACTTGTGAAAGTTTATGCGCCCACTAGGCCCCATTCCCAGCCCCCCCTCCCTCTCCCCCCGCTCCCTTGTACAGATATATAGTTTGTATGATCTGTCGACTCATTTTCAATTTTTTCCTTGTTGGAGATTTTCCTGTTAAAGATTTCTATCATTCTCTATAATTCTTAGGAAGGAAACACAACTCAACAGTCCTTTTTTTGGAAAGGACCTCCACAGAAGAGACACTGTCATATCTTCCTTTTTTGGGTAGTTTATGGATAGATCGCCGTCGATCGCCTATCATCACACACTTGATCACACATTAGTTTATGTACATAAGAAGTTTATGATATAAACCTCGAATCATTATAAAGAATATTGTAATAGACAGACCTATTTAAATTTTAAATAAATATGTATATCACTGTTATCATTTTTACTGGTTTGAAATTATATTTTTTGAAACTTCTCACACTATAAAAAAAATAAAGGCCTCGAGAATTTGAATAATGGCTTTATCGAGTATATGAGAACACTTTTAGTTGGTTTATGGAAATACTCTTTAGCTCACTGATCAACACGACATCACCGATTTTTTAGAGATTTTTTTTCAAACTGTGCGTGTACAAATACAGGCCTAAGACCTAAGCCTCCCTTTCTTTGACCAATAAGTAAATAACCAAATAAATACCAACTAACGGATGGAATCTTTACTTTTTTTAGCTTTTCCGGCGTCGAATGACTTTTGTGATGAATAAAAGGAGTCTTTGTTAATATTCTCTCTCAGAACTAATACAAATCTTGAAGCATAGTTTACGTTTCAATGTCATTTTTATCTACCATTGGCATAGAAATCAAATAATCTCACTAGGATTGAAAAGCTTGTGGTTTCACATATTTATATGCGTGCTCGTATATATTAAGTATATTGTATATGTTATCATATATATTATACTGTATATATGTATATTTATATATATAACATGTATATATATATATATATATATATATATATATATATATATATATATATATATATATATATATATATATATGCTATATATATACATATATATATACTGTATATATATATATATACATATAAAACACGTATTTTCAATACCGAAACAAGCACACATGTAAATATATGAATGAATGATCGGGAAGCTTTTACATAGCACTTGAGAAGAAAAAGATTCCATGTTTAAGAGTTTCAGAAGTCCCAGAAGCATAAAACTGACTTAAATAAAAAACGACAAGCATTCACAAGAGGATCTTTTTCAGCTCTAAGCCTCGTTTTGAAATTGCCCTAATGACTATCAGTGCCTCAATGCAAAGGTGAAATGTTATGTCCCATTAGAGAGAAAAATCAACACAGAAAATTACACAAAATTTAATTGAAAGTAAATGTGTCAATAAGAATTTTTTAACAGCTCTAGTGAACGCAAAAGTGAGCAGACGAAAGCTAAACACCTTGAGGCAAATTATAGTAGGAAGAGGTCTTTTAATATTTGTGTAGAAGAGGAGACATAACTTGAACCTTCCTTGTAGTGTAAAAACCAGGGGTTTTAGAACATATATGTATATAAAGGAAGAGACGTAAACAAAACCTTCCTTGTGTGTTCTAAAGAAATATTCCTTAGGTGAAACAAAATCAAAAAAAAGAAACGTGTATATCTTGAGGACTTTAAAATATTTTTATATTTCAATAAATAATAATAACACAAATTCCAGAACATAATACCACCATACAATTGCTCTGGGACATCTGAAAAGCCTTTTTCGCTTGTGATAAGATGACTAATGAAATTAAATTTAAGGGATTCTGCGAAATCCAATCACAAATAGATATAAAACTTAGCTTCAGTTGTATAAAATTATTTTGGTGGGCAGTATTTACCGATATACTTTTCAGTTCATATAGGCTATATAAATATATATATATATATATATATATATATATATATATATATATATATATATATATATATATATATATATATATATATATATATAATCTAACCTAACCTGTTTATTTTATAAAAGAACTGTACAGTACGACAGACTGCCCAACCAATACCGGGGAAATCGGGTTCTTCAATCGAAGTATTCATAAACATGAAACATACCGTCGTGTATAAAAAACAAAAAAACAAAAAACAAAGCTCAGATTATTGATACTATTATTATTTCCAAGCTTTGTAAATGTTCACATCGCCTTCCTTATCAAAGCTGCACTGCGACGCTTGTATCTGTATTTTGGGTAAAAAGAGGTCGGTGGGAAACAAATGAGTAAAAAAATATGAAATAAATTGTTATATTTACCAGACTTTCTCCGAGATGAAATGTGACTCGAAGAGAGAGAGAGAGAGAGCGAGAGAGTGTGTGTTCTAATAGAGCTTTTGGAGCATAATATATACTTATATATATATACATTTATCCATATAGGATTCTGTCTCTCCTCCTTTGACCCAAGGTATGGAGTATCTCACACGTCCACGATTCTGTGTTTCTCTTTCAATATTACAGATATATTTGCAAATCTTGTACACCTTGTTTCACAAAAATAAAGAAATCTAAATGATTCTCCTTCTGCTGGTCATTACCCTTATATGTAGGTTCAAGATGCCTAGAGACAGCACAGGATTATTATTATTATTATTATTATTATTATTATTATTATTATTATTATTATTATTATTATTATTATTATTATTATTATTATTATCCAGAAAAAACGGTGGATTAGAACCAGACACATGCATCTGAAATGTATCACGAAAAAGGAAGAGTAAGAGCAATAAAGAAACAAATAAATAAAACAAATGCGAACTAATAATGTAAATGTGCTTCAATTTATCATCAAAAAAGGGGAAAAAAAGAAACTCAAACGAAAATATTTGGATGACCATACCCTAGCGGTTATCGCACAGCTAATGGTGTTTACAATTCACGTTCCAATGAACAAGAAATTCTAGATCCCTAATTGGTTCTTTTATATGCATGCACTTACACACACACACAAGTATACAGTATGTATATATATATATATATATATATATATATATATATATATATATATATATATATATATATATATATATACATAGATACATATACATATATAGGCTATATATATATATATATATATATATATATATATATATATATATATATATATATATATATATATATACATATATATATTATATATATATATATATATATATATATATATATATATATATATATATATATAAACATTGCTTATTGAATACCTCCCTTATCAAAATCTTGAGTGATTCTTAAATTCAAATGAAAGCAAGAAAAGCAGTGGGGGGAGATGTGAAATATACCACACTGGTGAATATGCCTACATAATGCTCCTCAATTCCTAAATATGTATAAAATTGCTTACAGCGGACTCTAGAGCATCGTGTGTCATCTACTGTTGCATTTTCCGTAATGACGGTTTCATCAACCTATAATCTTTAGAAGAGGCTTAAAAATCTTAATAGTTATTTCAAATATTTAAAAATCAAAGAAGATAATTTCATAATTTATCTAAAAAGGTTCATGGAAAATGACACATAGGCTAAGACCCATAAAAACTGGACATTTATGATCAGGAAATAAGCACTTTTAAGAAAACTGAACCCATAATGCTCAAAGTGTGTATTATTATTATTATTATTATTATTATTATTATTATTATTATTATTATTATTATTATTATTATTATTATTATTATTATTATTATTATCATTATTATTATTATTATTATTCAGAATATGAACACATGTAAATGGCAATAACCGATGAAGCAATAATTTGGTGAACAAACTTTCGAAAGATAAGATGTCCATATATGAAAGAAAAGGTAGAAAAAACAAAGAATTGAAAATACAGACGAAAGTTGCAAGCGTTTGAAACGACTGTGCATTCAACAAATCTTGTTACGGAGTTTCTGGACATCAAGGCTTGCTAAGAATGAAAGACTTAAGAACACTGTGATAAAACAGATAGTCATTAGTGCCATCAGTAACTAGATGTAAATGAAATAACCAAGAAGTTATAGAGGATATTAAAACTAATGGGATGTCAGAATTCAAAAACTATTTTCTGACTAAGTGAGGTAGAGGTATTAGAGCCAGGTGCAGGATTCTAAAAATACAACCCTAGAAAACAGCTCCTTGACAAGGGATTCATCCTGTCTTAGAGTTTTGGAAATCCATCTGAGGAAAAAGAAATCAGCCGCAGATATTCACTCTGAGAAATATACCTCAAGAGGAAAGAATTAAATGAGTTTAAGAAGCTGGAAAACCAGGAGGGAAGAGGAAAATGGGATCGGGTGGAACTGTTTCACTTATTCCCATCTTACAGACATATGTATACGCAACACACATATACATACCAACACAAACACACACACATACATATATAAATTTATATATATATATATATATATATATATATATATATATATATATATATATATATATATATATATATATATATAAATATATATATATATATATATATATATATATATATATATATATATAAATATATATATATATATATATACATATATGTATAGTATTGTATATATGTGCATATATACAATACTAAGCCTTTCCCAAATGATGTTCTCATGGGAATAATATGCCAACAGTAATCTGGCCTTTCTTCAAGGCTACCTATCTAACTACTGACATGGCTCAACATTGCTTAATTTTTCTGACTGAACGACCAGTAGCATAGTCAACTGTTTCTCATAACGGAAAGGTTCCATTTAAAAACAAGGCAATGGTCGCTGCCACATCCAGAATTCAGCTTCTGCATTGTTAATGAACCTCGTGTGAAGAAAAATTTCAACAACATTTGCTTCATACATTGCAAAGAGAGCTCATCAGTAGTGTGTCGAACACCTTTACACACTCAACACCATTCACCTTTATCTTGCATGTACCCTACTCTGCATTCAAGAATATTGCTGTTTTTCCGGTTCAATAAATTTTCAGTCTTATCTGTCCATCACTTTCTGGGTCTTTCTTTCCTGTGTCCAGCACTTTAGAAATTAAACTCCTTTCACCCGCCTATCGTCCGCCATTCTCTCTACATGCCAACCATCTAAAATCACCCCATCTTTCTTTTCACTTAGGCTAACCTTTTTACGACTTCTGTGAATCTTATTTATGTCCCCCTTGCAAACATTTTTCCTCCATATGGGCAATGCTTCGCAAGCATTTCAACTCAGTACCCTCAGTTATTTTTCCTTCATTCGCATTCAACTTTCTCACTTTCCTCCAAAAGAAGGTTGGCTCATCAATCCCCTAACGCACTCCCACATTGGCTTCCAAAGACATTCCTATCTTCATCTTATTCTTCTGCTCCATCTAGTGAGGGACTCTCTCACCCTACGATCCCCAGATGCATTTTTTTTTTTTTTTTTTTTGCAGATAACTCTACAAATCACATTTCACATCCATCATATAGTTTACAATTCACAGCTTCACCTTCTAGGTTCCCTTAATCTCATACTTATCTTTACTTTCACTTTCTATTCGAGCAATCACTTCGCACGTTATTTTACGCGTTTTCCTCTTCATTGTCCATAATCAACTGTATCATCTACACTTCAATCATTATACACAGTTTTGCCCTACATCCTATGTCCAGTCTCAGATGTTTTGCATCAAACTATCCATAAAGACATAAAATAATCATAGAGACATAACACACCTTTCTCTGTAATGCAGTTTCACACCATACCATAATTTCATGCAGTTTTTTTCTTCCTGCAGTACGAGCTTCTTCCTGTTTACACACAATAACAAACAGTCTATTTTTTTTAAACCTGATTGGATGGACGTCCTGTTGTCCGAATCTCACAGTTTTGTTTTCACACTGTTTCATAGAGCGAGTTAAGAGCTAAGTTATGCAGTGTTATGTATATACCAGTTGTAATAAACGGAAGTATTAAAAACTTACATACCGAATTATTATACATATTTAACAGTTATGAAACAACACTTACCGAAGCCGTAAACTAGAAATATGTTTCAAACGCATGAACATTAATGTTTAATTTCTAGCTAGATTTTTAGCGCAATCATGCCATTAGCAGTTTGGAAATCACCAAAATGTGTTTATTGTACATCTCTGAAGGTTCTGTAACGCCTAAGAACAAAAAACTATCGTAGAAATTTAAGCTTGGCGGAAAAGTTGAGGAGGTGGAGTTGTGGGAAGAACAGCCAAAGGGTTGACGCAAGGTTGACATACTCTCAGCGGGAGGTTCAAATCTGGGTTGTGGTGCTCTTGTGTTCCTAAAATAATCATTAAGATGTTTATATATAATAATGCTATCTTTTTTTTCAAAAATACTGCAGACGGAATGTCATTAATATTTTAATATATGTATAAAGGCAAACTGAACACGCATTGAATTTATGAATACTTTTTTTTTCTAGTTAGTGTACTACTCTCTGCTATGTACAGTAAAATTTCAGTAAATTGATTGTTCTTCAACTAGAGGTTTTCAGTTGTCTTTGCCTGGTGTTTGATGAAGTTCCTTCATGCGTGCTTTAATCTGTATCGTCTCTTGTGGCCATGACTGAAATAGGTGAAATAGAGTGTGAGGCACCTGGTCGATAGCAGAGTCTGAGCTGAATAATTCTGGGTGCAACTTGTAAGTGGTGTGTGCAGACGACAGCTCACCGGCTGTTCCTCCCACAACTCCACCTCCTCAACTTTTCCGCCAAGTTTAAATTTCTACGATAGTTTTTTATTCTTAGACGTTAGAGAACCTTCAGCAATGTACTATAAACACATTCTGGTTATTTCCAAACCACTAATGGCATGATTGCGCTAAAAATCTAGCTAGAAATTAAACATTCAAGTTCATGCGTTTGAAACATATTTCTAGTCTACGGCTTCGGTGAGTGTTGTTTCATAATTGTTAAATATACTGTATATATAATGACTCGGTATGCAAGTTCTTCAATACTTCCGTTTATTACAACTGGTATTTACATAACATTACATAACTTAGCTCTTAACTCGCTCTATGACCGTATAATCACAAATCTGAAACAGTGTGAAAACAAAACTGTGAGATTCGGACAACAGGACCTCCATCCAATCAGCTGCAAGCAGCTAAGTGCAAGTTTGCCAGGTTTAAAAAAATAGACTACTGACCTGTGTACCTCGCACCTCCATACGCTCCATTGTTACTGCTTCCACACGCTCCATTGTTGCGTGAAATGTCGATATTATCTGCGTTCTACTGACTAACTGTCTCCTGAAATTGCCTCCCATGAAAATCAAATGGAAGAAGGTAAAACGTAAAAAGGCAAAAATAAGCTAATGTTTTGTCTTAATGCAGCAGCGATCCACATGGTGACGAAAACCAGCAGCTACTTACGACTGCTGAAATAATTAGTGAAGAAAGCGAAAAATCTTTAATTGTAAGAAAAGAAATTCTGAAGACTGAAGATGAAGAGTAGCTAATGTGAGTGAGAGATGTATAGTTTTGAAAAATAAAAGACTGCGTAAACTTTTGAGCAGTTTGGGAAGTGTGTGCTGCGGAGCGGATGTTAATTTACATACAATTACGAAGCACTATCAACTCAGTTTGGAGGCTGCGTGTTATGAAATGTGCAAAGGGGGTGTACGAAAATGAACCAGAAGTGAATACTGAAACAAAAAGAAATAACAGACACAACATGAAATTTGTTTATGCATCCATGATAAATTATGAAGGGAAGATATACAGGAGTTATTTGCATGAAAGTCAACAATTAAAGGCAGAAATGTATAGGGTAGAGAAACTGGGGTATTAAAATCCAGAGCAATATAGCATTGTGAGAACGGAGCATTTAGGCAGGTAAACCCATCAACAGTGAGTCTGGTGTCACCAGATGACACCGTTTTGTTATATTTATATAGGAGATGTACAGATACTCTTAAAACTTTATATCAGATTAATATCCCTAGCACCTTCTAGGGGAACGTGATCGGACTTGGGAACAAGCGGATATTGACAGGTAGAGGTGAGTACACAATATATTTAAGTTTTTCCATTAATTTGCCAGTTTTTTTTAGGAATTAGTTTACACAACATGGGAAATGTATTACTGTGTAAAAAAAACAGTATCACAGCTTAAGGTTTGTTAGAATAAACACTGTAACATTATTGCATTTTGATTCCAATTTTCCGAAAAACATGTCTTTTCAGCTTTGAACCTATAGAACTAGGTTATTTTTCATAACAGAAAAAAATGTACCGTATAAAGAAAAGTCTGTATTTGACGGATATCTAAAACTGTACGGTTTTAAAGTGTTCACTTTTTCTGGTTTTTTTTCAATAAATGGCGTAATTTCAAAATTTTAGGTGTATTTTTGGAAATTTTCAGTAAGTTTCTAGTTTTGGTTTTTATACCCTTCTAAATTTCACAATGGTATAATTCATATTTTCATATGCATATAATAATCTGTATAAAACTTAAATTTTTTAAGACTTATAGTTTTCAAGACTTGCTGCTCTGGAAATCTCAAAATTTTCCAAAAAAAATAATTAAGAAGTGGCAATAACTAAAAAAGTTAGGAGGATATTTGCATGAAATTTTCTCAGAAAGTACAGTACAATGTAGGCTAGTGTAGTCATAATTTGTACAAATCTAATCTAAGTACAATGAAATATGAGTGCCCAAATTGTAGCCTCCATAATGTAATATATATATATATATATATATATATATATATATATATATATATATATATATATATATATATGTGTGTGTGTGTGTGTAATCTATTTAATCTGTGTGCTTCAGTATATGCGCGATTCTTAAATAGGGTGTAGTAGAGCACACTTGGTCTTATGATAGCTCAGACCCTCCAGCGATGTAGCAGATTATGTGAATAAATTTAGGAGAACATCTGTGCATAAACATGTCAGTTTTAGGCAAAGTTACAATCGTTTTTATAAGTTTACTAAGTTACTCTAATGTATTTATGTATAACTAAGACAGTATTTACAACTGATGTCTTGAGGTAGTTTGCAATCTACTTCGATAACTAACACTTATGAGCAGATGATGAATATGTCTCATTCCCTATCGAATCATGGCGTCGGAGCATTCAGCAGATGTTCGCTTTGGTACATATATAGGTAATTCAGTCTTGGCCTGACGTTCCCCGGGGAAGTGCTAGTGCGTTTTCCGAAAAACTATCATGTGTTTTACATAACTAACAGAGGGATGTTACTTCATACGAGGTACTTATCACAAGCTTTTACATGTCACCGTACTCAGGATAGGTGTTTTCAGTAAGTACTGGCAGCAAAAATAATAAAAAAAAAAAAAAAAAAAAAAATCGTATCACGGTCATAATTCCATTTCATAAAAGGAGAAAAATGAAAGCGACAATAACAAAGAAGTAAAGAGAAGAGTAAAACTTCGCCTTTATGTCCCTCAGTTTTATAACAGCGAAAAGGGAAGCACAGATTGTTTCTAATTATGGTAACTTGTTTATAGGCCTAAATACGTTAAATACCCGAGTTCAGTTTCAACCAAGGCAACCTTGACGATGGATCTTAACCCCGACTTGTTTTTACACTTCGTAAGTTAGGCGTTGCATTTTACGCCTGTCCTGACTTGTTTATACCGCTTTAACTTCTGCCATCGACTTTATTACCTTACGGTTTCTTAAATGTGTGTGTCATATGCATTATATCACGGCTTTTTTTGGTGCAGGGACCGAGGCCGCCATGGCTGCTCCGTCCACAAGAATAGTGTGTTTTTTAGACTTTTCCCTTAACAGGTTACAGACATGCTTCTTTAACGACGCAGATTACATCACGTAAATAAACTAGATTCCCTTACAATGGTCGATCGAACGGCTTGACCTCTGGATGGTGACTTCCACACATCGTTTTATTTACCAGTCAACAGATATTCTCAGTTTCAACATGTTAGAGAATGTCTCTATACTACTAAATTAACAGCAAAAGGACACTGCAAATGCCACCCAGTTCCACAAACAAAATAACCTACCATGCTTAAAGTGACGCAAATTACACAGGTAAAAGGACACAATGTGTATCCTTAAAATTTCCACTATCAAATCACAATAACAAGACATCAAACGTTGCTACTGGACAACCTACTGGTCATACAAGTACAAATTGACAGTAAAGACACCAGTTGAAATATAATTTTAACTGAAAGGTACGCTAAAAATACAGTAAAAGGAACGTTTTCACAGACCAAATATCTCATGAAATGAGCTCCCAATCTTTGAAGCCCTGTCCATACTATTACTTATGTCTAACATAGAGTCAGGCACAAAATCCCCATCATCGCACACACGGCGGAATAAGTGCATGATGGGATGTGGTTATAGTAAACGGGCGGCCACTTGGAAATCTCATCTTGATAATGAATAATATTGCCAAGGGCTGCTTGCAAAAAAAATGTTCTACCGGGTCATGGCAGTATTATTTATTATCAAGCTAGGGATATGGTTAGTTATGCCACGACTTCGGTCCCGTCCTCTCACAGCTTTAGTGGTTGGTTATCCTAGGCCTATATAAGTCCAGACAGTTCAGCAGTATGGCTAATTCGATGTCCGAGTTGACGCCCAGCGTCACACTAGAGCTTTCTTTATATGAATCATTGCCTATGGTAATACAAATCGGATAGAGGCAACACACACATTCTCGGCTTATTGGGCAATGAAGTCCAAGATAGACACCAAATTGCCTCGGGCTAGTTGCAGAGTAAATAAATACATGATGGTCACAAAAAACTATCATAACGTTATTAACTACGAACGGATTTTCAAATCAGAGCGCCACTTGCTTATACAAAAACACCAATGTTATAATAAAATAAAAAATGTGATACGAATTGCAACGCAACACAAACGGTGCAGTGTATGTATATATATATATATATATATATATATATATATATATATAAACACATTGCAGATGTGTATATCTATGTATGTATATATGTATGTATGTCTGCGCATGCAAATATATACGCGTACATGCTACACATGTGCATATATATGTGTGTGTGTGTTCATGCATACATATATTTGCATTATATGTGTGTGTGTGTATTGCAAGTATACCTAGATATGTATGCATTATATATGCGGGTATATTCGATGTCATAATTTCACATGTTGGAATTAAAATCTCATAAATGAATCACTCCTGACAAAATATCCCGAACTTACAGTATATTCTTTTCATAAGTTACGTTGTAGGAATGTTCTGCAAAAATAAATTTGTCAAATATTGACAAATAACAACATTATGAACTAATCTAATCGTAACAGACCTTTCCAAAGCTTTTTAATGCCAATATCATTAAACCAGACCCCCAATGGGAGTATTTGTCTTTAATCAGAATTTCAAATAAGCGAAAGCGCTGGGGAAGACCCATGATGAAATGCAAACATGCACATATATCATTGCTGAGGCTCTCCCAGCGCCATCATCGCTTATTGAATAAAATTCCACGAAAATGGCAAACTTACTTATGAAATATTGTAGATAATTATTTGGAAATTTTCCCTCTTCGATTTGGCGTTTCCGACTGGTTTCTCTGTTGTCATTTACGTGTGTGCTGCCTCAATTTAGTCTAGCCTAACTCCATGACTAAAACATAAGATTCAGAATAATAAACAACTGTAACTAGGATCTCTTTATCAAGTATAACTCCAGATGTTTAAAAAACGAAATGATAAGGCCCCGGCTCATGCCAACAGCCATAATAACATTAGACCGATATTAGAAGTTTGGG
Source organism: Macrobrachium rosenbergii (assembly GCF_040412425.1). Lineage (NCBI taxonomy): Eukaryota > Metazoa > Arthropoda > Malacostraca > Decapoda > Palaemonidae > Macrobrachium > Macrobrachium rosenbergii. The sequence goes on from NC_089760.1 coordinate 31,006,148, forward strand.
CTTTAATGTGGTCTTAAAGTATTTCTCTCGGCGTTTGTTGACAATGAATTGTGGAACGTGAGCAAAAGTCCGCAATATTGTTTCAGAGAAAATTCTAAATGAGGTTTTGATGTTAGAATCGCTGTGAAAAATGAAATCGTCAGGCTAGCATTTACGGTAACGCCGTGATGGACTCGACGATTACGCTAACCTGTCATAACCTTCACCTTCACACAAGACAAACTACATTGGTAATGAAATTTTTATTTTTGCATTTTTTAAACGACTGTATTGGACTGTTTATTTCTGTACGGTTTTATACATCAGCATGTTTTAATTATGATGTTCATGTAACCCGGTCTTTATATTCTCCCGCCAAAAGTTTAAAGACCTTAGGAGCAAACGGCTGCAAGCTCCCTCCCTCCCCTCGAAACATACACCTGACCAGGATTTTCCTTACCTAAGGCATAATTTTTATCAACTTATATGAGCAAGCAATGTTCGAAATTTCGAAAGTGAGATCGGTATAATGATTAGACTAAGTATAATAATGAGAAAAGACAACAGTCTTCCTCCATTCGGAACATAGGCCTAACCACGTTTTCCCTTACCCAAGCCTTGACGTGATTTCTACCAACTTCTGAAAGCAAGCAATGCTTGATATGTCACAAGTGAAATTGGTATGAGGCTTGCACTAAACGTGATAATGAGAAAAGACAAAGAATGAATTAGTTTCAACTAACATTGCCAACACAGCACTCACACTGGCTCTTCTCATCAGGAGCAAAAAGCTTTCAACCCGTACATTTGCTGTTATCGCCAGTTGGTTATCATCATTACTTGTCTTAGTATTATTACTGCCATGACTACTATAATTATTATCATCATTGTCGTAAAAAAAATACAAACCCTAATTATTGTCAATTATTAGGTCTACATTGCGGGCTAAGGGAATACTGTAGACATAATCGGCCTAGGTCACAAGCTGAAGTCTGCCTATTCAGGTTTTCTTACCTTCAAGCTCTCAGGACTCTGTAGACAGCAAAAGGCGTCACCGGAATTATATAAGATAGACAGACTCTGCTTGAATATAAGAGTACTAAAATAGTAAAATGAGGCGTAAGAACATCCATTATCTAACGAACGGTTGGTTGCCCCAAGCCATCCACTGAAACCGGAGGCTCACAGATTCTGAATGGCTCCCATTTTCTTTCTAATCAATAATTAATAAGTAAAACGACACTTTTTCTTAAACTTAATTTCTTTTCAACACTTCATGTAATGCCAACATAAAATAAAGTTTTCAATTAGCTAGGGCGGAGACACGATTCCATACGTCACTGTACCATCACTAGAAAACATGAACTGGGGACCCGGGAGGGAGGGTTGTGACAGGGGAGGGATCCCTGGGGTTGCCAGGTGTTGGCATTCTACTTTCACCACTAGGGAATTTCACCACAATTCATAAACCAATTATGATGACTTACATAGAGAAGATTCCAATTAATGTCATTATTTATATCATTCTAATTCTAAAATTTGACATCGTTAATCCATTACCTTGATAAGAAAACTAAAAACTAAAAAGAAACAATACTTGCGCATCCTTTGTTCAAAACCAACTACGACTGCTGTAGAGGATATTTGCCTACCTCTGACTTTTAATCACATACGTCACATTTCACAATTTGCTGGTGTGGATAATTTAGGAGACCGGATGTGGAAATATTGTAAATGGACAATATATCACCATCTGTTCACCACCAAATTCCACCCGATTCCAAGTTTTTTAAATTTTGCCAGAGTTTCCAAATCCGGTGAAACATTTTACCTTCTTTCACGCTGTTCCTGACACTCTGATACATGGGCCTTACTCCTGACCAAGCCACCAGTGTGCATTTTTGCACTGCGAACACTACGACTTTCATCTCTAATGACCAGCTAACAAAGTGGAAGACTAGGGCACTAGGCCGATGTTACATGTATGTCAGTCATATGATAGCGTGGACGGAGTTCAGTGACAGTAGACAACATAAAAGATATAGTCTGATTTTTATAAGAAATTACGTGTTCATATTTACCTTGCTTATTCTAAAAGGGTAGGCTACATTAATTCTGGTGTTTAATAAAGCGGACTTTTCATTACTAGAAGAGCGAGATACGAGATCTGAATCTTGAGAACTAGTCTGAGGAACAAGGCGTCTACAAGATTACGAAGGGGGCTTGAAAGTTAAGCATATGTTTAGCAAGTCCCTGCACAATAGATTGCTATATGTATAAATTAAATTTTTAAAATACATAAAAAATATAAAAAGCAAAAAGTAAGGGCCACAATTGAAATTGCATAACAAAAAATAAAACCAGTATCACTGAGTATCTATAAGTAATAAGAAAAGTCACAGTACAAAGGAATGCATATAATTCAACAACAATAGACTAATAAACTAACTACGAAAGAAAGTAATTAATGTCCTGCAAGGCACAGGAATCGTGCATTCGAGGGATTATGATAAATTTATCAATTAGCTTCACAAAGCCTCCTCTCAGTAAAGGGATTTATCATTCCAAAAGAACAGCGTGACCTCGACTGACGCTTTTGGTGTTAATATCGAGGGGATTATCAAACTAGATTATTCCTCTTGTCAGTGATCTTCTGTTTCAGGAAATTGCGAGACGAGATGTTGGTGAAGAGAATGCTAAATCCACGTAGACTTATCAGCAAAAATGTGATTCCTTTCTTTCAATTGGTCGCGGTGTTGGCTCTGGTAATTATCGTACATCTTCTCGCAGACTCAGTCCCAGGTGGTAAAAACATGCGGTGAGTATTGATAGCAATCTAGTTACGATAACAAGTCTTTAAGTCTTACAAATACCTGCATATATGTTTGCAAAACCATGCACATGCGATATATGATATATATATATATATATATATATATATATATATATATATATATATATATATATATATATATATATTTATATATGTTATTATTGTTACCATTATATAAAATACAGATAGGCCATTTTGACTGAAATTAAGACGTCGGTGAAGCTGAGAGGGGTTTAAACCATAGATATGGTTGCAACGGTACTTGCTTTGGTTTTTTATGTAAACGAAAGCATATCGGTATATTTCCTTGTAGACCATATGTCTTAGGGAATACACGTTAGCAGAGAAATGATCTATTACTATTGGTTGCTAGGAATCATTATCATATTTTATATAACTTTTTGTATATCTTTTTCTGGTCTTTCATTGTTGTGTTAACAATTGTCATGCACCATAACGTATCTTACCAAAAGAAGTAAAATCAAATATAATAACCGAATGAAGGATCGTGCCTTGTGAACCTTACATAGCAACTTCTCTCTGAACCCTCAGCCACCATAACCAGATCACGTACTTGTAACGAGAAACGGTGAATTCCCCACGGAGGGAAGGAACATCTGACCAACGCTGAATATAAGTCTATATGTTCCTCGTGAAACAGCGGACATCTCAGTATCGCAATACATCAACTGTCTAAGCAATCGAAGCCCTGAAATGGGACAGGTTACGCTAAGGATAGAAATCATCCATTCTAATCAGAGACTCGACCATACAATATGTGATGGCCTTCACATTGTTGCGTTTTTTACTTAGATATAAACCAATAGATGTATTGTCGTATATCAGCCACTAACAGTGAAGGTAACAATTGAAAGACGATATATGGAAGAAAACAGCAACAAGAACGGGCAATAACTGTACAAAACGATGGGTAATAGTTCCGTGTTACTACAGACGACATACTGAAATATATATACATAAGTATATTATATGTATATGTATATATTATGTGTATACTTGCCCATGACCTAAAACTACCGAAAACAAGAAATCTCCCTTAACCTAAATATGCACCATCAGAAATACTCATGCTTTTCATGCAACACTGGACTCCTTATAGTTCAAACAAGTCTTAGCTTCCCTATCTGTATATGTACTGTATACGTATTTGCATCAAACTTTGCTGCTTCCCTTACAATAACGTTAAGTTTTATTTATATTTCTCTTAAGGAGGGAAACACACGATGCTGATGCTAGGACTGAAAACGGTCCTCACCAAGAAAAAAAGAAGAATGAGGAAAAGACCATCCTGATCTGGTCCCCTTACGGACGCTGGAATAAACAAGACTGGGCGAGGTTGTTTTCAAGGTAGGTTGGTCATTCGTTATCAAAATCTGCATCATCAATCTAGCTGATGGTTTTTCTTGGCTTTTTGTTACTCATCCACCGTCATGGAACTTTATCATTTGTTGTGTGTATGAGAGTGTGTGTGTGTGTGTGTGTGTGTGTGTGTGTGTAAGTTTGCTGGTTATTTGCTCCTTTGGTCGCTGTTTCTGGTATATATTATATTGATGGGCATAGGGACAGCAGCCTCATCATATAAGTGATTTTTTATGAACCTGCAAAACTTTGATGTTAATAGTTGTTGGACACAGTGAAGTTTATATATATACAGTATATATATATATATATATATATATATATATATATATATATATATAGATAGATAGATAGATAGATAGATAGATAGATAGATAGATAGATAGATAGATAGATAGATAGACTGATAGATAGATAGATATACACATATGAATGTGTGTGTCTTTATAGCGTTTATTAATGTGTACATTTTCATTAACTTTACATATGTAACCAGAAATATCATAAACACAATGTGTTTGCATTAAAGCATGCAGGTCCCAGCATCGATTACCCAGTTAATCATGAATGCTCACCTTGCGGTAAATGTGAATACTCTTCTTATGTGCACCAGCTGGACTGGTATCTCAGTGCCCTTTTTATCTGTGCCCGAGAGACAGAAAACATAATTCCCGAAAGAGGAAAGGTTTTAAGATTTCAAAGTGTATTTCATCAATTATGGTCTTTTGATTCTTCAGAAAGGGACTTTTGGAAAGATGGCAATATGATCTGCTTAAAACTGAATTATGCCAAGTCTTTTCGCCTACATTTTTCTGCCTTATCTTCAACTGCTTGGTATTCATGTATACTGTAGATTTTTTATGATCCGCTTAACTTTACTTTAACTGCTATTTTCCGTTTTTACTCAACAGCAATTCTCATTTTCTCCGGTATTCTCTTTTTATTGCTGCAGCTATTCTGTTTAGTAGAAGTTTACTTGACAAGCTAAAGGCCTTTTTCTAGCTTCTATTTATTTCTGTAGCTATTCTGTTTAGTGGAAGTTTACTTAACAGGTTAAAAGCCTTTTTTTTCTTCTATTTTTTCTGTTTAGTGGAAGTTTACTTAACAAGTTAAAAGCCTTTTTTTAGCTTTCATTTATTTCTGTAGCTATTCTGTTTAGTGGAATTTTACTTAACAGGTTAAAAGTCTTTTTTTAATTTCTATTTTTTTCTGTTTAGTGGAAGTTTACTTAACAGATTAAAAGCTTTTTTTTAGCTTCTATTTATTTCTGTAGCTATTCTGTTTAGTGGAAGTTTACTTAACAGGTTAAAAGCCTTTTTCTTAACTTCTATTTCTTCTTTTTAATGGAAGTTTACTTAACAGATTAAAAGCCTTTTTTTAGCCTCTATTTATTTCAGTAGCTATTGTGTTTAGTGAAGTTTACTTAATAGGTTAAAAGTCTTTTTTTTTATTTCTATTTTTTTCTGTTTAGTGGAAGTTTACTTAACAGATTAAAAGCCTTTTTTTTAGCTTCTATTTATTTCTGTTTGGTGGAAGTTTACTCAACAACTTAAAAGCTTTTTTTTTAGCTTCTTCCACATCACTGTTCTCACATTATAAAAAAAACCCTAAATTCCCCTTTGGCAATCTGAGGACATTTTCTTTCCAGGCAGATTGCGGGACAGTGCCCTCACAAGTGTAAAATAGTCTATGGAAGGGGGAGGATGGAGTCAGCAGATGCCATTGTGTTCTATGATGTTGGTCGCTACCCTCTACCCAAAACCCATCCGCCCGAGCAAGTCTGGGTACTCTTCAACATGGAGGCGTCCACCCGTGAGTCTTTATAAGGTCAAAAGTGACACTGGTTAGCGGCATTGCTAGACGTAACAATAGCACAAGAAAAGGGTTTTAACAACATTATTATTATTATTATTATTATTATTATTATTATTATTATTATTATTATTATTATTCAGTAGATGATACCTATTCATATGGAACAAGCCCACAGGGGCCATAGACTTGAAATTCAAGCTTCCGAAGAATATGGTGTTCATTAGGAAGGAGCAGGAGCAAGTAAAGGGAAATACAGACAGAAGAGATACCACTTATTAAAAAAATAAAAAAAATGAATTAATAAATAGGTAAATAGATAACAAGGTATCAGAATGCAAGAAGGACAGTATAGTATTAGGGCAATAATGCATTGCGTTTGTAGTTTCTGTTCATCATTCACTACTCTGCTAATGGTTCGTCTTCAGCGAATGTCACGCTTGGAATTACTTCCTTTTATATGGGGCTCTGCGTGTTAGTTAATGATGAATCTACTTGATCCGTTTTTTACCCAAAACGCTATCAGTAACTTTGATTTTTTCAAACGGATGTTAATGTAAATCCTACCAAAAATTTAAAAATGAATTGAAAATAATTGCAATTCAATTCCTTGTAGGAAAATTAGATTTTACAAACTTCTGGAATCACACTCACCAAAACACACACAGACAAACATATATATATATATATATATATATATATATATATATATATATATATATATATATGTATATGTATGTATATATATATATATATATATATATATATATATATATATATATATATATATATATATATATACATATCTTCCAGACTCTACCTGGGCATTCCCACAGGAGAGCAAGGGCGTGTTCGACTGGACGATGACCTACCACAGGGAATCCGACGTGGTAACGCCCTATGGCGTAGTACGTAAACGGGACCAGGAGACAAAGGATTCGGGCGAACATGCGGGTACATATAAAAATGCTGATATTGAAATTGATGTTAAAATTAAACTTCCTCAGCTTGTTGGTCCATGTGATTTCCATCTGTTTATAGGCAGAAATTACATCTCTCTCTCTCTCTCTCTCTCTCTCTCTCTCTCTCTCTCTCTCTCTCTCTCTCTCTCTCTATGTCCACATTGTATGTATATGTATATGTACCTGTATATATATATATATATATATATATATATATATATATATATATATATATATATATATATATATATATATATATATATATGTATATATATGTTGTGTATATACAGAGAGAAAAAGAGAAGGAGAGACTGTGTATGCGTCTCATCTTTTCGTCAAATAGAATCCCGTGAAGAAGAAAGGAGGCGAAGCTGGAAAAGTTCGTGAGAAATTAAATACTAAGATCATTCACGTAATTTGTCGTGATCTTTCATTAAATCAAATATTGCTTTACAACATAAGCGTAGGGAAACGAGAATAGTTTATTTTTATTTCAAATAAATCATTACGCTTATCTACTTATATATCACACATCTTGCTAATAAAGAGCCGGAAAAAGTTCTTAATTTTCATTCCAGACAGAGATTATTGGGCCGAGAAACGAGAGGAAAAATTTGCATCTTGGATGGTGAGCAAATGCGTTACTCCTTCCAAGAGGGAGGATTTTGTCAGCGAGTTCCAGCGGTAAGATGTTACGAAGTGAGGGTAGTATGTGTATATATATATATATATATATATATATATATATATGATTATTATCACTTTTGTACGTGATTCATTTATCACACATTACCACAGACGAATGGCTTGGAAATAAAGTCGAAACCGGTCAGGACCTACACCCCGTTTCTTATTTTTCACCTGTGGTAATGTGTGATATTTATATACAGTATATATACATACATACACATATATGTATGCATATATACATATATATATATATATATATATATATATATGTATATATATATATATATATATATATATATATATATATATATATATATATATATATATATATATATATATATATATATATATATAAATCTGAAAGTTTATGGCCTTCTTGGCTTGCTCCATATTTACGTGACTCCGTGATGAATTGCTCTATGAGGTAGAGACCGAAACGGGCAAGAAAAGAGGCCAGTGGATTGATTCAGGAATTACTAAAGAAGGGGTAGAATTTCACAGTCATGAAGTGAATGGTAAGTGATGTCGATTAAATCGGCTCAGCCGTAAGCTGGTGAACTCCGCATAGCATCTAAGCGACCGAGAAGACTGGCGGGAACATCGAGGGCAGAATGAGCCATCTAGACGTTCCTGTGAGATATAACCGAAGTAATAATTATAATTGCTGGTTGTTGATAGTTGCTATGGCTACGATAAATTGTTAATGGTTTGATATAGATCTCATCTTCCTGTTCAAAAGTACTGAAATAAGCTGACGATCAATGAAGCTAGTAACCACGAGAACTTTGGGAAATGTTTGCACATAACCGTAGGTTATGCGAGGTACACTTTAGCTCCATAATACTTTCCTTTCGCACTAGTTACTCTACACACCCGTGAACAGATATATAAAATGTTGATAAAATTAAACATAGATGGATCAACAGAAGATACTAAAATACAGCCAACTGCATCAGCATGATCATCTCTTAATATTTTATCTATTTTTTCCTGCTGTAGACATGAAAACGTGGACATCTACGGAGGCTGCGGACCTCTCAAGTGCGGACAACGGACGATTCTTCATAACTTGAAAAAGGAAAAAGCACAAAGCGATTGTTACAAATTGATGAATTCCTATATGTTCTACTTTGCTTTCGAGAATTCCTTGTGTAAGCCAGCCAATTTTAGTGTTTACCAGGTACCACAGTTGTCCTGGCACCATTATGGATATTGATGCTTATGAATTTGAGAGAGCCTGCAATTCCTCCCCAACGTACCTAGAAAAATTTCTACAACTTTTTGACTTTGGCAAAAATTGTCAAGTACGCATCTATCGGTCTCTTGTTGATTTGTCAATAATTATAATTATTTTTCTCATTTTAATTAATGGGCATTTTGTTCTTTGGATGGGTACCTTACAAGCAATAGGCATTTTAGGCTCACGGTTAAAAACTATAATCATAATGACTTTATATCGTTAGAATGATTGCATTAAATAACTTCATCTACGTATAAGGAACTTAGATGGTAATATCATGCACATAACAGATACATATACATTCATATATACATATATATATATATATATATATATATATATATATATATATATATATATATATATATATATATATATATAAATATTATATATACATATATATATGCAATATATATATATATAATATATATATATATATATATATATGAAATATATATATATAGCACCAACATATATATATATATATATATATATATATATATATATATATATAAGCCATATATATATATATATATATATATATATATATATATATATATATTAGCAGAGTAAATTCAACAATGTCGTCTGATGTCACACCCTCGCCCCACGACAGGCGAAGACTACATCACTGAGAAGTTCTTTAAGGCTCTTCAGATGGATGCCATTCCTGTCGTCTTTGGTGGAGGAAACTACTCCGCAGTGGCGCCCAACCACTCCTTCATAAATGCCAGGGATTTTGAGAGCCCTAAAGCCCTGGCCTCTTATCTACGAGCAGTGGCTAACAACAGCACTTTGTTTAACAGGTAAGATGGTAGGTTAGCTTTGACCAAATTTTCACCATTCCTGCTGAGTCAGTCTGGACATATGAGATGGTAGTCCAGCTATGATGAAATCTTCACCATTCCCTGCTAAGTCAGTCTGGAAATATGAGATTGTAGGTCAGCTATGAGGAAATTGTCACCATTCTCTGTTGTGTCAGTCTGGATATATAAGATGGTAGGACAACTATGAGGAAATTGTCACCATTCCCTGCTGAGTCAGTCTGGAGGTATGAGATGGTAGGTTAGCTATGACGAAATTTGACCATTCCCAGCTAGTCAGTCTGGACACATGAGATGGTAGGCCAACTATGATGAAATTTCACCATTCCGTTGAGTCAGTCTGGATATATGAGATGGTAGGCCAACTATGATGAAATTTTCACCATTCACTGTTGAGTCAGTCTGGATATATGAGATGGTAGGCCAACTATGAGGAAATTACTACCATTCCCTGCTGAGTCAGTCTGGATGTATGAGATGGTAGGCCAACTATGATGAAATTTTCACCATTCCCTGTTGAGTCAGTCTGGATATATGAGATGGTATGCTAACTTCGATGAAATTTTCGCCATTCCCTGCTGAGTCGGTCTGGATATATGAGACTGTAGGTCAGCCTTGAGGAAATTGTCACCATTCCCTACAGAGCCAAAATTCGGTTCTGAACATGATGAAGCACCTTTGTTGGCCCCTGTGGCAAATATGTGAATAGACCATATAGTATAAAACCTCGTAGTTAGGCATGGCTTAGTGTTGCTAGGTCTAAGTCAAGTGGGCCACGCCGGGGTTACCTGAGTCTGCAGTGAAAAAGGCAAAGAGCAAGATAATCACTTTACTGACAAGACTTTGTATGTTATGGAAATGTAACACAAGTAGGACTGCCTAGAGGCTGCCAGACTAGTTTGTGGACATGCTCCTAAGCAGCACACTAGAGAAAATGATATGATATATATATATATATATATATATAGGATATATGGATATATATATATATATAAATATATGAAGATAAAAGATAAAACACTATTTGAACGTTCATAACCATATATTTTGAGCACATCCTTCTTGCCCCTGTTCTCTGGTATAATATGGACAGATGATGTGTTACAAGAGTATAAATACAAAGCATATATAGGTGTTGGTATGCAGGTGACCGTTGACCCAGGAAAGATGAAAATTAAGCTATTCCCTGGTGTTTTTGGCCTCATTAAAGAGACTTACTGCCGTACCTACATATGCATTGTATATATATTCTTGTAACACATCATCTGTCCATATTTTCCCAGCGAACAGGGGCACAGAAGGAAGTGTTCGACAAATATGGTTGCAGCGTTCAAATAGTGTTTTACGGGCCTTTTATCTTCATATTATACTGTTCTATTACAGTAATAAAAGACATTCATATGTATATGTATATATATATATGTATATATATATATATATATATATATATATATAATGAAGATATGTGCGTGTGTGTTGTGTTGTTTGTGTGTGTGTGCAGTGTGTGTGTTCTTGTTTTCATAATTCTTAAGTTAGTAATCACCCCTGAAATTCTTTTCAGTTAAACGTAAAGTACACTTGAAAACAATTGTTGCGGAAGTTTTGACTTTGCAACACGTATCGATGGTAAGATCATCTTCATTATCTGTACAGTCTCCGCAACTGCTGGATACTGCAATGCAGCACAGGAAAAACCTTACGTTTGTGAATTCTTGCAGTTTGTCTGGAAGTTCTGATCCAGTTATTTCACAGCATAATGATTCCTACAGCGCAGCCAGTTTTATTCGAATGGTACGACACTTACTGTATCAAGAATTCATTAATCCATTAACCAAGAACATCTTTCTCATAAATGATTGTTTTTGCAGTTACTTCAAATGGAAGAGAGATTATGTGGTAGAGTCCGGATTTCCTTTCTCTCCGTTTGTCTGTGACCTGTGCAGCAAGCTACATCTAGCCCCAACGGAGTTCTCGAAAGACAGGTTAGTTAAAAAGGAAACCATTGTTATGACTTGCCAGTAGAACTTAAATTACTTCATGAACAAAAATGTGTTTTTCATTCTCTTTCCTTCTCAGCAGTGGGCCGGTTTCCAGTGAATTTGAATAAGCATTTGGACAAAATTCATATCCGAAGGTCATATTAATCAATTTACCAATGGTATTAGTAATTCCACCATAATGAATTTTCATACTAAAAGAGGACACAACATTTTAAGCTTCAAAGTTGTGGAAATTAAATACTTTGCACGGTGGGTTATCCTTTTATTTTCGTGTCTGTTTTGTTAAAGCTTTCTCATCTCTTGAAATAACTGCATCTCAGATGAACTGCAGTGCACCGATCACACAGCTTTTGTGACATGCAGAACAAGAAAAGTATAGATAATTTGAAATACTATGACCCCCTTTGCAGTGAAACTGAAAAGGTTTTCCTGGCAATACAATTGTTGCCGATTTTTGCAAGTGTATGGGAGGCTGTAATGGCATATAAAAGCACTATTCATCTCTGACCTTGTTTCCCTGACTTACACTTATGATATTCGTTTGTACACATTTTTCTGTTTGTTGATCCATCTTGATTTAGTTATTACTAATTTATTATTCTCATTTCTCTGCTTTCTATTTTCTTCTTGTTAATTGCTGGCCTTTTTAGCTTGTTTTCCGGAAGGATTGCTCATTTTGAATCTGATAATAATAGTAATAAAAATAATGATAATAAAATTCTTTCTTGGCAAACAGGAACTCTGCAAAGAGGACTGAAGATGGTCGATACGCTGACGTCATTAAATGGTTCTCAACTGTTTCAAAATGCGAGGGAGGAAATAATACCTCAACATACCTATGAAGAAATGCCAGTTCTTTCTTAAATGAACCTCTAGTTAAAAATTTAAAAATGCACAGATGCTCAGTTAAGCTTTTTAGTGTACAATAAATTTAATGTACAATACATTTTCAATTTACCTTCCTTGGGGCTCTTCGTGTTTAATTGGGACGGGTAAAATATTCTCTCGTTTCAATCATGTTTTGCTGAATGGACACTGCAGCTAATTATTCCTGCTGGGTTGTCTTAGATGTCACCTTTAATTCCTCTACTCTAGGTATAATGAGAATGTAACCAAAGTTTTCAAACCTTCTACAGTTTCACTTTCCTCTCTTTTTATTTACTTATGCCCTATTTGTTGATTAGTTTTTTTAATGATTGCAATATTGCTTTTTCTTCTTACTTGAGTAGTTTCAAGTCAATGGCTTTTGGTGCTTGTTCCATAAGAAAAGACATCTCCATAATAATACACACACATACATATATATATAATAATATATATATAATAATATAGTACAGAAACGTATTGGAAGATGGTATGATGATATACATTAAGTCAGCTAAGATATAGGCAGCATATATATATAAAGATGTGTATAATTGAAGAGTCTATAAATGTTTCGGTATACATAAGAAAATACTCAAATATATGTGTGAAGTCTGAAAGAAAAATGTAACGTTATATATAAACTAACCTCATGGTACAAGTGGCTTTCATTACCTAAAAAGATTATAGCGTAAATAGTTCAACACGCTTTCCTCTCACCTTTGACGTAATACATTTTTTTTTTTATCAAAGTTTCAAGATCTTTCTTCTGGAAAAAATCGAGAAATTCGATGTTAACCTGGAAAAAGTGTATTATTCAGTAGAACTCAAAATTACCGAAAGAATAATGATTTTGGTTGGGTCCTGGCAGTCAAGACACACTGAAGCTACAGTAATATCTGCAAATTAAATTACAGTGCAAAATGATGAAAGGCTTGTTAATTGTCCATGAAGAGTTATCGAGCGATAACTTCGAAGTGACCATATGGGTTATAAGATTAATAAAATTAAGCATTTTTGAATTCGCAGATATCTGTCTATAGTTGAATAAGCCGTAACATAATATTTATCATTACGAAAGACCAGCAACATGATAATTTATTTATTTCAATTTGCAATATTTTCTGCTATATCTAACACGAATGAATGATGGCATGGAAATCTTAAAATTTGCTAAGTGAAAATATAAATGCACCGATATCAGCACATCAACCAAAATCAAAGAATCTTTAATTTCAAAGCTCTGACAGATATCTTAGTTTGGTGGTTCTCAACCTTGCTAATCAGAAAAATACCCAGCGTGACCTCTCAGTATAGCGGACCAATTTTACTGCATTTTGTGTAACCTAGAGCCAGTTTGAGCCTGCCAATCTGTGGTCAGGCCACCACCCTCGCCCCTGAAACTCTAAATTCCCCAAACCCTCCTGGTTGAGAACCACTATACTCGAGACACACAGAAAGATAATTAGCAGGTGTCCCTTGATTACAAAGGGTCAATTAAGATAGCGTCAATTTTGTATGAAAAATTGCTATCTTTTCGGAGGCTATAATGATATATAAAAAAAAATAAAAAAGATAGCAATATTCTATCTTCAAATTTCCAGATGGATTGTGATTTACTTTACTTGGGTCAGACCAGCAAAGAATTAAATACCAGATTAAAACAACGCAAATATTCAGTATGAACAGGTCAGACTAATAATGCTCTATTTTTGCACCTAAGTGAAAAGTTCCACTGAATAAATTGGACACAAAGCAAAGCAATATTACGAAGTAATGAAACAATTTCCAGGAACTTGTTGGAATCTGTTATGATTCAGTTGACCTGGGAATATAACCTTAATTTAAGCCCAGGATTATTTCCTTTTGATCCTGTAACAAAACATATGTTTCAGAAGGATTTGAAAGACAAAATAAAGAGGATTACCAACAGGTAGATTTCGATGTTAATCAGCTGACCGTTTTGTGATCTCCCAGACTTTTTGTATTCCCTTATGACTTATACCCACCATATGTATATGCCCTTGTCTCTGTATATCTTTAGTTGCTGTGACCATGTCTTGGTAATAAGACAAAAGCACTTAGCATCTCATTGTTTCACTCTTTCCTTCTTCCTCGTGGCTGTAACCCTGTTCATACATAGATACATACATACATATATTATAAATATAAATATATGTGTGTATGTATGAATGTATGCATGAATACATATACTATATATCGATTGTTATATATATATATATATATATATATATATATATATATATATATATATATATATTATATATATAATATAGGAATAGATATAGGTCTATATAGCTAGGGATCATTTATTATTCAATTTAAAGAATTTATACAGTGCCCTGCAGAGGCCAAGAATACGCGTAACCTGCCACTTGAAGCCAAAAGTTAACCTCAAAGACAGCCGTTAAATAGCCAAAGGTCGCCAGTTAAGGGTAATTAACCTTAACAAGAATATTTGAGATGAATTTTAGATTTCAAACGGTTTCTTCCCAACATCAAACGCTCTCTAGGCATACAAAAGCATCGAGACTTAAAACTGTTTTGCTTACCTAACCTAGGTATTTTACTGGAATAACGGGGTTGAAGCTAACAATATAATACTTTGGTT
Organism: Macrobrachium rosenbergii; assembly: GCF_040412425.1. Lineage (NCBI taxonomy): Eukaryota > Metazoa > Arthropoda > Malacostraca > Decapoda > Palaemonidae > Macrobrachium > Macrobrachium rosenbergii. The sequence goes on from NC_089760.1 coordinate 31,021,364, forward strand.
TAATCTAGACTTCGTAAACACATATACCATAAGTGGTGGCTGAAGGAAGAAAACAAAGAAAGAGTTGGAAATACAGAAAAAGAGGTTAAAAGAATGGACCATTTTTTCAACAGCACACAGACTCTACCTTAAGGATTCTAAGCGTTGGCCGCATTTACAATGGACATGCTGAAGTTCGTGTGTGTGTTTCTTGCTCCACCATTCACTAATAAAATAATAGACAAAGGCGGTGTTAGAGCCACCTTCCAGACGTCTGCTCTCATCGTATTATTTTCTCTCTCCTTGTTCCCTGACCGGCCTAGGTCAAAAACAATACTACAGCCATGCCCTAGGCGTCTACGTTCTGTTAAAAACATTCGCCAAGAGAGACAGGTAGAAAGGAAAAAAGGACCTTAGGACCACCTATTTTTAAGGCTGATATGGGAATTTCCTATACCACCTCAAAAATGGCCTAAATGTTACCTATCCCGTTCTCAACGGACGTTAAAGTTTGAACTGAAGACACTCCTATATAGACAACATCTTTTCCCAGTCTCGGTCAGGTTGATATTATTTGCAATCAAAGTTACACAGCAACAGCAGTAATATTTATAAAAAAAAAAAAAAGCAGGTATATATATATATATATATATATATATATATATATATAGAACTATATTACATATATATATATATATATCATGTCCCGTATGCAATATGTATGTATGTATACATATATATATATATATATATATATATATATAATATCGCCAACAGGTGAGACTGATATATATATATATATATATATATATATAGTCTCGAAAATTGGGTTTACTTGGAAATCTTAGCTTAATGATAAATAATATTGCCAAGACCAGGAAGAACATTCTTTATTACAAGCTTTCGAGGTATAAAACCTCATCATCAGGCTGAAAAAACCGACAAGGATGAGAATCAATAAAATTACAAAATGAATTGTCATAATAAATCTTCAGCAAAAATACTAACGAAATATAAAATGAACAAGTAAATACAAACTAAAAGGGTGAGACGTAAAATAACGAAAAATTAAAAACACAAACATAAAAATATGAAAATAAAACTATAGTGAAATGTAAACAAACTACCACTCACAAAGTAAAATATTTAACGACCTAACTGAGTACCTACTATGAAATTACACGATAGCTAGTTGAATACCAGACGAGTTGTTGTTCAATTCCGGCTTCATCTTTTTAATAGTCAGCGACTCTGAAATTAAAAGGTCCAGTCTATTTGAACAAAAGACAGTACCCGAAAATCCAGGTCAGTGAAAGGATGGTCCTGTGCTAAACTGTGTTCTCTAATGGCAGAAAAGGGTGGTTTGGAAAGGGGAAACCTAGTTCTAATAGAAAGACCTCTGTGTTCCAAAATTCTGTGTCTGAGCCAGCGGGAACTAGATCCCACGTATCGCAGACCACACTGCGAACAAGTGAACAAGTAAACGACACAGGAATTAAGGTCCACAGGCAGAGTAGGCTTCTCTCTCAAAAGTGATCTTATTGTAAAAGGATTACAGAAAACAAACCGGAAACTGATTTGAGGGAAACAATGCTTAAGAATTTCTTGTAACTTTTTCGGACCATATAGCTACTATGACCAAGGTAAGGCAATTTAATGTACTTTACATCTTTACTAGCAGTACTGTACACCGGTCTGGGACAAAACTTTTCATTTAAAAATTTTCAGAACTTTGTAAAATACAAAAAATGGGATATGAGTTTTCAGAAAAGTAATTCTGGAGGAAAACCATATCTTGATGAAATAAATTAAAATCACAACAAACATTGTAGGCTCTATTAATCAAAGTGCGTATTGAGTTCATCTTATACAACTTTGGCGAAAAACTGAGGTAATTCAATCCCAAGCCAGTAAAAGTACTTTTCCTATAAACAGAGGTCTCAAATTTGCCACTATTTCTGTATACCTGTACATCTAAAAATGACAACTTATTATCCTGTTCCGTCTCACAAGTAAAAGAAATGTTAGGGTGACGAGAATTAAAATATTCAAAAAACAAATCAACATGTGATAATTCCTTAAACACAAGGAAAGTATCATCTACATACCTACAGTAATACAAAGGTTTGAAAGCACTAGGGCATTCAGACATCCAAATCCTTTCACAATAACCCATGAAGCAATCCGCATATACAGGTCAAGGGAATTTCCCATAGCTACTCCATCTATTTGATTATATAATTTACCATCAAAGTAAAAATGCCATCAGCAGTTGCTAAATGTAATAATTTTTGCAAGTCTATTTTATTAAGTCCAAACACTGATAGAAGACAAACTAAATAGGTTGCTTAGAGGTCTGAGAGATAAGATTGGGGAAGCTACATATAGCTCTTTATTTGCTTCAGGGTCTAAGCCTGGTTATTTGTACGGTCTGCCTAAGGTACATAAAATAGGTAACCCTTTAAGACCTATTATTTCCTCAATTGGTACTTTTAGTTATAACCTGTCTAAGTTTTTGGTTCCAGTTTTAAACCCTCTAACTTTAGGTGAATTTAACATATCTAATTCTTCCAAATTTGTTAAAGAATTATGCTCTTTCAATTTTAACCAAGATGTTGTAATGGCTGGTTTCGATGTAACCTCTCTTTTCACCAATGTCCCATTAAAAGAAACAACCGACATTATTCTTAATAATATATGTGAAAACCATCTATCAGTGTTTGGACTTAATAAAATAGACTTGCAAAAATTATTACATTTAGCAACTGCTGATGGCATTTTACTTTTGATGGTAAATTATATAATCAAATAGATGGAGTAGCTATGGGAAATTCCCTTATTGATTCTCATCCTTGTCGGTTTTTTCAGCCTGATGATGAGGTTTTATACCTCGAAAGCTTGTAATAAAGAATGTTCTTCTGGTCTTGGCAATATTATTTATCATTAAGCTATATATATATATATATATATATATATATATATATATATATATATATATATATATATATCACATATATATAAGATATATGTGTGTGTGTGGATAAGAAAGTATAGAAATGAGAAGTGACTGGTGATAAATCTGATAAACATTATCTTGGTGAGGCAACGAAAAAAACAGAGGAGATTCAGTTGGAGGGGATAGGTTTACAAATGTGGAAATAAAGATAGCTAAGACAAACGCGATAAGCATAGAAGGAGGTATATGTAAAATGGGCTGAAGTACTCGAAAAATCTGTACGGAACGGCACCTGGCAAGGTAGCCATTTCTGTCGATTTGAACATCAGAGAATTTTAGAGCAGAAAATCTCTTTTCCTGAGAGAGAGAGAGAGAGAGAGAGAGAGAGAGAGAGAGAGAGAGAGAGAGAGAGAGAGAGAGAGATGATTATTTAATGTTTTATTTCAAGGAGAGATAACGCTTTCAACTTAATCTCGTAATCAGACGAAACCTTCATCTATCACTGACGAGGCCATTCACTTGATAGGGCGCGTTCGTTTTGTAAGCTGACTCGGCAATGTACCCAAATATTACACTGTTTATTCTGGCAGGATAGGGCTCTCTGGTCCTTTTTAAAAAGGTAGGTCTGAAGTGGCGGCGATGTTTTGCCTTAAAATGTGTTCTAGTTTCTTTTAAAATGTGCTTTGACATGACATTTGTGTTTTGGGCGTATTTTACCCTACATTGATAGCTCGTGTTACAATGCACTTTTTTGAATTGACAACCATTGGCCTTTTAATAATGGACCTTTGACATGAGAATAACAGTTTCTTTAAGACGTGCCTGAAAAGAGAAGGGTAGTTTTTCAAATGGTCTTTGAACTGACAAAAGTAGGTTGTTTTAAATGCGCGTGTGAATTTACCATAGATATTTGTTATATAGCCAATGTATCACGCGTTTAATATGGGGTTTACCTTATCATGGCGGTCATGTTAACAAGCACCTTATAATAATTTGTCCGTTTCGTGTTAAAGTTTATCAGGGCAATAATAAATAAAGATAAATCAACATATAGTTGGGAAGTCTAAGTTCGTCCGTGTTACGAAACCAATATACTTATTTTCTTTTTTAGTCTTCCAGTATTATCGCCATCATCACTTTGCTTACCAGTGCCATTTCGCCTCTTCCAGACAGACATGAAGAGGAAATGCATCATACTCGCCATCGTTGTCACACTGGCTTCCGGGGCTTCAAGCCTTTACTTGGAAACTTTCCATACCGGGATCTGGAAAGTAGCCGAGGATATGCAGCATACACTAAATCTCTCTTTGCGACTCAGCGCTAACGAAAGCATGGAAGCCTTTCCTGCTGCTGACGTCTTCCTCGAGAATCCTGGAGCTTTGCTGGTAGTAACGGCTGTTCCAGACGAAGACTGGAAACTACAGTTCGTAAATTCCAGTGCTGTTTTTACTGCGCAGGAAGTCCTGGAAGGTGCCACAAAGAACATTACTTTCTCTGGATACTATTGGGGCTTCACTCATCTGGCTTTCTACTTGACTCGGAACGATCTTGACCCGAAATTCGAAAACAGAACTCTTCTGAGAGACGACCTGGAGGTAAGTCCCTGTTGTCTGGAAAGTAAGAAGGGTTTCCAGAACTTACAGAAAAGATCATAGGGCCGAACACAAATGATATTTCCTAGGTCTTCAATGTAATCTTCTCTTATGTTACTGTGATCTTTTCCTGTGCTTACCTAGGCCTGGGTTGCTTTTTATCCTTAGGTCTATGGAGTGACCTTTCGGCGTAACCTTTCTTCCCTCTATTTCTCACTGACAGCTGATTTAAAGAAAACTTCTGAACAAACAAACGTGTCGTTTTCCTGATGTGTCAGGAAGTGTAAAAGAATACATGATGTGACTTCATGAATGTATGATTATTGAATTTTATCTCAGTGACAATAATTCGCTTGATAAGAAGCAGCATGCAAGCATAAAAAAGACAATCACTGCTTGAGAAGACGTTGTTTTCAACCCATGGAAAAAATGACATTTTCTCGATATCAGAAATAATATTGGCTAATAACTGAGTGTTATTGATAATGGTCATAGATTGTTCTCTGTTACTTGAGTGACATCTAGCGTCCAAGAACGTCATTAAAATTTGAAATAAATTGAGCGAAGTGTTAACAATATTCTAATTCGAAATTAAATACTTCTCTCTCTCTCTCTCTCTCTCTCTCTCTCTCTCTCTCTCTCTCTCTCTCTCTCTCTCTCTCTCTTGAGAACTTAATTAACTAAGCATAATTACCCTAAATCATATCTTCTTTTCTTAGATTGTCGTCGACCGTGGTTCCATGACAGTAGACGTCATATTTATTAGCATTGGGTCAGTGTTGGTCCTCTTCAATAACATCAACATGGGAGCGCAGATGAACATCGGTTTGATACTGAAGGTTCTGAAAAAGCCGATTGGACCCTTGTGTGGATTCCTCTCTCAGTTCATATGCATGCCCACGGTAAGCCTCTTCTTTATGGTGCTGACTTTCACCCGCTGTCTAAAAATGGTACTTAACTTTGGTGAAATGCTGCAGGTTATAGTTGATGAAAAGAGTCCTCTCAGAAGATGCAAGAATAAATGTAGATTGCGCTGACTGGTTTTTGACATGTCAATTCTGTGGGGTGTTTGACTTGTAAGCTAGAAGTTTTCCCCCAATCTTTTATGAAGTACGAAATCATTAAAAGAGCCGCGCTGCTTTGGATAACTGATGCTGAAAGAGTTTAAAATGTAAAAGGAAAACTATTTATATCTTTAATGGTTTTACGTCAACCCAAATACTGTGCTTTATTACGGCAGGGACTGTCTTAATTATATTAACTCGTCAAAGGCATATCACACGAAGCTGTGCTTGAAGTGGGAGTGTAATACCTTCCGGGATGAAAATATGGTGCATGGCCTATTGGACATCTGTTGTACTGGGGGTTAGAAGATTCAATGAGATATCAGTATTACCAAAATGATGTGGAATTTCTTCTCTCCTACGTAATTCCTCAGCTATTTAACATTTTAAATTTAATTTTGAGAGGGTTCCTAGGCATCATTTAAGAAGAGAGGCCTTTTGACAAATGCCTTTCTTGCACGGACCGAGTTTGATATGAGCAGCAAACCCGCCCCCCACCCCCCCCCCCCCCGCGCTTTCTTACGCATGAGAGAAATCTCTGGGAAATATCTTCAGTGTTTTTCTTGGAAGTCCAGATCAATAGCTCAGAACCTCCTAAGGAAAAATTATGCTGATTATTTGCCACATACGCCGTGTGAAGAATTAAAGAAAAAAATATTTAAACTTGGAACTATTTCTTGTAAGTGATACTTTGAGAAACTTGCTCTCTTCATAAATACATATCTGCTTCTGACTTTGCTTTTAAGGTCACCACATTGACGACGCTGCTTGAAGAATTATATGTTCAGAACTACAGTTACCAGCAAAGAAAATTTGAATATCTTCCTTTTTATTCTTCAGTCAATAAAAGCAAAAGGTATCAGAGAATTCCATAAAGTCTGACCAGAGTGTGTGACATGGTCTTTCTGATAATAACAGCTACCTACATGATTTATGCCATGAAAATACAAAATCTCAAATTAGCCATATAAGCTTCTTCGCTCTCGTTCGTTCCGTGCTTCTCAGTGAACCTTTCGATAGATTTTTCACTCAGTAACAAAAAAGTCTTCGCCTTTCTGTAACTATTTAGCTTTATTTTGTTTCTTAGATTATCAAACAACCTTTCGTTCACGTTAATCTGTGATTAGTTCGCATGGGTCAAAAACTAAGGGAGGAAACTTTGTACATAATGACGAGATGATCAAAACTAAGTGGTGAAAGGTTTGTTTGTTGATTATCATGACGTAAAAAACATCAAGAACTTAAACGTTTAATCGCATATTATAGATTGTGAAAGGTTTGTTTGTAAGTGATTACGAATTGCTCAAACTTGTGAAGTGGATGGGTTTTTTATAATTGATGGGATGGTTGCACATGATTTCAAAGCTTTGTTTGTCATTGATTATGATGTGGTAAAATAAAAAAGGTGAAGGGCTTGCTTGTTGTAAAAACGTACTATGCTCTGAGAAGCAAAGAATGAAAGCTTTGATAATAATAATTCCGAAGGGTTCTTAACTAAAGAGGCTGATGTGAATGTGGTTTTATACATGATTATAAAAGAGCCAAAACCGTGGAGTCAAGCTTACTATATATAATCTATTATAATCATAGAAATGTCTAATTGATACGGGTCAACTCTGATAAGAAATAAACTTTTACCTTCTGCAGAATTCATTATCTAATGGAGCATTAACGGCGTAATTATTCGGTCGCATCATGCCTCGGTTGCCAAGTGACAATTTCTTCCCCAATTTACCAGGCCACGTACACGCAGCCCTACAGTTGCTAGAATGCAAATTTTCACTCTCGCAGTTACCGAAATTCATGTCTTTCATGTTTGTCTTTTATATGAAATTCTAAACATTCTACTTCTTCATTTTGTTTGCTGGTCTTGATATAATTGAGTACCTAAAGTTTAGGTTATTAGCAAGTCATCCTTACATTGCGTGATGTCTAACTAAGCACTTGAGGTCAAATCTTATCATAGATTTTGTGGGTGAAATCAAAAGATATATATAAAAATTGATACCAATTTCTCGAAATTGAAATCACAGTTTCAACTGTTAAATGGTCTCTCCTTTCCTGTCTGGTATAGCGTTTTAAGACATAAAGGTGTTCCTCTTTACTTCCTTGTTAAAGTTAACGTATACTGAACATGAAATGAATGTTTTGAATGGAATATAAAATTTAGGCCAAAGACCAAGTGCTGGGACCTATGAGGCCGTCCAGCGCTGAAAAGGGAAATTGAGGGTAAAAAGATTTTACACGTGTAGCAGGAGGAAAACCTCGCACTGTGAAATAATTGTCAGGAAATGGTGGAAAGCAAGACAGAAGGAAGAGTATATGAACGGAGGTACAGTAAAAGGAATGAAAGAGGATGCAGCTATGGGCCGAAGGGACGCTGCAAAGAGCCTTTAGAAGTACCTACAATGCACCGCGTGAAGTACAATGACAACACTGAACCACCCGCTCCCCTACTGAGATGAATATTTTGAGGCACGGAAAACTTGCTCCCACAAAACTGCTCAGATTCTGATTACTGAAGTGCCAAGATATTATTAAGCTGTCGCATTCCATATAGAATGCCTAACGGTCCTCGCCCCCTTAGCTACCTGTAGTCAACAACGAGGTCTTCATAAGTAATCACCTCGAACGAACTTAATAGACCTTACCATGAATTCGTTTCAAACTCTGATTTTTTTTTTCCAGATCACGTGGGTAATGGGAAGGCTTCTCTTCACAGACCCACTCTACAGACTGGGTCTTTTCACCTTCGGTTGCAGTCCAGGAGGGACAAGCTCCAACTTCTGGACGTTGATGTTCAATGGAGATATAAACCTGTCAATCACCATGACGGCTATTTCGACCATAGCTGCCATGGGTGAGCTTGCTATTGATGTATTTACATACATGTATCTATACATGCATACATACATTTTATATATAAATATACATATGTATATGTGTGTATAATATTTATATGTATATATGTATATGTATATATATATATATGCACACACACACACACACACACATATATATATATATATATATATATATATATATATATATATATATATATACATATAGACGTATATAAATATAAATATATATATATATATATATATATATATATATATATTATGTATATATATATATACATACATATATATACTGAGCATCGACGGAAATTATGCATGAATACAGATTAACGACACATGTGAAACTTGACTGTATACATAATTTACAATTCTAAGTTCAAATCAAGGTTCTCTCTCTCTCTCTCTCTCTCTCTCTCTCTCTCTCTCTCTCTCTCTCTCTCTCTCTCTCTCTCTCTCTCTCTCTCTCTCTAAAGATAAACCCCATGACAGCCTTGTTTTACTGAACTCTATTAATTACACCAAACGAGGGGAAAAATCCGCCACAGATATAAAACTATAACAATTATCATTTCATGCAAATTCGAGCTCTGAGACCTTAGATTTTATTCAGACATCAACACACGTCACGAGACGTCAAGAGAGTTCACAGGTGTTTGCTGAACTTTGATGGGTTGTCAGTATCTGGGCGCCTAGAAGGTAACAGGCATTATGTTAATTCAGCCAATTACTGCTTTAATAAGACTGTAGAGGAGTTTGTCAGAAACACACATATATATATATATATATAGAATATATATATACATATTTATATATATATATCGAATATATATATATATATATATATATATATATATATATATATATTTATATATATAAATGCATACATATACATATATATAAATATATGTATATATATATGTGTATTTATATATATATATATATATATATATATATATATATATATATATATATATATATATATAGGCAACGTGTGTGTGTATGTATATATATATATATACAAATATTGGAGATAATGTCTTAAAGTTAATTCTTAATTGCCTCCTAGGGATGATGCCTCTTTGGATGTTCACCTTGGGATCGAACCTTTTGGAAGAGAATGATAATATTCAAATTCCATTTGCGAACTTGGCTATTTCTCTGGTTGCTCTCACCGTCCCCGTTTGCATTGGTATAATTATTAGGTAAGTATTCACTGATTCCTTTTCTATTGCTAAATTAGATTTTAATTGTTTTGAAACTATAAACACACACACACACACACACTTATAAATTTCTAACTCACATCGGGATCGAAACCAGGTCTTTCAATTGAAAGGCAAGGGTTCTGCCAATTGAACCACACAAGTCTATTGAAAGACCTGGGTTCGATCTCGATTTGAGTAAGAACTTTATTTCTTCTTCACACGGTGATTGTTGATTATTTTTTAATGCACATACACACACACACACACACACACACACACACACATATATATATATATATATATATATATATATATATATATATATATATATTCATATATATACATATACATATATATATGCATATATATATATATATATATATATATATATATATATGTGTGTGTGTGTGTGTATATATAACAGTAGTAAATGCTTAATTAGAATCCTAGGGGTTTCACCCACCTTAACTTCTGCCTTTATTTTCCAGGTTAAAACGACCAAACTGGGCAGACAACGGGAGGAAAGTGATTAAGCCTTTCTCTCTCTTTCTCCTCCTGTTTTTCATGTCTGTGAGTATACCACTGACATCCAATTATTCGTTTATCTTCTTTTAGTCTTTTTATTTTTTTGATATGGGAACAGATCTCCGAATAGGCCATTCTCGATAAACACACGGACACCTAATAATTAACCCACATAACCCTGTTCCTGACTGCTCTGTGTGAATGTCCAAAGTATAATCAGCAGTGGATATCAAGATTTGGAAATAAATCGATCAGTGAAATTTTATCAGGAACTTCAACATTTGCCATTAATCCAGTCATAAACTCATTGAAAAATGGTAATTTAACTGAACAAATACAGAAATTAAGAACAATATAAATAAAAACAAATCCTTCGGGCCAACCCTATGAGAGCTGATAATCAGCTCGGTGGTCTGGTAAAACTGTTTTAGTTTGATATGGGAATTAACTCGCCAAATTCCCTTGAGATTTGATTCATGTTGACGTAAACACGGTAGATATTTTTCTATGTGCGTAGTTTAGTGAAACTGCTTTTCAGACGATATATTTAATTTTCCTCCCTTCAAATATCATCCTACCCTCCTCTCCCCCCTCCACCCCCTCCCCCCTTTTTCCCATACGGACATTCTTTCCTGTTGAGGTCACTAGGCAAGCTTTGTGGCTAGTCCTTTCAGGCTTGTAAGCCATAAATAATGATGAAGGTAATAATGGTGATAATAACCATGTTTAACTCTCGGTTCAAAATTGAAGTTCAGCAGACTCCCGGAAGCTCACTAAAGGGTTTTCAACTTTTAATTTTATATTAATATATATATATATATATATATATATATATATATGTATATATATATATACACACACACATACACACACACACACACACACACACACACATATATATATATATATATATATTTCACATGGGCGTGAGTTATCGTACGGGTTGCAGATTGTCTAATCCCGAACTTTCAAATATAAGATCCACGCTAGAGGTTGCAAGACGCCAATAAAATACAACAACTTTAGAATAATTGGCCAAGCTAAGGAACCTGGAGAACTGCTTCTCTTGGAGAGTCTCAACATCAAAAGAATTGTACCGGCGCTAAATTGCCAATCATCGGCTGTTCCCCTATTCATAGCATGATGCGATTGTTTGTTTACATTTGTCCGCCTCCTCCTCCTCCTGTTTTTATGCTGTTTTCTTTTAGTGTGTTTTCCTCTTTCATCCTGAGAGGTGCGCCTTCTGCTCTACCTTTTAAGTTTATTTTTAAGTTCCTTTTTATTAAGCAGTTTTTATTAAGTTCATTTTAAGTTTACATTTTAAGTTTTCTTTTACTGGTTCTTTAATGTGTAAATGTATTTAAGTGCGATTGTTTAAGTTCAACTGATTTTCTATTTTAATTTTTTTATGTTTTGTGTATATTTACTTTTAACTATTTATGCTGAATGTCCCTTTTTAATTTATAACTGTAGATGATGTCCTGATGATGTGACCACGGGTCAAGAAACGCGTAGACGAATAAATGTATGTACTGGTCCTGTATGTGTTCCTGCGCCCTTCTCCTGCCTACTATAGTGCCCTCCGATTTTGGATTATATATATATATATATTATATATATATATATATATATATATATATATATATATATATATATATATATATATATACATACCATTTTGGAATTTCTTATTTCTATTGGCTATTCACAATATCGTGAAGCACCGTTTTGAAAGAACAATACCAACAGTAATAGTAAGCATAACAGCAATACTGATTATACTCTTCCCTGTCACCAGGTAGGAACGTACAACTCCTACAAAGTGGTCATGATGATGACTTGGCAAATGATCCTAGCAGGCTTCCTGGTCGTGATTTGCGGCTACACCTTGGGAGCCATTTTTGCCAAACTATTTTGCCTGAGTACACCTCAGGTCATCGCCGTCAGTATAGAGACAGCCCTGCAGAACCCAGGCGTGGCGTTTATCCTCCTGAAGCTCTCAATCGAAAGCCCTTACAGGTGAGTAAATTTTCACAGGAATTAGGTCTAGGGCCAAAGTGCACTAAAATGTCCTTCTTTGGTTTTTTGCTAGTCTTCTCCTCTTACCCTTCTTGTCCTCACCCTCCTTTGTGTGTGTGTGTGTATGTGTGTGTGTATGTGTGGGTTTGTGTGTATGTTTTGGGGGTCTAGGGTAGATAAGGGTTCTTGGATCCCTGACCATTTGCTTTTGCATTAAAAAACAATGCCTCAATAAAAGTGTTACCTTTTCCCATAACTTTTCACATAAATACATTCTATACGCAGAGGTTCTCTCACTATAAATTGTTGTTTGAAGACCTGTGACAGAATAAAGTCTTACAGTTTTTCTTACAAACCTGGGATGTATATAATGAATGCATGCAATGAATACTAATTCCACTTACCTGCTAATTACTAATGAAACGATCCTCACAAACTTTTTATTCTTTCAGTGATTTAGCGTCCGTACCGATCATGGCCGCTCTTTTTGTAAGCGGACCTCCACTGGTCGTCACTTATTTCCTTTACCAGCTGGCGAAAAAATGCTGTGGATGCTGCAAAGGAGAGGACAAGGAAACGGCGGTTCCCCCACAGACTTCCCCAGAGGAGGCGTCGTTCATCCCCGTCGAGGATTCAAGGGAGAATGGATCAAAGCCTAATGAAATATCCATGGGGTAAAGATTAAAGGAATTACAATGGGTTAAAAGTTAACAGTTACAGACTATTGTGTGGAAATTAACACAATGAAAAGGTTAAGGATGACGCCAAAAGGAGGTTATAGGTTAAGGATGCATCTGTGAAGAAAAGTGGTGCACGATGTCTCAGGTTAAAGGTTACAGATAATTCAAGTGGACAGAAGATCAAGAATTTTTTGTCGAACAAAATAGACGCATCCTTGTGATACAGCTTATGTAATCTATCGAAGAAAAACGGGTAGAGGCCGTGTCAGGGTACGGGTAGAGCCCGTGTCAGGGTATTAAGGTTAAAGAATGTGGCATAGCGCTGATTTAAAAAATAATTTACGGGAATTAAGGCTGAATACCGTTAGAGAGAAATAATCCGATGAAACTGAAATTAAATAGGCTTTAATATAGCAGCTGTCTAGACTTTAATAAATAAAAGGGAAAAGTGGTCGCAGTTTCAAGGTTTAGGGATAAAAACTGTAATTTTATCAGAAGATAAATGTCAGATACTATGAGATATATTTGAAAGCAAATACCGTGGGGTAATTGTTAAAAGGAAATATGTCATGATTGTATTATAAAACTACATAGGATGACAAACCAAAGTAAAAAAAAAATTCTTAAAAGACGAGTAATTATTAAATACACCTCTCTAGGGTGAATTCTCAAATACACTGCATGGGATAATGTTTTAATGAATCCTTTTCATAAAGTCTCATGGAATGATAACTCGGTAGCCCCTATAATTTGAGAGGGGAAATAAATACTAGTCATGTCAAGAATAATTGCACTGGGAAAATGTATTAACCCTTGTTTAAGAATTAAAGAGAACCCGTTTGGAAAGGCTTAAAGCGAGCTTCCATTTGGAATGAAATCAAAAAGGGAAAATATATGGCATAAAATTCTAAGATAAACACCCTCTGGGATACAGTTGAGAGAGAAATCCCATTTGTATTTAAATCTACAGAGAACCCGTATGGGATGAGGGCTTTTAAATTAATTTGAGGAAAAAGACTGAAGTAACGAAAAGATGACAGCATTTTTTTCTTGGCTGGAGTGATTTTACTGTTAAGTAAAAGTAGTTTTTACGACAAAATGTTATAAGTTCTAAATTTTTGTAATGCTTTCCTTGTCCATAAATGTGCATATTTTTGTTTACTTCATATGTATGTGCTGCATCATTTTTAAAACAAGTTGAATTATAAACATTCGTCTTTTTAATTTAGGCATTTAGTTTTTATGCAAAAATTCCGCTTCTATTTTACAGATAAAGCAAATGTGTATTTTTTATTTATTCCCATGTAAGACTGACATTAAAACAGTTAACATGACGATAAATATCATGTTCATTACATGACCCTTCTTTTTATATCTAAATGAAAACATAAAGGAATTGGCAAGATAGGATGTTTTCCTTTAGAACCCTGACTTGACATCTTCACTCGTCAAATGCCATAAGTTAACAGCTGCTGAATGTCACCAGGATCGTGAGCAATTAACTCGCTACATATAATGGTCATATAAACATTATTCGCTATATTCAGCTCTCTGAGAGTCAATCACAAAACTGAAACGAGGTCCAATGTTTCGCGGGTCTATCGTGACACAAAATCAAGATTATGGCTTTCATCACTGCCTGGAATATATTTGATAAAAGGGGAAGAATTTATATGACTGCGGTAACTAGAAAAGAAAACTTGGCCTCAGTGTAAATTAAGGCTAACGCTTAAAAAATGTAGCGACCGCAGGGCATAGACACACCATTTGCATTATGTTTTAGGAGGTATCTTTGCGGACGCAGGTAGCGATTAATCACAGTAATTTTGATGAGTAAAGGTCAATGAGACGGCAACCTATTGACCTTTTCCAGTCCAAGCACGAAGAAGACGAGAAAGAGGAGGAGGAGGAGGAAAGACCTCTAATAGGAAGAAAGGTTCTGAGAGTAAGAAAATATGGAAGCAAGAGGAGAATTACAATTTACAAAGAGCTGGTGCGGTAAGAGACAGCTCACGATGCCGCCCGAGATGAGGGTGAATTCTCTCCCCGAATGCAACGGAACACTACTCAAAGAAGTACCTGCAGGATAGCGAGAGGGAAGCATCCTTTCGGCGGAGAGGAGGAGGATCTGGAAACGACGTAAGAGTGCTACTACTTGAATTGAATTGAATATAGAATTTAGGCCAAAGGCCAAGCACGGGGACCTATGAGGTCATTCAGCACTGAAACGGAAATTGACGGTAAAAGGTTTAAAAGGTATATAACAGGAGGAAAACCTTGCAGTTGCACTATGAATCAATTGCTAGGAGAGGGTGGAAAGTAAAATGGGAAAAGAGAATATGAAAGGAGGTACAGTAAAAGGAACGGAAGGGGTTGCATGAGGTGCACTGACGGCACTAGCCCCCTACGGGGAAGTGGGACTACTGATCAAGGTAAAAGCTCCGGAACACTTCGGGAGTTCTATTATAAACAAACAAAACCTTTATTATCTTACGAGTTTAATGGGTGCCGAGGCTACTAATCCTGGAAGGGATATTAATTGAGATTTATCTAAAAAGTAAAACTGTAGCAAAACAAGACCTAAGATGCCATTCAGTTTTTCTTAACTTAAATTCGGAAGGCTGTAAAACTTTCCCTATATACATTCCAAAGAAGAAGTGAAGCTATTCAGTCGTGGCTTGTTATTGCAAAATTGTGGTTTGTTCCTTGTTCATCTTAGAACAGTGGATGATAATAACTACAATATTGCAAGCGTAATTAAGAGCCTTTGAAGAAAACTGAGATTCTATTCTAATTTTAATTTAGAAGGACTAACTTCTGAAAACGTTTAAAATATTACTGAAATCGCGAGGTTATTTTACAATGAATACTAAGTGCAACAGCAACATCGTAAGCGAAAATACTCACAAATTTGCACTTCGCTTCCGAAGGGCTGCAAGGTGAGGAAACAGACGGGAAGTATTGTTGTCTTTTGTTTTCTGAAAAACAAAACCCTTTCTATATCACAGAAAATTAAAGATAACTGTAATACAATTTTATGGTAGTTAATTAATTTTGTTGAAAATTACACGTGTAACTTTTACTCATTTGAAGTTACCTTGGTTAGTGTAATGCATCACGTACTTGCCAAATATGTATATTTGTAACATACTTATAAATAAATATTGAGGCACGTTGAAGCTTCCATTATTATTCATGACAATATTTGCATTTTTTTCCCGGTAGTGGAGACACTTGGTGTTTTGAGAAGGATGCAAGAAAGGAAAAGGTTAAGAATGACTGATGAGAGCAATTAAAAAAAAATATAGCTTTTTGTTACTAAGTTAAAATTTAGCATTTGTGCAACGACACGACATGGACATTTTAAAACAACTTGGCCCTCTGGCCAGTCATAGCCAAACTTAGGCCATTTGGAAACAATGATTTGAATTTAATCAGAGAAAACCTTCATCTGCAAAACAATGAATTATCAATACTTACGAGCTCAAATTAGTCGACAAACTAACGGTAAGGAAGGCGTTTTAGCTATGAAATTGAGACCCTAAACCAGGCAATGAGCACGTACCAACGAGACAAACGTCGAAAATGTGATGTTCTCAGGAATGAATCAAAGACAAATTAGATACAGGAGTCACCTGATAAATGAGCTCGGAACTGCCTCAGTGACCTGACAAAAACTGCATGAAATTAAAACTTTTGTCTCTAAACAAACACCAATGTGTTCCAGCTGTAAACACGGTCAATATAACAGTTTTTCAAACGCTGTTTGCTTTACACGAAGTAATTGCCTTGATGTCCCAAATAACAAAACAATTGCTGACAGAAAAATGGGTCGTTTAGCATGAAGCCGAGAAAAAGCTCACTTGCTTTACTAACAAAGAAGATAAAGGGCTCAGTGTTACCATAAACAAACATACGATGCAACTGTGTGGGAAGAACAAAAATGCCTAACTAGCAGAACTGTAAAATTAAACTTTTGACAAAAAACAAAGGCCTGGCCGCTCTGGGTGCATGGAATGGAACAACAGGGAGAAACAATGGAACAAAAATAGCCTATCTCTAGGAAGGATTACAATAAAACAGCTGACACGCATAAAGTGGATATCTCTGATACCTAAGCACAAAGTGCCTGGGGACTTGACCAAACTACGCTTCAGAACCCCCAGCCTTCCTCAAAGAGGTTTCATGAAAGTTTCACAGAAACCAATTACTTATAGCATTTTTTTTTTTAGGCCCAACCAGTGCGTTCTTCCCATCAAAGTTATCTATCACTCAGAATCAAGGTTTTTATCTCCCAGGTTCAATAGCACGCTCTAAACTCGAGAGGAACTTGCGACATAGGTTAGATTAAATCCTGTTAGTGCCTAAAAAGACTGATGAACTTTCTCACATACAACAACCTGCCTTAGGCACAACAGATGGCTAGCATCGCTAGCAAGTACTTTCTATGTCGTAAAATGATTGTGTACGACTCTATTTGCTTTGTATGAACATCAAGGAATCACGAGGGCAAATGAATGGCAGTGAACGTAATACCAGGCAGTTGCGTCATCATATAAATAAGTCATGTTATAGAACCAGCGGAAGGTCCAGGTCGTTACTAACCACCTTGGGAAAGTCAGAGGCCAGCAGTCAAGCCCACAACGGTTTAACCCTAAACTATATTTGAAGGTCGCGTAGTATTAATAAAAAAATTTTGCTTTGCGAAAATAATTAGGCAATTTTGTTTACAATTGTTTTGTAAAATTTAGTAAAAACCACTACAAAGTTTTTACCAGAAAGTATTATCATGCATTCTTACGGTATCTGCATTGCTAACTAGGGTATTCTATTGATGTCTTTTTTTTTAACTTTTCATGGGAGCCGCCTCCTGAAGCATAGGCAGACGCTTAGACGAACAGTGATTGTAAGTAAGGCCTATATAAGACCGGGGGATGTAACCACTAGGACATACAAAAAGGTATAAACAAAAATTTTTTTTTAAACACTCTTTTATTAAAATGCACTAAAAAGTAAATGATAACTTTTTGAGATCCCAGGATTTTCTTACAGTTAATCATGTCTACGAAAATAAAAGCGTGGGCCCCAAACATGGAAGGAAGTGCTACAAGAAATAAAAAAAAAATATTTCTTTTCTTTTAGCATTTCTTTCCATGTTTGGCGCCCATGCTTTTATTTTTGTAGGTATGATTAATTGTAAGAAAATCCTGGTGTCTCAAAAAAATTATTATTTGTTTTTTAGTGCATTCTAATAACAGCGTGTTTTAAAAGTTTTTTATTTTTATTTTTTTTTATTTTTTTACTTTTTAGTTTTGACAGTAATTGAAATTGAACGTGATAGCCTGTCGAGCCAACGAAGGTTTGAAAAATCCGTAGAATTATCAACTTATACTAACAAGTCAAAGAAGGTATGAAAAATCCCAAGAGTTTCTACAAATCCTGATATACTAGGAGAGGTCCTGTAGGGTCACTAGAGGTCACTGCTGACCTACTGATCATGCAGGGTTGCATTGTCACCAGGACTGAGTAACCATGCAAAATTTCAAGCCCATCAGACGAAGGTAACAGGTCGAAAATTGAGTTACAAGTTTTGACCCAAACAGACAGACAGACGGACACAGAAGTCAAGTTAAATAAAAACATGTAAATACGCATACATAGCCTTACTGTGTTCTCATTTCTCTATTACAGAGCAAAGATTGTTTTCCATTAACATGAGTTTTGCTTGGTTTTCCTTATAATACATAATGATGCCAATTTTATAAGCATCATCAACAGATTTTACATTTTTCTTTAAAATGGTTTTAATAACTTTGTTGTCGGCCTTATATTAAGAACAATGAATTTCGTCTTAATAACATCTCAAATTCCTTCTTGGCGACTCATGTAATCATTTTTGTTTGCCCAACATGTGTCTAAACCTGACCTGGATCCTTCATGGGTCCATTAACATAACAAATTCTTTTCTCTGAGTGAAGATAAATTTATCTGGTATTGCAACCAACGTTATTCATTTTCCTTGAAGAAGCTTCGGTGTACATACCACAGTGGAACTGTTCGGAATCTGCGTGAATAATCAGTCACGGTAAAATTTTAGTCTTTAGTGCCTTGACTTTCACTCTTCACGAACTTTGGTGAGATCTGAAGAAATATTCCCGTGGAAAACGGACTTAAAAAGTGAACAGTTAAATGCTGCATATACCACAGATTTCTGTAATGAAATTTGTCTTAAAAAAGGATTACTCGCATATAATAATAATAATAATAATAATAATAATAATAATAATAATAATAATAATAATAATAATAATAATAAAGGGAAAATTGCCATAAAAAGATTTTTGTATAATGAATAGTTAGAACACCATAGGAAAACAATGTATTAAGATGCTGTTGCGATATACAAGAAGCGATAGAGTTCACAATCGCTCACCATCTTATCTGATACCCTTATCCAGAAGAACGTGAGATGTCAATATGAGATACGTCACTGGAACGTTGTCCAAAGATAGTTAATCAGTGTGAGAGAGAGAGTGTTCTCGTTTCTTAACCATATGTGATCATCACCTTCTTCTCTTTTAGCTACGCTCAAGGTATGTCAGCTTATTATTCTTTTGTTTGTGAGGCACCGTGAATTAAGGTAAAGGGCAGGCAAACTCATTAGTTACAGATAGTAGATAGTGAGGTAGATTCTCTTTAATGAGTGAGTGTCGGCGAAATTTAGAATTTATTTGTTTCTCAAGCCCCGATGGGACTCATTATGACCCAAACGTGTTTCCCAAAGTGCTGTAAGATTCAAGACTTTAATTTTGGGGATGAGGGATAATTATTCACACTTCTTGTCTTTGGCTGCCATAATACATATACTTTAGAATGGGTTCTGAATAGACTGAATGAACAGCATAGGTTGAAGCACTTTATGAGGGAGGAATAAGGTTTTTCTTATATGTAAGACAACTAGAGGCAGGGCCTCAAACGAATTAAGACTGATAGAAGGTGATATTTATTTTTTTAATTAATATTGAGGTGGGAGAATAAGCAATCAGACGCCCTTTTCTAGCTCGGACGCGAGAAAAACAATACCCTTACGTGAGAGAGAAAATAGAGTTGGTTTAACCGCAAAAGAAGGGGAAATTGCGAGTCTTAAAGTTATAAACAAAAAGAGAACTGGACATATATAAGATGCATGTCATGATTACCTGAGCTGAACGAAGAGAATGTCGTGCTTTTATAACTTAGATACCTACAAATTACCGGAGTTCAGGCTTTACGTTGAAAGTAAAATTAGCCGGTGATTTATAACACAGCAACAAAGCTAGGCCTCACAAGAAAGGTGTAAGGGATCTCACCACTCCAGGTAGGGAAGGCAGAGAATTCCGGATTTTGGGAGTGGGTAGCTTAAAAACCCACATGACTGATCTGATCGACTGATCCTTTACATAGTGACTTCTTTCATGTGTCTTGTATGGATGGCATTGCCAGATATTATAAAAAAAAAATCATTGTGGATGAAGTAGCATGATTTTCTACTTGTGGATTAGAATTCACTATCAGTTGTAAGTTCTCAACAATGACCTTCGCGATTATAACTCGATGCATTTTATTGAAAGAATAAAATTTCTTAACATTTAGAGGATTTGTAATGGCAAACAACACGACGAATTTCTTGTTTTTTTTTTTTTTCTCTCTGATGCCAATCAACAGTCATCCTTTAAGAGTAGGCCTATCCTTTCTTTCGGGGTTAGACATCATTCCTCTTCCCTTCTCTTCTTTTTTTCTGTTTTATTTGGGCCTGGGTTAAATAATAGTACTTGGTGGTCAGTTCCATTAGTCTTTACAATAAAAAAGGAAGTATGTGAAGATTAAACCGTGGTTATAGCCTAAGTCCTAAACGACGTATCTTTTATCAGCGTTAGCAATGATCTGTCTTTCGTTTAATGTACAGTATTTCTAGTTGCCCAATCCACTTGAAGATTTATATCTACCGGTCATCGTTAGTTTTTCTCTGTTGGCTCTAAAAATGAAATGCCTGATGTCTCAGATAGTATTACTGATACGGAATGCTCGTAATGTTACAATAGACTGCAATATTTCTCAATGCGCCATGTGCCGCTGTCTTCATTTTCCTACCTGTTTATGTATTCATAAATTTATTTCTTTTCTGATTTATCTCCACTTACACTAATTTGTTAACTTATTCTCTCCGCTTCCTCATTTCTTCATGTGTGCATCCCGTTCTGTGAAGTCTTGTTTTGCAAGTTAACTACCTTTAGTCTTATTCCATTAGAATCCATATGAATGTTTGTTCATTTCTGAAAAATAATAATAATAATAAATTTATTCTCACCATTTAACACTGGTGGATCTTTTCCAGGTGAACATGAAGTGGATAATCTTCACTCAAGCGCTTCTAGCTTTTGTAACGTCGAGTACTTGCAGTCTCTACCTGGAAACCTTCCACAGTGGGATCTGGAAAGTACCAGAGGACACAGACAACACCTTGAATATATCCTTGAGGTTCAATGCAAGTTCAGAAACAGAACGGGACCTGGAGACCCCGCACGATTTGGGAGCCCTGCTTGTTGTGACGGTCGTTCCAGACGAAGACTGGAAACTGTATTTTGTTAATTCCAGTGCTGTATTCACTGGCCAAGAAGTCAGAGATGAAGTCGTGAAAAATATCACGTTTTCGGGGTACTACTGGGGCCTTACCCAGCTGTCTTTCTACTTGACTCGCAACGATCTGGACTCAGATTTTAAGAATCGTACCCTTTTGCGGGACGATCTGCAGGTAAGATATATTCATCGCATAAAAAGAGGACAGAGAAATTAGAGAAACTTAATTGTTAAAAGAAGTGTTGAACTTTCAAATAAGGTGGACAAATGAGTGCTCTTATAAAAGGATCAAGACACTTAGCTAGTTTGTAAACTATTAGTATGTTTGTGCGTTAGCAAATTAAAAAATCCAATAATACTAATGTAAAGCAACATTAAATGTTCAAATGAACTCAAAAATAGTTCTTCCTGAAGTTTTTTAATTCAAACTATTATGTAGTTAAAGTCGTGTAAAAACATTAACATTTCTTAATACTCAGGCTTCATTTCACCCTAAATGCTATATTAATTTACTTCTTTCTCCTTCCATATCTACTGTAGGTTGTCATTGATCGCCGCTCCAAAGTAGTTGATAACATCTTCATCGCAGTTGCATCAGTCTTTGTGCTCTTCAACAACATAAATATGGGAGCCCAGTTAGATATCAAATTGATCTGGGGTGTTTTAAAGAAGCCTGTTGGTCCCATTTGTGGATTACTCTCACAGTTCATTTGCATGCCAACGGTAAGTCATACAATTAATGTTAGACTATGTGTTAATGTATAAGCATAAGCTTTGCCTCCCACTATCAACAAGCCTCCCCAAAAAAAAAGGGTTTTTGTTACCAAAGACAATCATCTACAAAGAAGTTAATTGAAGTCTTTTGGGGGGATTTCTAAGACTTTGATATAGATATATTTCAAGAGCTCAGATTGGTATGAAAACGACCAGGGTAAATGCTAACGTCAGGTACATTTATGTAGTCTCTAAATTACTTAATACTAAACTGAGTTACTAGTACGGAAAACAAGCCTAGCAAAGCTACTGTTGATTCAAAAATTCTTCTATACAGTAAGCCATGCCGTAGAAAGGTTGTGTTATTTTTAATGCTATAAAAAGACTGTTCATACTCTTATCTAAATTCTTAGCAAAGAGAAACCTTAAAACATTTATGTTCTGAGGTGAGGAGCTGATACTATATTTTAGCATCAGTTATTGGCTTGGCAAATTGTGTAATAATTTCATATTAATCTTTTTTTTATCTCAATGCTGTTAACGCCTAAATTTTCAAAATTCTGTTATTTACAAGTGTCTCTAAGATTACAACATCCGATCTGTTAAGAGTAAGAACCGATCTGGATCCAAAGCCTAGAATGGAATAGGGGCTCCTCCTTTAGTAAGGAGGTACTCTGGAATCAGGCCTGTGAATCCAGGTAAAAAAGCCACAGGAAAAAAGTCACAGAAAAAACGTCACAGGAAAAAAAAGTCACAATAATCTTTCCTAGATAGTGACCCCCAAGGGTTTTAACCCGGTATGTATCCACCTTTGCGGCGCTTTTAGTACAAACCTGTTGGGGATTTCCGTATAAACACAAACGAAAGACTGTAAACATCATAAAGTTAATGACCCCCAGGAGATATTGTGAATTTTTCTCCTGTGACTTTATCACCGGCCACCATAAATTAATGTGACTTTTTTTTCCTGCTACTTTTTTCCTAGCTAAACTGACAATTTTTCCTGTGACTTTTCCTCCTGTGACTTTATTACCGGCTACCAGGCCTGTAGCCTGCTTCTTTAGGAATGACGGTAATATTGGCAGCCAGTATTATTGAAGTTTCTGTCCTGCTTCTGATTGACCAAATTATTTGAATTGCAAACTTCGACGGTTGATGAGTAGCTTAATCTTTGGCCAGTCAGTTTCAGAGATATCGGCTGTGGATATTTACCGTCAGCGCCATAAAAAAGACTATAGTTCAGTGCCCATGACATTTCAATGAGCTTCTTTCCTTTTACCGTCACGGTTTAGAATGCTCTACCTGTATCAGACCTCCTTGACAATTATGATCCTCATGCTTATTATTATTATTATTATTATTATTATTATTATTATTATTATTATTACCTAAAATTTGTAAACATTCATATACGACAATCCTTGAAGATCATTCGGCTGTCTCCACAGAACATAACAGCCGTGTACGCGGAAAAGAGTACAACGAACCACAATAAAACAGATATGAAATGAATGCAAATTAATCAGTAAAAATTTTACATGAATAAAAAATGAATAAATATAAGCATACAGATATAATTATAAACATACACACGCGAAAGAAAATCACAAAACCTTACCGATTTGTCCTTACCAAGTCGAGCGTCGTTAACTGGACCAGGTGAAAAGAGCCAGTTAGAACTGCTCGAGTTGCCTCACAGCTCTGAAAGGAGGATATCAGTTTTAAATAAGAATTACCTAATATCATTTCAGGGACAGCGAGTCACCGTTTTTCTCAAATATCTTTGAAACTAATTATTTGATCGAAATAATACTTTGACACAGTGTACAAGACACCTCCTGCTAATTTTTGGTAATATAGCGCGTTGTCAAATGGTGTTAGTTAAGGCGTTTACTGTTGACTTACATGGTGTTGCCAAGCATCGCCAAACTATGCATTCGAAAGTCCTTTATGCCCATCCCGTCCCTCACTCTTCCTTCCCCTCCTCATCCCTCCCTCAACCCCCTGTCCTGGCCTCCCCGTCTCCGCCACCCTTTTCCTGTCTATGCTGGATAGCGGACTTTCGATTGCGTAGATTGATCCTGCTGACTCATGTGACTATGCCTGTAAAAGTCAAGAGTAAACGCTTTAACTAATATCATTTGACAATGCGTTATATTGCCAAAGAAATTAGCAGGTGTCTTGTACACTGAGTCAAAGTACAATTTCGATCAAATAATTAGTTTGAAAGATATTTGAGAAAAACGATGACTCGCGGTCCCTGAAATGGATAGTAATCTATAAAACTAATCATAGTGGAATATTCTTTGTTTACAAAATACATTTTTAGTTACTTTCCTACTGCAAAATTAGTGTATAGAAACGTCAAGATATCATTAGCGGTGATAATGTTTCCATATTATTTACAATTTATTTAGAAACTTTTAACTTGTCATATTCTTTTAATTTTAGAAAAAGCCCTTTCCTATATTTTTAATCATTGCCTGACTGCCTAGTAAGCTATATAGTCACGTGAATATAGAATAGCTTAGTTTTATTTCACTGCCCAAATTTTCCTGTAACGTTCAATGCGCTTCCCATTCTCATCCAATTTTGTGAAAAGCAGATTTTGATAACCTCGACCACATTGCCCAAATTCTTCAGGTCACGTGGATAATGGGCAGCTTACTCTTTACGGACACATTGCAAAGACTCGGCCTCTTCACGTACGGATGCTGTCCGGGAGGAACAAGTTCCAATTTCTGGACGTTAATGTTTAACGGAGACCTCAACCTATCAATCACCATGACTACCGTCTCATTCGTGGCTGCAATGGGTGAGTTTCGTTTAGCTCTGCAACATATTTATTGTTGTTGTTGTTGTTGTTGTTGTTAGAAGTAATAGCTGCATAAGCAGAAATCAATTTATAATAAAGTTTCTCTTTTTTTCTAACAATTCCCTTGGTGCTGAAAGGTTACGCAATAATTGCTCTATACTCGTACCATCCATGAAAGGTTACGAACACAGAAAGGTTTCCGTTTTGTTAATGGAAATGTATAACATTTTACAAGTAGGGAAATTTACAGTATAGGCGTTAATGTTTCAATGAATTTCGTCAAAGTATGATCACAACAAGAGCTGGAGATGCAATAAATTCTGGTGATGTTGCTGTCTACTTTGATGGGAAAGAAGTGGGCGGAAAAATGGAGAAGCAAAGGATTATTATGACATCTTCCTCGTGGGTATCACTGATTGTCATTAGAAAGGGCAGAACACATTTGTCTTTCAAAGTGCATTGCATTTAGGGGCTGGGCTATTCCTCCTCAGTAAGTCCGGAAGTGTTCTGTCAGGTTGGGTTACAGGTCTTAACGTGACAAGATTATTTCCTATAAGGCCACGTTCATCTTTGTATCCAGAGCTCTTGTGAGTATAGAAGCAGAATTTGATAGGGGTGTTCTTTCTTGTTCATCACTGATAAATATTCTCTAAGGCCCTGTCCACACGGTCGAGCTCTGCTCGGTAAACTTTGCCGCTTTGCGGGCTAAGCCTGTCGTACGCATTTAAGCTGCTGTCCGAACGACGCTGGTTGGTTAGTGAGAGCCTGCTGGCAGTGACTGACACAGGACCGAATATGTACTACAATATGGATCGTAAAAAACCCAAGAAGAAAATCGCGCTGTGTATTGTTGTAGCAATGTGTGCAAAGATAAAAGCGACAAGGCAGAAAAGGACGTGGTGTAAGGAGTGGCTACAAAGAAGAGCAGACATAGGAAGTCATTTGACGATATTGCGGGAACTGAGACATACATGGCTATGAATCAGAGTTCATCAACTATATGAGAATGGACCCTAACAACTTTTATAAACTCTTATCTAAAATGGAACCATATATAAGGAAACAAGATACTACCATGGGGCAGAGTATTTCAGCTGAAGCTCGACTACTGTACATGCAACATTACTATTTCTGTCAACAGGATGCAGCTACCGACCACTACAGTACAGCACTAGGATTTCCAAGCATAATGGACTAGACTGACAGATTTCCGTAGCATTGCGATAAAGGATGTTAATATATTTGTTTTTCAAAGTTCCCATAAGTCATACTTACCTGACTTATTCATTATGAAGGGTAAAATAACGGGAAACTCTTGTTTATTTTCCTTTATTTGTTTATTTGTGAAGGTTTTACATGAAATTGCTCTTTACGGAAACTTTTCAGTAAGTGACGTCTTTATCCGTTTACCAGAAATATTTCCGTCAGTTAACAGCCCTGCTGCTGCTGCTGCAGGCAAAGCCTCGATACTTCGATAAACATTAGGAAAGCCCTACACGAAGCTTTGCTCGCCGTTTCTCCGTTTCTGACGTCACAGAGAGCCAAGTTCGCAAGGCAAAGCTCGATCGTGTGGACGGGCCTAACGAATTTATGGCGGGAATAACTAACCCCACATGGCTGAAGTGCCGCGATGAACAATTGTAAAGACCCGCCTAAACATATGCAGTGATGACATACTGCTTACTCTACTCAAGGGACTAACTCCAGCAGTTTGTACGTACCAGGAGGCCACAGTTCCTTGTTTTTTATACCCGTGTCTTTTTTTTTTTTTTTTTTTTTTTTAAACCAAGGACAATGCGGAGAGGTTTCTGTCGGTGCCTTTCTTGCAGATGTAGGGAAGGACACTAAAATTGTAACGTTTACCTCAATCATATGAATTCTATGACGCCCTACATAATGAGGGTATCACCGATATCCTGAAATAGGTGGCTATGGCAGGTACCCAGAAGACATGCTTTTAAAAATTACACTTATAAAAACAGGCAAAAAAGACATTAGGGAAGGATCCCAAGGCCATAGTGCCTGGATATACAACTGATCCCCGTAGGTGATATAAAGGACCTTATTGGAATGGAATGGGATATTGAGTTTAGGCCATTTAAAGGACAAGCACTGTGACCTATGAAGTCATTCAGCGCTGGAAAGAAAACAGTAGGTAGGTTTGATTGAAAGGCTTTTGATTGAAAGGTGTTAACAGGAGGAAAACCTCGCAGTTGCACTATGAAGTAAGACGGAAGAAATATGAATGGAGGTTGCACAATAAAAGGAATGAAAGGGGGTGCCGCTAGGGTCCGAGGACACGCTGCAAAGAACCTTTAGTAATGCCTACAGTGCACCCCGTGAGGTGCACTACCTCCTTACGGGGAAAGGGCCTTGTTTGTACAGATCCCAAGAAGGTTCCGGGTAGAGTCGTTACGGTATAGTCAGTCGAGGATAAGTACGAGGTTTCGTCGACAAACTTTCTCTCATCGCAGAGGGATTTGTCAAACTTGTGGTGGAGAGCGCTTAATGATTTCTGGTAATTAGGTGGGGAATTGGAGACTAATTGGTTAATTATGGCGATTGACTGATTCTGCCTCTGACAGATGGTATATTTTGATACGTTTAGTCTAGTACGAGGCTTCACGCGTTCCAGGTTTATTAATTTTCATGTAAGCAAAAGCAGTCTTGTGATAGAAAGGCCTCTTAAGTAAGCCTCTTAAGTAATCAAGTGCCAGTTAATTGGCTGCTTATTTTCGCGCATTGCTTATGCCATGCTTCATTTTGAATCTAATTATCCAGCTCACCTCAGTATTAATCTATAAAGATACATGTATCCAGGTTTTTTTTTTTTAAGCCCTTTCAGTTCATTTAGAAACTCAATAATCAACCAAATGTAAAGACAACCGGAGGCCAATGCCTTTAGAGGCATAGGGCACAGGTGGCAGCAATAAAATTAGCGTATGGCCAAATAAGGAATAGACTGTACTAGGGTAGCCCGCTACATTTCTTAGGAAGTTTGTACTTTTTATCCTTAATGCTGCTTGGACAAGACCTATAATACTTTTCTTGCCAGCTTCATAAAACTAATACGAGAGCCTTTTAATAAAAGTTAACTTTCCGGTTTACCATTACCGTACCAAATTACTTAAGCTAGCAGGTATCTTCCTGCACTGTTTTATAGCTTAGCTTAAAGCTTAAAACTCCTAAAAGCTAAAAGCTAACTTACAGTATTAAAACTTAGTTTTTTGCAATAAGCAACAAAATCCAATTCACAGATTTTTTCCAAACTCTGCAATGACCAGTTAAGAGTTTCTCAGACTATTTCTTAAAATCAAACCAGTCCTTATGGAGACATACCACTGCAAGGCACGTCTTCAGAGTCATGTCCACCACCGAATCAATCATGGTTTATATTCAGTAATACACTATTACAAGCGTGTGCACAACTTAAGAGTATTAAAAATAAATTCATGAAGTTTTTATTTTATTGGTTATACAATAACAAGTACTTTATATGAGGATATTTCCCCATTGAGCTCAACAAAAATTACCATTAAGCATTTGAGAGGTCAACTTTAACCATTCCAACGATACACGTAGCGTAGTCAGTATTAACTATTTCAAGCCTTGAGCATTCGGTCCCGCCAGAATATTTTTAGTTTATTAGAGGAAAACTATACTTTCGTTCCCCTTCCCGAGATCCCAGCACTTCCATTCAGTTTCTGCCTTAACGGAGGTTTATCGGAAGCCTAGTTGGTTTGGCATTCACTACCAGCATAACCTGCCAAAAAATTAAAATTAGCCAAATATCCTATTAATGGTTACACAACTTTATGCGCTTTGAAAAATACTAAGTCTTGGCAAAATTAACTACTGAATCAGTGATAAAATGAGGCTATCTTGTGGTAATGAAGAGAAGCATTTAAAAATTTAATTCACAGCTTTAAAATTGTAACTATGGATTCACAAATTTTAAAGATGCGCTCATCTGCAGCTTCGAAAACTAAGATTACGTATTAGCAAATAATTTATTACGTTAATTGCTGCTACAAATTAAATATTTAAGTTTTTTTACTTTAAGAGTTTTATTTTGACATATATTTCCTACTTAAATTAGAAAAAAAATTCCAGTGACCAAGTGCCTATAAAAAAAAAAACCCTAACAAGCCCCCCTCTTGACGTACGGAAGACAAAGTACCGTACGTCAAAAGGAGATCCTCCCCACTTCAGGGGCGCCACCCCTGAAGGGGGAGGATTAGCTTGTAAAGATAATAGAGTAAACTAAAAGAAGAATATTGCTTACCTCTCCGAGAATGAAGGAAAAAAATAGTTACCAAAGATTCCTGGGGTGCACGTATAACCGGAATTATTCCTGGGGTGAAAGACTCGTGTCTACTTCGTCTATCAGTCTTTCAAAATCTAAAAAGGAATAATAGTAGTATTAGTAATGCATGAAGCAAATAAATAATAACGTAATATCAAGTCGGAATGACTGAACAAAGCGTTTAAAACACAGATGTGCAGAGTCACTATTAAACCACAATTAGAGAGTCGTTAATTTCACCATAAAAATCCTTACACAAAACGAAACACGGCTATGTGAAAGTAAGCCGTCCAACTACAAACTCTTAATTCGCATTACACCTTCTGAATAAAAATCCATTGCATAACGAAACCAACAAAGCAACTTCTAAATAACAACTAACACAAACAAAGTCCTAAGACAAAAATAAATCCTTACTGTAAAATACAGCGACCGTGTAAAGCTGGAAACCGTTGACTGCAAACTCACTCCTCCCAGAGTACACCTGGTACATAAACAGCTACTGCGATCAGGGCGATGGTTTGAACGTAAGGTTAACATTTTAGCGGCCAATGACGCTGGAACAGGAGGTGTGTACTTGAATTCACGGACCCTTGAGTCACCGAGAGAATTTCTGCAGCCCTAAATGCGAGCAGGATATTACATAATGATAACAGATCAGGCAAATACTCAGGAAAATTAAATCATCACGAAAAATATAAAAGAATGACAGTAAATGCTAGCTGGCAGGATATGATACGAAGTTACTTCAGTCATATGGGAATAAATGCAATGAGGTGGGGAATCAACAAACGCTTTACTGAGCATTCATATCGAAGCAACTACAAAGAACGAGTTTCAAAATATACTAAATGAAATCACTCTGGGAGTTGAGAATATGAAAAAACTAGAATTGGTATCTCCATCCATCCTGCTGGAGATCAGGCGCAATCGACTCGCTACCAGGCACATATTTACTGATAAGAAGAACGTCATAATGAGTGTTAACAGAAGTGTGTCATGATAGATTTACTCTGCCATATATCTATCTATCTACCTATCTGTCTATCCATATATGTGTGTCCGTGCTTAGGGTGCGCCCTGCTTGCTTCATGCATGTTACGTCCGCGGATCGGCGTCAATAACTTAGGTGTTGTGACGCCAGTTTTATTAGCCACAAATCAATCAGTTACGTCCGCAGATCGCTCCCACCAAAACGCCCGCCACAGTAGCCAGTGGTAAATGGGTACAGCAACCACTGCAATAAAGAAAACGGCCGTGGGGCTAGCAACCGCATTCAAAATGACTTACTGAGAAACCAGAGGGCTGTGCCCTTCTGGAAACCCACACCGTCCAAAGGGGAAAAGGTTCATAATGATTACATACATATATAAACTGAATATACATACTGTATGCGCGTATTCATACATAATTTTCTTTCAGGCATGATGCCTCTCTGGATGTTCACTTTAGGGTCGAGGCTAATGGATGGAGAGGATACCATCGTCATTCCATTCTCGAACTTAGCCATCTCGCTCTTGGCTCTTTCCCTTCCGATCTGCGTTGGTATCATCGTGAGGTAATGACACTTTATCATAAGTTTTCCATCACGTCATTTTAACTGGTGATGAAGGCGTCCCAGCTGAGCATTTTTACGATGATTTTTTTTTTTTTGCTGTTGATAAAGAATGAAATGAACGCGAATAATTATTCTTGGTTCTTTAGTGTCAGTTCTGCTCTTGCCATCATCAGCAAGCACTGAGACTAGAAATCCCACTACATAACAATAAATATCCTTTGAAAACTAAACATTTTCTGAGATTCTCACAATAATGATCTTACTACAAAGAGAATTTAGTACTATTACAATACTGATGATATTGTTAATGCCTGTCATGACTGCACATTGTAATTTAAAGCTGAAACCATGAATAAGTTTTTGTGTCTTCATAAGAACAACTGAATAACTCACCATAAATGGTAATCAACAAGCCCCTTGCAAAAAGGCATATGAAATAACTCGGAGAATGCGAAGGAATAAAAAGCATTACACATGCTGATACATTTTTCGAAAAAGTAATTTACTTCCAGGTTAAAAAGACCCGCCTGGGCAGACAATGGCAAGAAGATATTGAAACCATGTATACTTTTCGTCCTTATATTCTTCCTCACGGTAAGTTCCTGACGCATTGTCTTGTGTGTGTGTTTGTTGTATATATATATGTATATGTATGTATATATATATATATATATATATATATATATATATATATATATATATATATATATATATATAGAATATGATATGTATTTATCCACTATATAGTAGGCCGTCTTCCTAACAAATATCAATGTACAGTTATCTTTTTTTTCTACAACCATCTCCCTCCAAAGAATATTGCAATATGACGCCACAAATATCGTATAACATCCAGTT
This sequence comes from Macrobrachium rosenbergii, assembly GCF_040412425.1. NCBI lineage: Eukaryota > Metazoa > Arthropoda > Malacostraca > Decapoda > Palaemonidae > Macrobrachium > Macrobrachium rosenbergii. The sequence continues at coordinate 31,053,112 of NC_089760.1, forward strand.
CACTATACCTTGGGAATAACTTACAACCAAAAAGATTTACAATTGATAAGGGATTGATAAAGGGATTCACGTAATTAATGTTAGGTGTAAGTGGTTCCCAAGGTATAGTGAATTGGATATTAAATGATATTGGTGGCATAACATTCGTGAATATATATATATATATATATATATATATATATATATATATATATATATATATATATTATATATATATATATATATATATATTATTATATATATATATATTATATATATATATATATATATATATATATATATATATATATATATATATATATATATATATATATATATATATATATATATATTTACTACCTATTATCATTGACGACACTATTGACATTTTCGGTGGTGTGCGTATGACTATTAGCTAGACCTAAGTCTTAGTGGAATCAATACTATATATATATATATATATATATATATATATATATATATATATATATATATATATATATATATATATATATATATTATATATATATATACATATATATCTAGACTTTAGTCTTAGTGGAAGGGGCTGAATTTAAAAATCAGCTTTTATTTATAAATCCATAATAGCTGTTGACTCTACTGACCTGATGTTTTTCTCGGGTGTGTGTGTGTGTGTATGTGTCAGGCAGGGATGTACAACTCCTACAAAGTGTTCATGTTGATGAACTGGCACATGATCCTCGCTGGAGTCTTTGTCGTCATCACTGGCTACACCTTCGGGGCACTATTCGCAAAGGTCATGTGTCTGGAAAGGCCACAAGTCATCGCCGTCAGCATAGAGACCGCCATGCAGAACACAGGGGTGGCTGCCATACTTTTAAAGCTCTCTTTGGAATCCCCTTTCAGGTGAGAGAATGTTTTCGGTCGGTGCCGAGTAATGGAATGGAATTGAATATAGAAATGCAGCGTTGAAAGAGAAATTGAATGTAGAAAGGTTTGAAAGACGGATGAAACATGGATGAAAGAGAATGTGAACGGAGGGACAGTAAAAGGAATGAAAGGCGATGCAGCTAGGAGCCGAAGGTTCGCTGCAAAGAACCTTAGGTCTACAGAGGTGCATTGATGGTGCCACCCCTCTGGGAGTACTTTATAGCTACCTATTTCTAACACTTTTTCGTGTTTGTATTACACATGAGCCATGTCTTCGTTCTCACGACTCTCGGTTGATGTAATGAAGAGTCTATAATCTCTAAAGCCTCTTTCTGTTACACCGTATCCCCATTTCTTTTACAATTCACATAATTTACAGTTGCTATCTTTCCTCTTTCTTTAAGATACACTTAAAGTTGTAGCCCAAAACATCCGTAAGTTCTAGGGCTTCAAAGGAGTTTTGACCTATCAGTATCTGTATTCTCCCTTCAAATAGCTCTCTTTCTCTCTCTCTCTGTATCATGATAAGGGAGTAAAGCCTCTCACACCAACAATTTTCGGTTTTATGTAACTTAGACTTGATGCTGAGAGATAACATATTTGACATCTTAATCTGCATCCAAGAAAAAACGTGTAAAATAGTTCAAGTGCTTCAGCGTCTTATGAGTCTTTTTTAATGATTTCATGACAAAAATAGCCTAGTCTCGATTGAAACAGGGAAAGGAACATAAGCGGTATCTACTGTACACCCCTAAACCTTCATTTTCTCACTATGTCTCATATGAGCGACATTTCTAAAATGAACTGAATGAAAAATAATTGTCCTAATCATTGATTTAACTCTTAACCCTGCTCACTTCCACAGACTTCCTTCAGCATTATCTAAATCGGGCACCATAATTCATTTTCTCTTTGTTTTCAGCGACCTGGCATCGATACCGATCTTCGCTACATTCTTCGTGACAGGGCCGCCCCTCTTCTTCGTTTACTTTTCCTACAAGATGATTAAGAGGCTGCGTAACCACTTCGGCTTTGGCGATGCTGAGAAGGATCCACAGGTGGAACGACCAGACTCACCGGAAACCGCGTCATTCCTTCCAAGAGATGAGGGAACAGCGAAGGACGAGGGAAAGAGGGATAATTGCAGTAAAAGAGAGGAAGATGAAGACAGCATATGCAGCATAAAAGAGGAAAATAAAAATGCCATATGTACTATAAGAGAGGAAAATGAAGAAGTTATGTGCAGTACGAAAGAGGAAAATAGAGACGCTATGTGCATTTTAGTAGAGGGAAATGAAGACACTGTATGTATAAAAGAGGAAAATAAAGACGCTATATGCACCGTAAGTGAGGAAAATGAAGACAGTATATGCAGCATAAAAGAGGAAAATGGAGACAGCATATGCAGCATACAAGAGGAAAATGAAGACAGCATATGCAGTATAAAAGAGGAAAATGAAGACACCAAATGCACTATAAAAGAAGACAGCACAAAAGGCGAGGACGAGGAAGATATTGGTGGAGCAAAAGCTGATGATAGAGAGGATAATCAGACTATAATAGTCACGAATATGGAGGATAATAGTAGTAAAAACGATGAACATGTGGAGGATGACCAAAGATAGGAATGTATAATTAAAAATAGTACTACAAGGTATGCGAATAAATAGGATACTGCCGTATAAAAAGAATACAGATTAAGACTGTATTATGAAGTGGCTAAGCAAAAGGTAAATCCAAGGAAATGATCCCGTTTTGAAAAAAAGGAATGATAACTGTAACCCCAAAAACAAGACTGTAAAGGATAAGCTTAAAATAAAAACTACTGAATGAAGGATGATATATAAATACAGTCGATAAAGAGGATGACCGCTGAGGGCCATCTTCAAGAGTAGTTTGATAATTTACTCTTCGCTCGAGATAGCTTGATTAGTGAACCCCTTATCAGAGATCGATAAGTGTGCTCCTTATCAATAATGCTTTGATAACCTCATTTCTCATCATGAGTTGCTTATTAAATGTGCTCTTTACAAAGAGTAATTTGACAAGTTGATAATATTTCAACGGTAGTTTGTAACGTGCATCCGTTACACGGGTTATTTATTCAGTGCAATCAAGTATTTTTAGTTTAGTTTCGCAGTACGCCTTCTTCAACTCATAACTGATAAATGAGTTTTTCTCAATGTTGATTTAATAAACGACTCTTTATCAAGGTTGATTTAATAAATGAGTCTCCATCACGGTTGATTTAATAAATGAGTCTTCATCAAGGATGATTTGATAAATGAGTCTTCAGCAAGGTTGGTTTAATTAATCAGTCTTTATCAAGGTTGTTTTAATAAATGGGTCTCCATCACGGTTGATTTGATGAATGATTCTTTATCAAGGTTAATTTAATAAATGAGTCAACAAGATTGGTTTAATAAATGAGTCTTCATCAAAGCTGATTTAATTAATGAGTCTTCATCAAGATTGATTTAATAAATCAATATTCATTAAGGATGATTTAATAAATAATGAGTCTTCATCATGCGTGATTTAATAAATGAGTCTTCATTAAGGTTGGTTTAATAAACGAGTCTTTATCACGGTTGGTTTAACAAGAGCACACTTTAACACTGTAGCGGCAATATTAAGGATAAACAGACTGAGTGAAACATTTTGATTCTGTAATTTGGAATGGAAAGTTTGATATGAATTCAACATGTATTAGAGCAACTTTCAGTCGTTCTTGAATATATGGACGTGAAAAATGAGTTAACAATGTCACTGAAAAACTCTAAATAGTCGTACGATTGTTCTCTAATTATTGATTATGTTTTTAGCACATTCATGATGAAACAGACCCAATAGCACTGGGTGTGTAATACTTGTTTGGCAAGCGGCAAAAACCATTTCTTAGGATTCAACCTCATTTCTTAGAATGTGTCAAGGATCGAGTCATGACCTTAAGATTTCGATAACTCATCCAGTCATTCTTTTTGTAGCCTGGTACCGTATACAGAATGCAAAACTGAATGTTATTGTAAAAATAAACTATTCGTGTTACTAAGGTCATTTTACTTAAACTCAAAAGACATAGCTTGTCTTTGTAAAACGATACACAATACAGACAATTTTTGCTCTGACTGCGATAACATCCTAAACTACCATGTTAAGGATGAAACCCTCATGCAATTCATTGCACCTTCATAAACATTCACAGAAGTCTTACTAAAGGAGATTATGGCCTTAGGACTTATTCTATAAAAATACATTTGCCTAATGAATCCTAATAATATTAATGATGAAAAGCTCGTATCCCAATATTCCTTTTGTGTTTAACAACACTGTCAAAGCCAAACATATAATTGAGAGCTTTTTAAAACGTTTAACTTCATTCTGAACCAGAAATATCCGGTCCAGAGACAAACTTCCAACTCTTATGTCAATAGAAAGATGATTATGCAAAAAGCTTGTTTCAAACATGCTGCGATAAACAGTTGTTCTGAGTAATCA